>NC_052058.2:153957056-154263503 GCF_903992535.2 Arvicola amphibius | reverse complement strand
GTACAGCATTTGGAATCTCTCTGGAGCGCATTTTTGCGGACTCTATTAAATGAGTCACATAATTTCGTATCTCTCGTTAGTAGCTCATACCAGGAATATTGATTTACATGCAACTTCATTGCCAGTCTTTGTTAGACCTTTACTGGGTGGGTGAAGGGGCAAAAAGGCAAAATATAATAGTCCTTCCTCATAGGACAAACTTGGGAACTTCCCTTGCAAGCCTGCTGTCACTCATAGACAGGAGCCTGGAAGCATCCTGGGCTTGGTAAAGCACAGGGCTGTGAGAATTTGCATATCTTTTCTTTCCAGATAATGCACTGATATAAAAACCAGGCTCTTCATCTCTGCCTGGCTGGCTTTGGCACTGAGCAGCACAATCATTATCAATGGGCTCCTTTCCCTATGGCATCCGTCCCAAGGCCGAAGGCGCCCATTAAACAAGAGGAGCGGCCCTCCCTCCACTCTGCTGTGGCAGAGGATGCGAAGTGTTTTGAGGTTTGTCTTTGTGCTCTTCCCATCTAGTGAATAATATATTTTTGTTTATTTGTTTGAGTGTATCTGGCAGACACAAAGCTCAATTTTGCCAGAACCTTCTAACAGGTTTATGAGAGATGGACTGGGTAATTACATTGCCATTTTTTTGCTATTATTGTTTGCTTGTTTCCTGAAACAGTCTTATTCTGTAGCCCAGGCTGACTTGGAACTCACTATGCAGCCCAGGCTGGGCTCAGATTCACAGTTCTCTTGACTCTGTGTTCTAAGTATTGGGGTTACAGGTGTGAGCCTCCATACCTGGCTTCTTTGTGTTTTATGCACATGCAGGCACGCGCGCACACACACACTGATTGATTTATTTTTTGGCTTTTAGAGTCAAGGTAATTATGTAGTCCAGGCTGAACTCAAATTCACAGCAAGTTTCCTGCCTCAGCTTTCCTCATGATATAACGACAGACATGAGATACTGCATTGGGCCAAGCCATTGTCTAACTGGAAAATCCACCACCTTCAGATGATAAAGATATAAATAAGTAAAAATTACCTTCAAAGCGATGAGTTAGGGGAGAGCTAAGGAAATTTTAATTTCTGATGAGTTTGTTTAATTTCTGAGGTTAAAAAATATGTGTTTATCATCAATATGAGAAAGTATACCAGCTGGCATACAATGGCCAATATTTTAATCAGTTCTATTTTTTTCTTTTGGAAATTCATTAATTTATTATTAGAAATTGGATGGAGATTCCCTTTTGCCTTTGTTTAGCTTATTATGTTGTCCTTCCTCATAACTTTCTATTCCATTTAACTTCCTGTTACTCCTAAATAATTTATGCCATTTTAAACTGCTTAATATTAAAACGATATGAGCTATAAGTTTCCCTTCAAGGATAACTTAACTTTTACTGTTCGGTTCAAACTGTCACCCATGATGTTCCCCTTAACAACCAAGCCCTGCTTGTTTCTATTTCACATTATCTGGGAAACAGTGTTGGTTTAATCTTTGATGGGGGATTGGGAGCTGTGAACTTCACATCTATTTCCAGGTGTTTAACTGTGTACTATTACCTTGCCCACTCTTTTTATTAACTATATCACTAAATGTATTTTCTTGTCATACCGTGATTGTAGACTGGTTGGTATAATTTCTAATATTGAGTTTTTCCTTCTGCCCTAGCAAGTAATTGATTGTGTACCTACTTCACAGGGGTTTTACAAATATGTATTTAGAAGCTGGGCGGTGGTGGCGGTACATGCCTTTAATTCCAACACTCGGGAGGCAGAGGCAGGCAGATCTCTGTGAGTTCAAAGCCAGCCTGGTCTACAGAGCGAGTTCCAAGACAGACTCCAAAGCTACACAGAGAAACCCTGTCTCAAACAAAACAAAACAATACAAAAAAGACATAAATATGTATTTAGTTCTGTGCAAAAATTAAAGCCTATATGAATGTAGTAATTGTAGAAATGTAGTTGTAGCACATGTGGAGTGCAACTTATATGAATTTGGTAATTATTATATTTTGAAATTCTTATGCTCTCCACTAAAGATATTTTTGGCAAGTCCTGCCTTTCTACTGTCACCATGACAGAACATCCCTGCCTTTAAGTGTAGCACCCTGGAAGAAGAGCTCAGAAGAGGAGTTGGATGCCCTGGAGCTGGAGTTACAGGCAATTTTGAGCTGTGTGATGTGGGTGCTGGGAACCAAATTCTGGTCATTTGCAAGTGCTCTCTTAATGGTGAACCATCGTTTTAGCCCCTTGTTAGGTCTTGAAAAGCTCTGGTCACAGGCAGTAACATAACACAGGACTTAGAAATGGAATGCTGGAATTAAGACTGGATTTGCTCTAAGCTTTCATGATAAAGAATGATCCATCAACAGGTGTTATATGATTTTTAGGCCAATTATTAGCTTCCCACAGAAGGGGAATATGAGATGTGGAAATATGATATGCCTGAGATAGCTGGTTCATGTCTGTTGACCTGAGACATATTGGGTTAATATTCCACCATTTCATGGGACTTTTCCCTGAAGACTGGCTTCCTTCAAGGACCCCAAGTTGACATAGAAATAGTGCAAATTAATGGTCATAGCTCAAGTGACATCATCAACGCATAGGGTGGGAGATTACTTCCTTAAGTGTAATTAGAACAACAGTCAAATATACAAAGCGTGTTAAAAAGAAACTGGAAGCTGGCGAGGCCCAAATTAGCATAACACAATAAATCGAGATAGAATAATTGTCTTATACACATAATGATTTGATAAATCAACAGTAAAAACGTCACCAAGAGCATTGAATGGGATCAGAACTGGGGAGCGGAGATGGTGCCGTAACCTTGTTGAAATGGTGCTCAAAGAAAGAAGGAAAACACTCTGTTTTATAACTGGGGGTTGCTCTGCAGTGTCCCCTAATGCATCCTCAGCCACAGAGCAACGGTTGGAGTCATTCTTTTCAAAGCACACATGCAGTCCTAGAGGTTGACTGACTCCCAGCACAAGAGACATGATTATTAATCCTCCCCTAAATCCCCTGCTCTGCTGGTGTTTTCAGCGTTGCTCATTGCTGCCTTATCTTTTCCCCATTCAATGAATTATTTTGAGGCTTGAAACATACTGGAGGTATCGAGACTTAAGGAGGGCAATCCAGTGTTTTCTTTTATGTAGTTATTTTTAGTGTGTGCTTACCCAAAGTGACAGGTTTTGCTTGACATTTTGTTTAAGTATACTGTGAACTGTGTGACTGTACTCATTGACCATCCGCCTCTTACGGCCTTCCTAGCCATTTTTTTCTTTAGCTGCGTACATGCCTAGAAAGATGTCTGGAACAACGATTTAAAAGTAGGAAATGCTTTCCTAAAATATCGCGCCCAGGAGGACCATGGTTCTTGGGGGTATATTCCGGGGCTTGTGGACCTCACCGTTCCCACGGTGCAAGCATGCTGTCTCCAGAGCCCCCAGCACGTGAATTCTGGCCTACCTTTTCTTCCTCTCATTGACTTAAGGCCTCAAACCATTTCTAGAAAAAAAGTTTTGCATCATCAGGTCAGGTATACAAGGGACTCAGGTGAGAATGAGGGCAGCCTCACCCTAGCTGAACTGGAGGATGATTTGCTGGAAGCGTTAATTACATTACACACCACAGTTACAACGAACTACGGATGCCACTCAACTCCGCAAACTCCTGAGCACCCTCCAGTAGGACTGGCAAAGCTCCCATCCAGATGTGGCCAAGGGAAATTTTTTTTCCCTCTGGCTCAGACTGAGTCCCATCTTCTTAGATTCTTCCTCCAACACAACTCTGCGTACTCCTCGGAATGTTCTTGTCGCCTCCTGGTGTTCCAAAACAAACAAATGAACAAACAAAAGTCTCAGGTCCCCTGTGGTCAGTAGCACCAACTGCATCTTGCAAACTTTTTTTGTTGTCAGGCACCTCGTGTGGTTGCCAGACCCTCGAGAGATCTTTGCTTGGTTTCCCGATATGCCATGTGAACAGTCCACGATAAAGGCCAGGACCCCATTTTAGCACAGACAGGGCTTCCGTTCTTCAAGAACCCCTGCTTCTGCCTGCATGCTTGGGCTGCATCTGTCTTGTGCTCTGGTGACAGCAAGGATTTAATGTGGCTAAGAAACCACTCTGTCTTTTGTGAGCAGGCGGCAGATTCGGTTACAGTTCAACGTGAAACTCCTGCCCCGAGCAGAAGCTATTCATTTAGAATGCTTCCTATCCTTCCTCCTCCTTCTCCCTCCCAGCTCTGGCTCTCTTAATCATTTCTCTGCTGTTAACACATCACCATTCTACTCTGGCTTTTCCGAGTTCATCTTTCCTCTCCATCTGCCCGCAAGCTTAAGGCACCTAAAATTAAGACAGTTTGAGATTTATCGGAGAGCTGACTTCGGGTGTTTTGCAGAACTTGATTCTGCAAGGAATTCTTGACCATACTTTCCCAGCATTGTGTATGATCCTGAAATGGAGACCCCATCACCTTCTAATCTTATCATATATACTGGACATGCAAGTTCAACGCCGGCCAGATTCTGTGTGGGAGAAGAGAGCATGTGCCAGGCACTCATTTGAGTTTCTTCACTAAAACATGCATTAACAGAAATATGCAGTTTTTCATAAAGAAATAGAGGCCAGAACAGTTTACATAACTTGTCTCAAGTCTTCAGCTAATATTGGAGTTGGGGTGGGGGGATGGTCTAAGACAGCCTGAGTCCACAGCTTACCCTTTTCCACCCAGCCTAATGCTCTTACCAGAACTGGGAGGTGTGATGGAGGCCCGGACCAGCTCAGAAAAGACTTCCAAATGTTTACAACATTCTTTATTGCAGACAGCCAGCCCAAGGTTGTTTTTCAAGGCTGGCGGAGCTGCCGTTTTACAGCTCGGGTTAGTTAAGACAAGTCCAGGTCCAAGCACCGCAAGGAAATTCTTAGTACACTCTCTGGGGTATCCCGGACCCACGTGGTACTTATTAGGCAGGTTGGTGCTAATGAATCGCTTTGAGGGTTGCAGCTGAGGAAGTCAGTCTCAGGGACCCTCCTGCCCATATGTGCTGCCTTTTGCTCAATGGGGTCTTTGTTGCAGGCCGGCTCTGACGAGAGGTCAGCCGGTGGTCAGCAGAGGAAACCACCGCTGGGAAGGCTGGCCCTGAGCTGTCATTCCTCCACTTTCCTTTGGACCAGGTACAAGAAAATCTTTTATGGGCTGGTGTGGGGAAAGCCGATGGGAGCCAGCTTTGTTCTATTTTCGTAATGTATTTCTGGTGGAGTTAATTCTATGGAAAATAAGCGTCAGTGGGGTTGTGTGTTTATGTAGGCCCCTTCGTCTTGCTGCAGGGTGCCAAGTTCCCTGGGTCTGCAAGGAAGCTCAGCCAGACATGTTCAGCGTCCAGGGTCCTCACCCCGGTGACCCTTTAATCTTTCCAAGTTTACCCAGCTCTCTCACAGCAGCGGCTGCGTGGAAACTGATCCCTCAGCCCTTGGCTTTTGGCAGGAGGACACTTCCTTCATATGGAAAAGTGTTTAATACCAATTTAATGGTCTGTCTAGCCACTGTATGCCCCGAGCCCGCCCTCCTTCCCTAATGCCCACTGGCACAGAACACGGAAAGCTAACTTTTAATCACTCGTTTCAAATGCCCCCAACTTACTTTTCAGTGTGTCCACTGCTTTTCTAATGAGGGGGTCCCCCAATTCATTTTTAATCTTGAGAAGCCTTACTGCTGCCCTAAGTTATAATGGTGTTCTTAATTTATTTTTGTTCAACGTAACTGAGGCAGGGACGATGAGTCTTTGATTTCATTTTCTTTTTTCTTTTCTTTATTTTTTATCCCCTCCTTTATTTCTTTTTATTAACTTTCAAGAAGCAAACAAGTAGAAATAATTTTGTTACTAACTCATGAAATGACTATTAGCATTTGAATTTAAAAAGTGGAAACTAGGTTTGAGTTGTAGCCCGGTGGGAGGGCCTTTGTTTACCATGCTAAAGTCCCAAGTTCCCTCTCATGATAAAATTAATAAATAATAAAACTAATAAAAGCTAGCAGGAGGAAAAAGAGACTATACAAGGAAACACTGTTTTAAAGTTCAATCAGTCACTGGTGCAGACTGCGGCAAATCCAGCATTATTTTATCAAAGGTCCTTAAACAATACATGTGCTGTGTACATGTGGGAAATTACCGAAAACGCCAAGAATTCAGGAAGTCCTAATATAAACCCAGTAAGTCAGCCATAAAATAGGTGTACTATGTTATGCATTCCTCACTTGCTTTATTGAAAGATGAATGCCCAAGGTCTTGTGTTAGTCTTGGCCAAGCTTTTCTTTTGTTGATAGTTTGGCTTTGTTTTTATTGTTAAATGTTGCTTTTGCTTAAGCATCCAATTATTTTTTTTAAAAAAATTTTATTGCTATTAATTTTTTTTTTTTTTTGGTTTTTCGAGACAGGGTTTCTCTGTGGCTTTGGAGCCTGTCCTGGAACTAGCTCTTGTAGACCAGGCTGGTCTCGAACTCACAGAGATCCGCCTGCCTCTGCCTCCCGAGTGCTGGGATTAAAGGCGTGCGCCACCACCGCCCGGCTTGCTATTAATTTTTATTATGATGATATTTGGGTTTTTTTTTTTTTTTCATGACAGGGTTTCTCTGTGTAACAGTCCTTGCTGTCCTGAAACTTGCTTTGGAGACCAGGCTATTGAATTCACAGAGATCCACCTGCCTCTGCCTTTCAAGTGCTGGGATTAAAGGTATGCGCCACCACCACCCGGGAGTGTTTTAAAAACTTAGTGGAGATGGGAGCATGTGTACAGAGGTCAGAGGGCAACTTCATGGAGTCTGCTCTCTCCTTCCATTTTTTTTTTTTTTTTTGCTTTTTGAGAAAGGATTTCTCTGTAGCTTTGGAGCCTGTCCTGGAACTAACTCTTGTAGACCAGGCTGGCCTCGAACTCACAGAGATCCGCCTGCCTCTGCCTCCCGAGTGTTGGGATTAAAGGCATGCACCACTGCCGCCCGTCCTCTCCTTTACCCATGGAGTCATCTTGCTGATCCCTAGCCCGTTTGACTTTTTAACCCGCTTAATTGAAGTCAGAACAGCAGTGTGCCCGTGTGGACCACCAGAGACCAGGTTTTGCTATTGTTATTGAATTTTAGCTTACACACAGATATGCAAAAATCAAAATGTAGCCCAGTGGACTTTTATTGTGAATGTACCATGAAACTCAATAGGGTCCTTCCATAATCTCAATCCCTGACTTGCTTAATTTCACCAACGGACACAAACTAGTCACTTGGGAAGAGAGAACCTCAATTAAGCAATTGTCCTGATGCAGGATTCCCCTCTATACGCTATGAATATGTTTTGTTACCATTGGTTATTAAAGAAGATGTTTCGGCCAATGGTTTAGTAGAGTAAGTTGGGCCAGGAAATCAGAACAGAGCTATGAAGAGAAAGTAGGCAGAGTCAGGGTGATGCCGTGTAGCTGCTGAAGGAGAAAGACTCCTGCTGGAACCTTAGCTTACCGGTAGGCCACAACTTCATGATGATATACAGATGAATAGAAATAGATTAATTCAAGATGTAACAGCTAGCTAGAAATATGCCTGAGTCATCCGCCAAAGAGTGTTGTAATCACTGTAGTTTCTGTGTTATTATTCGGGTCTGGACAGCTGGGAAATGAATGAGCAGTCTCTGCCTACAATTGCCTCCATTTTATTGGCCTGTGATTGTGTCTGTGGCATTTTATTGATTAATGATCGATTGGTGCTGAAGGATCCTTCTCACTGTGGGTGGTGCCACTCCTGATAGGTGGCCTGGATTTCATGAGAGAGCAGAGTGAGCAAGTCATGAGGGGCAAGCCAGTAAGCAGAATTCCCTCATGGTTCTGGCATCTGCCCTAATTTGAGTTCCTGCCCTGACTCCCCTCAGGGATCAGCTGTGAGGGAGATGTGTGAGCAAAACGAACCCTTTCCTCCCCAAGTGCTTCTGGTCACGGCGCTTATCACAGCAACAGAGGTCGATACTACCTAGCGACCTCCTTTCGTCTCTTCCCATTTTCTTCCTGCCCCAAGGTAGCTAACAATTTAATTTATATCACCGTGGGTTCAATTAGGCAGTTTTGATGTTTTTATGAGTGACTCGGGCAGTAGGTCCTTCATTTAAAAAGCACTCACTATGTTTACAAAGCCACATTCCCACAGCAGAACCCATTTATCCAGCAGTGAATATATATTCTCTCTTAGTTATCTTCTCTGCCTCTCCCAAGTACTGGCTTCTCCAGCTCTTTGCCATGTTCAACTCTTCTCTGAACATCTCATACATGACTTTAGGTTGATGGACAGTGTTAGTTTGTCAGGTTAGCTCCCGGGAGTGAGATTTCTAGGCCAGAATTTCTCAGCTTCTCTAGCCCTTGTCAGAGTGCTGTGATTGAAGTTCTCCTGTAGGCACAAGAACTCCTGTTGTCCAAGCTCATCCTCAGCTGATGGTTTCTGCCCTGCTATGGCAGGACCCTCCCTGGAACAGCCCCAGCGGACGTGGGGCTCTGTTCTTGCAAAGATTTGCCTTCCGGTCTCCCTGATGCCTGCCTGATAGGGTCTATTTTCTCATGTGCTGGTTGGCCATTCCCCTGGAAGTGCGTATTCAAACATTGACCTGCTGTCCTCCCACACCTGGGTGGGCTCTCCATTGTTCCGCTGGCCATATTTCTGCCCATGCCCCATTTCTCTGCAGTTCATAAGCCACAGCCATGTGTGTTTTCTACCTTGGCTCTTCTGTTTGAACTCTTATTGTCATTTGCAACCCTTTATATACTCCGATAAGCCATTTTCACTATTTCCTATTTTTGATTGGTGCTGTCCAAAATCTGGTCATCAATGGATATAGCAGACATCCTTATAATATTGACTCTTTTTTTCAGTGGTACATTATAGTTTTTAATGTACACGTTTTGTCCATTTCATGTTTAATTAGCATTTATGGATTTTTTCACTTAATTTTTGATTGCTTGATACGTTCCGTACATTTATTTAATGAGTTTTAATCACTTTTCATACTTACTTTCTCACTTTGCCTCCCTCTCTCTCCTGATGGAAACTTTCTTCGCAGTCCGCATCCTGTTTCCTATTTTCAAGTCATCTTCTTGTGTGTGGCCAACTGAGTGTTGGTGGGAAGTCATTTAAGGAGCCAGGACAACTTCTCGGTGGTGACATCACTGAAAAAGATGACACCCCCTCCTCCATCTATTGTTAGTCAGAGATGTCGAGCCATCCTGTGGTTTTGGAATTATATTCATTCGGTTATGATGTAGTATCTGCTCATTAAAATGTGGATTTAATTTGCTACTATTTTTTTCTATATACATGAAATATATTGGCCTATAACTTTAGATTACCTACCGATTTCTATGACAGATTATACTAACCAGGATGAAAACAAACTCTCTCTCTGTACACACACACACACACACACACACACACACACACACATTCTGTGCTCATATTTATTTGTTGAGACTGCAGATGCTACAATATTATATGTATATTAAAGATAACAGCAAGAAAAGTCCTAACAAATACAAAATGGAAAGGAAGTTTCTTACATGTTAAAGGGTGTATATCAAAAGATTCCCCAATATTCTACTTGGGGGTCAAGTATGAAATTGAGAAAGAAATAGGGATGTCCTCAGATTAACCATTATTCAATATTTTACCAGTGCAACAGGCAAGGAAAACAGACAGCATGGGTATGATGAAGAAAATCCACAATAAAGCCCCCTAGAATTAATAACTTAATTCAACAAGTTTGCTGGTAACAAGGTCAAAATAAAATCGCTAATACCTCCAAATGGCCCTTTATTAGAGCTTAAAAGGATATTGGCTTAACTACAATTTATTTGAATTTAATTATTGGGAAGGAAAGCGGGCTCAAGTTTCAATATAAATAATTGGAAAATTAAATGCAGAGTGAGGCAATCACATAAAACACAAAATTTACAGCACAAAGGCCTGCTTCCACAGGGAATTCAGATGTTGGCAATGGAAGAGGAGCCACGGTGAATGTTAAGCAGTTGGACGTCCACCACTTTTTCTTTCGATTTATTTTTTATTTGCGTGTGAATCCATTGCATGCGTTCCGGTACCCATGGGCGACAAAGGAGCTATTTGGAGTCCCTGGAGCTGGAGTTAAAGGAAGTTGTTTATCACAGGACTCACGTGCTCGAACTGGGTCCTCTGCAAGAAAGGCCAGTGATCTTAACCACCTAGCCACCTCCTCAGACTCGATTTCCCAGTTCTTAAACCCTTGGAAGCCAATTGGTTGTTCAAATGAAAAACTAACTTGTGGATTTTTAAAATTTTTTTTGAGTTCTTTAAATGCACTTAATGGCTGGGCCTTTCAGCTTATGTCATTACACTTCAATGCAATTAACTTTGAGAATGGTCAAAATGGAATACTATAAGGCCCCGCCCACCTCGGTCCCACAAACCCTGCAGGATGTGTTTGTTTTTCTAATGCCTTTGATGAGCTGTCTTGTTTGTTTGAATTTCTGAAATTCTACTCCTTTCCCAGTGAGGGATGAGATGCCCTCTTAATGTTCACTGGACTATTAACTTCAGTAGTAAACGTCTTTCATAAAAATGACACTCTTCATGCCTGGAGAATGAGGTAAGGGTGAGATAAGTGACTTATCCCAAGGTCACACTGCCTCTAAACCAAGTGCTGGGAGCCGCACTCAGCTGGTCTCTTGCTGAGCCCATGGATGTGTTGATCACACTGGGGAGCAGGTCACAGGACTGATGGGTAAACTTGGGCAGGGATTGTGTTTCCGCATCTTTTCTGTGTTGTGTGGATTTCAGAAGGTAAAGTCATTTCTGCTGCTGCTGTGTGAAGAACGTATTTGCAAGGGCCCTGACAGTATTCTTGAGGAAAGGGGTGTCCAGGAATGGCTGCTGTCTTCTGCAGGAAGCTGTTCGAAACCCTATTCCAAGCCAAACGTAATTAGGGGAGAAAATCTCTGCCCCAAATGGAAAATACTTTCCAAATTAAAGATACTGGGGTTATCTGAGAAGAGATAATGGGGTGCTGAGTGTATTATGTCATTTTGTTCTAAAATTTGATTCAATTCTGTGAACTTAACCTTAAAAACAACTGCCAGACCCTTTCCTATTGCTTAAAGAATGCCACAGTTAAACAAGAAGCCGGATGCCCTCTACCAGGAAACTTTTGCCTCTCAGCTCTGGAGCTTCTGAGACAATCCCCTACCCTGGCCTGAGTCTTAGGTGAGCTGTTAGGTTTATTTACCTGCCCTGAATGTCGCTCCTGCAGGTTATGTCAGGAAAGTTCTCTGCTTGTCCAAGTAATACACTGTCTATCATGAAACTATCCCGCAAGGACACTGCTGCACAGACCACAGCTATCTCCGTCGAAGGCTGAGAGCTGTCTGCTTAGTTTCCTCTTCTTTTGACACTGTGCACTAATATGGGACCTCTGTGATCAAATGAACCAGCTGTGATCAAAACATCAGCCTGATTAAAGCCCATGTTTGGGATGCCCTCCATTTTTCCTCTAATCTTTGTTTCTCCCCGAATCCCACCCAGGAAACCCGGTTACATCTAGTCATTGTGTCTCTTTGGAACTCCTTAGGGATTTGGCTGCCTCTTGGCCTCCTTGCTTTGGGTGGCCTTCCTGATTTGGAGGAGCAGTGTTCTGAGGTTTTGAAGACACGCCTTCCTCCTGCTGGCCAACAGTTGTAAATTATTTGGAGAAAGACCACAGAGATAAGTGCTGTTCTCACCTCAAGTTGAAGGTAGCTACTGTCAACAGAACTTCCCAAGGATGCTGCTGACCCGGGTCTCCTGGCTGGGCTTATGTTCGTTTACTGTCTCCTACTGCAGTCTCTCTTTTATCCGCTTTCCGTTGTGTTTTCAGAGGAGGTTTCTGTGTGTGGCTCCCATGAGAAGGAAGCTTTGGGCTCCATTTCTCTGAAGGTGGACTATCTATCTAAAGTATTTGGACTCATCTGTACAGGATATGTGCCTATCGCTTCCAATGTGTTGTTTATTCTAGTTTAGTTACATCAGTGCAGACTCATGAATTCATCTATCACTTTTGCTGTGGGTTTTGTTGCATGTTGCTTGTATTATTACTTGGATAAGTTATTACTTCTTCAATAGTTTCCCTGAAAAACCAAACGTTTTAAATTTTAAACAAATTTTCCTATGTTTTTAAATCACTGTTCTGATTTCTCCGGATCTCTGCGTTACAATACATCATCTGAGCTGTCTCCTTACCCCCTTTGTTGCTTGTCTCCCTCGCTATAGCTACAGCTATGTGAAGGCCGTCTCCTCTTGACTGATCCACCATGCTCTCTGTAGGATTCATTCTAATACCTGACATATGTCGGTGGCAAAGACAGGGAATATCCCATAGACCTCTGACACCTGTTAGCTCGCAAGCAGACTCCTTTCAGGCTTTGCTTGTGACTCTACCAAACTAGACTATAGGTGAGTCTTCCCCATCTTCTCCATGTAATCAGCATTGGAACTGATTAGTGTTAAGGTCAACCTGACACAGCTCACCGTCACCTGGGAAGAGAGAATTGGCTCCAGGGCATTTCTGCTGGACATTGTCCTGCTTGCTAACTGAAGTGGGAGAGCTCAGCTCTCACATCAGTTGGTGCCATTCCCCGGCAGGTGATCCTGGGTTGTGTAAGAAACCAAGCTGACCAAGCCACAGAGAGGGTATGTAAGCTTAATTCCTCCATGGTTCAGTCATGATGGAGTGTGACCTGAAAATGCAAGCTGAAAATAACGCTTTCCTCCCCAGGTTGCCTTTGTCCAGTATCGTATTACAGCAAGTTAGAAATCCAGGGCAGCGTCCACTCCCCATCTCGTCGCACACATCTGATGAATGACTCCCGAATCTTGCCTCGACTCTTAACCCGTGGTGCCGCTGCTGGAGTCTTGGTTCTCACATCTCTCTGGCCAACCCTGAGCTTTCTCATCGCCTCTAGTGTTCACACTCCAGTGCTTGCAAGCCCTGATTCTGGATTTATTACCCTGGAAAGCAGCCTTGGCAGCAGCATCCATGCTGCGTTTACAGACCTCTGTTGGCTTCAGTCGCTGTGGATTGAGTCCAAATTCTTCACATGGAATTTGAAGCCATTCAGAATTTAGACCCTCTTGTCTCCCTAGCCCTGTTCTCTGTCGTGTCCCAGAGGCCTCGTCTAGCATTTAAATCTCAAATATTCTGTGCTTTCTCCAAATTCAAGAGCATCCTCCCCTTGCCTTTGCAAGAGTTTCTGTCTCAGCAGAGGTACCATCTTTTCCTTATTTTTCCACCAAGGACATCAGAGCACACAAACTAACTTGGGACCCAGAGTCGTCTCTCTGATCTTATAAGGAGCACTCAGGTGAGTTCATGGGGAACTGAGGCAAGGAGTCACATGGCTATTTGCTGTTGATGAGTTGAGATCTTGGGCCCTTCCTACTGAGTCGGGTATTGTTTGAAGTATTGTAGACAGATTCGGGGGGGGGGGGAGACTAAGATTCAACCAAGAACATGAAACATATAAGAAACCAGGATGGAAATCATAAAGGAAGCCAATTTTATGACCTGTGGATTCTACCAAGCTGAGATCAAACTTCTGTGTCTCAGAGTCCTACGAGGGCAGCACATGGATATTCAAGTTGAAGGACAGGTGGGACCCATGCGCTTCCTATCACCCAAGAGCCTTCCTGGAGGGCGGCCGTTCTCTGCAAGCCCAGAGTGCTGTGTCTGTGGTTACTTAGGTGTGTGTGCATGTTTTCATCCTCAAAGTAGAACCACTTAGATTTCAAGACTGCAGAGAGTTCACCTAGTAGGATGTGTCTCACAGTTCTTGGGCTAGCAGGACACAGGAGGAGGGACTTCCTGCTGCAGAAGATGAGCCACTAGGAAAGAAGAGGATGGTCCTCTTGGAAGTCTATGAAATGGACAGGTCGGGTACCATGCAGGCCTGTTTATAAGTCTGTTTACAGGACTGGAGCCATGTGAGGCTCAGACTGACTGGTAAGAGTGACTACTTCTGCTTGGAAGGTGAAAATGTTGAAAGATAGTATTTAATCTAAAAAACATAGAGTTAATGATGCCTTTGTGCATGGTTTATTTTATTATTATTTTTTGAAATAAGATTTCATGTCGCCTAGACTGTCCTTGGACTTGATATGTAATCTAATATGACCTTGGATTGCTGGTCCTCTTATCTCTGAACTTTCCCCATACCCAGGACTGGAAATACATATGTCTGCCACACTTGATTTATGCAATGCTGAGGGCCGAACCTGTGGCTTCACGCTTGCTAAACAAGCACTCACCAACTGAGCCAGCTGGAGACCTATAGACATGCGCACTATCACATTTGAGTCTTACACTAAAGAAGGTACATCTTTAAAATGCATGTGTGTGTGTGTGTGTGTGTGTGTGTGTGTGTGCAGCTGTGTTTCTTGGGTATGTTTCTCCCTCTTTGATCCCTTTTCCAACTACCTAACACAGAACCTGAAGCAAAGGTCCATCTCAGAACCAGCATTCTTAAAACTGCGTAAGACTGGCTGAGATGTGGTTTAACGCTGGCTGAGTTTGGGTTGAACCAGATTTATCTGAGTAACCATGGATTTAGTTACTACAGGGACTGATTGTTATAGAGCGTCACTACAGAGATGTATCCAGGAGCGTCGGGATGGAGTTTGGTGAGTTTGTCAGTGGAAAGGCAGCTGAAGACAATGTCTGCCCTCCCACCCCCAGAGCCCATCAATATCCAGCAGCTCAGCAGAGAGGGGTAGGGCTCTATGAGCTGTGACTGGCGGCTAACAGATGCCATCTTGTATGGGCTCATGGCAGGTAGATGCAGCTGCCATGAAATCATTATGTCATTGGCTGTGTCAAGGTAGAGGAAAGGAACTTGTGGGGAGGAAGGAAGTACAAAAATGGTTAAGGAGTTTCCATAGAATATGTGGAGAGTGTGTGTGTGTGTGTGTGTGTGTGTGTGTGTGTGTGTGTGTAACAGTAACTAGAATGTTCTATTTCCATGTATGAAGTTGTCAAAGAACACCACTACAAGCTATACACATAAGTAACTACACTACTAATGAAACTGGATTCGTCTTTAAGGGATGAGAAGTATAGCCAGTGATTCGGATGAGAGAGAAGGAACCAGAACAGACAGGTGAGGTCTCCCTGCAGGAAGGACAACAGGTGGGGCAGGAATGGGGGACCAGGCACTGCTCTGACTGAGGACAACACTCTTTGCTGACCCCTGCCTGTGACGACATACCACTTAAGAGCTGTCAAGTCCAAAGCCTCACACAACAGACTGGAAACTTAGAAGGTCGCTGCGGAAGTTGTGGTGAGCTGGGGGAACACACTGGAGTCAACAGGACAAAGCAGTTGGAATTTTGCAGGGCGCTGGGGCAGCAGAAAACACACTTAAAGAGTCAGAGGAAAGAGTTACATGATTTGGTAAGTGGATGTCATCATTTCTTAATACACGACTCTGAAGCCAAAGCCGTATGGGAAAGTCACAAAAGGCCAGGAGGTAGGAAGCTGGTGAAACTGTGCCCTTGCTCAGGGTTCTTGACTCCTCCTGTAGGGATTAGCTGTTACAGAGCCACATCACTACAGAGGAGTGTCCAGGAGCGATGGGCTGAACCTCAAGAGCCTGGTCTCATGCCTTGCTGTAGGACAGACAGCCAAATGCCAGCCACTCCCAAAGTTCTTCTTTGTTTTCTGTTTCCACGGTGTCTGGGCTAGCCAGCTGGTGGTTTCCTACCTGAGTCTGTCAGTAGTTAGGGTGGCTGAGGCAGAGCAAGAAGGGAGAGAGAACTGAAATGGGAAAGGGCTGAACACCTAGGCTCAGCCTCCACTGGTGATCAGGAAACGCAACAGCAAGCAGCAGTGTGATATTTGTGTTTTCAAAAGCCTTATTCATTTTATTATCTGTGTGTGAGGGCACTGAACCCAAGAGGCTAGAATGAGGTGCCTGATCCCTTGAGCTGCAGTTACAGGCCTGGCATGGGTGCGGGAACCACCCTTGGGTCCTCTGGAGAAGCCGTAAGGGCTCTTAGCTGTGCAGCCTCTCACCCGGCCCATTAACGCAGTAGCTCTTCATTCAATAGAACAAGACTGAAAACACCTAGTGATGTTGAGTGCTCTTCCACGACTGCTAATAACGAGACTTCCTGGGGAGGCATTAGAGGGTGACAGCTTTTAAATTAAAGATACATGTGCCGCATGCTCCATTAGTCCCCAGTCTCTCCGCTAAGAACAAGTGAAACAATGCATGGGAAGCACACCCGTTGCCAGTGTCTTTACAGCGATTGAAACAGGCAGGTGTTGTTGAGTGCCTAGATTAAAAAAGTATTATTATTCCACCCCTCAGGAAGTTCACATCTCTGTACGCATACCAACTAAAAATGCAGCATTAAATGATGGTTAATGAAAGTTCCTCATGAGATAGATTGGATGGAAAATAGCAGAGTTTGCAATACTACTAGGAACATAAACTTTAATAAAATAAGCCTAACTCAAAATTACAAAATTCTATAGAAGCAGGTATGTGTATAATTGTAGAAAAATCTGAATGAGTTGGGATTTCACCATGAGCTACAATAAGGGCAAATTCAAATCTATCACATATAATCAACCAAGATTAAAAATAAGAACTGGAAGCTGGACAGTGGTGATGCTTGCCTTTAATCCTTTCACTCAGGAGGCAGAGGCAGGGGAAATCTCTTAATTCAAGGCCAGTCTTGTCTACAGAGTGACAGCCAGGGTTACACAGAGAAACCCTATCTTGAAAAATTATTTGAAAAAAGAAAAGACACCACCACCATCACCACCACCACCACTACCAGCAACAACAAACCTCAAACCAAAAAAACAAGCATAAAAAATAAAACCCTCAAAGACTGGGATTAGAGAAGAGGTAAGAATTTGGCTGTAGTCAGCAATGTGTGAGTTTCCACAGAGATGATGCCCATGTATACTAGTATGTAGATATGTAGATGGTGTATCTATACATTCACATATGTAGAAGCCGCCTCAGGAGGAAGCCTGAGCATCTGTGCTCATCAGAGTCCAGGATCAATGCAGCAGCTTCCAGAAGTCCTCTGTGAACTCCCCATTGGCTCAGATGCAGAGCACTCCTCTCTTCGGGTCCACCTGGCTGGCCCAGGCCTGTGGGTTTATTTGGCTTTATTCTTGCCTGATTTTTCACAACAAAAATAGCATGCAGTCATGACAGAATATGTGGGAGATGCAGAAATATATTTTGTTTATAAACAAGGGGGAGATCACCAAATCTCCATAGTGCTACAGCACATCTGTAACTGCTCATTAAACTGTACTTACCTTCAGACTCTTCCTAGTATGTACCATACCTGGATCTAATCATATGACACGTATTGCATCACATATACTGATTTCAATATCATTGTCATAACTGTCAATATAGTAGTTGTTCATTACAACATTTATAAGGGGATGGTAGAAAATTTGGAGGTGGGAATGAAAATCAAAATGGAAATATAACAAATCACCCAGGTTCCCATCACCGTGGATAGAAACATTATTTCCTAATGTTGCTTCTGTTCATTTTTTTATACAAGTTTATAGAGTTGTAAACAAACACATGCTTTTTGTTGCTCACCCTTCCTAGATGGTAAGGCCCTATTGGTCAATACACCGTGCCCTTTGGTTGCAGGACAGAGAGAGATCAAGCTGGACCTGACCTGAAACTTTTCTCTCTGCTGGCTCGCCTTCATAATCCAGAGGTGTTATGAAAACTGCTGGAGAAGATAATTTATCAGTGGTTATTACTGAGCAGTGAACTTTTTGAATACCATCACTCTGACCTGCTAGGCAAGATGTGCCCATTGGTGAAACTGTTCCACAGGAAGGAATTCTTGCTGGGTATTGTTAACCTGGGCAGAAGCCCATGCGCATTCAGGAAATCATGGGTCTTAGTGGGGACCCTACTATTGTTTTGCTAGATGGACATATTGTCAAACCCTTCTAAATATTTATGTTTATTCCCATAGATTAGTGCTGTGCTCAGCCATAGCCGATAGACATGGTCAAACTTATGAGGATCTGTGATTCTTGGGTGCGCATCCTTCAACGGGGCATCTATATCAATGCTCTCAAGGCTTGGGAAACAGTGGAGGAAATAATCTAAGAGCCAAAGGGTAGCAGGGAGTGCAGTGAAAAACTCGTTGCTACACAACACAGCCATTGCACTCATGAACTGTAGCTATGGTTACCGCGCAAGGCCTGAGTAAGACCAAGCCACAGATTCAGCAGACCTTCCAGGAGCGAGCACTGATTGGATTCAATGGGTTATAAACGAAGAAGATGACAGGAAGGCAGGAAGGAGATGTATTGGGGGGCTATGGAAAAGGGGGAGAGGGAAAAGTTAAGAGTGAATTTGATCAAGACACATTGTGTACATTATGACATTGCCAAAGACTAGATAAAATATATTCAAAAGAAAAACTGCACACACTGTTTGAAGTATAATCACAAGGAGCATTGGAGATTACTAGATGAAAGATGAGAGGGAGGTTTATTTAAAGTGGGTCTTCCATACCCAGGACGTGGGGAGACCAGTGACTCTGTGCACTATTGGTTTTTATTATAAGAAAACAATTTTCCTTGAATGGCATTTCACTAATGTTTGCTGTAAGGACTATTGTTTTTTAGGAAAATTGCTTTTTATTATTAGAAAACAATTTTCCTTAAATGGCATTTTACTAATGTTTGCTGTATGGACTATTGTTTTTAGGAAAATTGAATGACTCAAAATAACAAGCAAGGAAACCTGCTATCCTATAACAAAGAAAGCCTGCAGGTCAGCACAGCCCGCCCTGCTCCTGAGTTGGCTTTTTATCTGAGTATCGTTTCAAGGAAATTTCTTCCTACGGGAATAAGGACAGTGAATGTTCTAAGCTTTTGTTGATGTGCAAATTACTGTTTCTTCGGACTAGCGAACAAATGGAGCCCTGCTTTGTTTCTCTCTCCAGTCCTAAGATCTGACCCTCATCACTCTGTTCCCTAACACCAATCTCCCCAGATGCGAAAATCAACATTTTTGTTTCTTTCATTGCAACGTTTTGCTTTCCCTTACAGGAAACTGGCGAGATGTTCTGAGATCTTGGTTTTCTTTTTCTTTTTCTTTTTCTTTTTCTTTTTCTTTTTCTTTTTTTTTTAAATTTGAGACAAAGTCTTGTGTAGCCCAGGCTTGCCTTGAACTGCTAATCTTCCTGTCATCATATGGCAAGTGCTGGATTTACAGGCTTGTCCCACTTTGCTCTGCTTCTACTTGACCCATTGGACTACACCCCACCTAAACTTATTCAGCCAGTCTTCCTCTTGCTTATGAATGCCCAACCTTCACTTGGCTTGTTGCTAGTCAGCGTTTCTTAACTTACAGCATCCCATCTCTCATTTGCCTCTGCATTTTTACCTTTCTATATGCCTTTCTTTACTTCTTGCTCCATGGCTTGCTGTGTAGCTGGGTCCTGGCCCCTGGAGTCCTCCTTTCCTCTCCTCCTTTTGCTCCATCCTTGATCGTCTCTTCCCAGGTTTCTCTTTCTATTTAATTTCTCTGCCTGCCAGCCCTGCCTATCCCTCTCCTGCCTTGCTATTGGTCACTCAGTTCTTTATTAGACCAATCAGGGGTTTTAGACGGGCAAAGGAACACAGCTTTACAGACTTAAACAAATGCAGCATAAAAGAATGCACCACATCTTTGCATCATTAAACAAGTGTTCCACAGCATAAACAAATGTGACACATCTTCAGCTAATATTCCACAACAGTCCTTTGTGTGCTTCTATGAGAAAACATGTTTGTGCCATGCATGGCTTGTCCTCGTGATTTTATATAGATTGAACTCATGTGAACTTTACTCATATGCTATTTCTTAATTCTCAAAGTATAAATTGTCTGATGCTCAGAATAAAGTTGGATATTGCGTGAGACTTTTCTTCTGCTTCATTTATCGGTGGTTCCATTCTCCCAGATCCTCAAGCCTCTGGAGCAGTGAAACTATCAAGCTGAAAATTATTATTAACCACATCATCTATATTTCTTTTATTTATTCATTTTTTTTGCCATGGTAGGGTCCTTCTTGAATGAAAACAGTGATAGAAGCTCGATTTTCTTCTGATTTATTTTTATTTTTATTTTGTTGCATGGTGTTTGTCATAATAAAGAGATTTCCTTTCTAATTTGCAAAGAGTGTTTTGGTTTTTCCCTATTGTCTTTCAATCGGAATTTTATGTTTAATTTCTGTATCAGTTATGTTTCTCATTGCTGTGATCAACAATGAGAGAAGCTTTATTCTGGCTCACAGGGTGAAAGTATGGAGCATCTTGCTGGGGGAGGCATGGCAACAGGAGCAAGAGGCAGCTGCTGGCATTGCTTCCCCAATCAGGAAGCAGGGAGCAGACATGAAGTGAGGCCATGTGAAAAACGCTCCAAGTACAGACATGCTCCCCAGTGACTTACACCCTGCCATTAGGTTCCTTCTCCTCAAGGTCCCCAACCTTACAAAACAGAGCCATCAGAAAGGGACAAGGGTCCGAACATGTGAGCCTGTCGGCTTCACACTCAGGCCACAACAGCGTTGTTGACTGTCTTCTCCTTTGAATGTTTATATGGCTTCTCTCCTTTAAAGAGGAAATTATAGTTTACAAAATAGTGGATCACATCACTTTCTTAAAATAGATCATTTTTATGTTAATCCAACATTTTCCTTCCGAAGTAAGTGGAAAGCGTCAGTGTTCTATTTATTCTAACACATTGATGGATCATGTTTGCTAATATGTAGCTTAGTTTGTGTGTGTGTGTGTGTGTGTGTGTGTGTGTGTGTATGTTTATGAGTAAGGCAGAGTTGGAATTTTCCCTTGCTGTTTCATTTTTCTTAGCTTTAGTTATTCTAGTGTCTCAAATAATTGAGAAATTTTCTATCTTCTAGAATAGTTTATGTAAACTTTTGAAAACAAATTCTCATTGTATTTAGGTATGAAGATCTATCTATCTATCTATCCATCTATCTATCATCTATCATCTATCATCTATCTCTGTGTGTGCACAAATGCCTGCAGTTTAGTAGATATTATTAAATGGAAGTTTTAAGTGAAATGTTTTATAAATACAGGACATTGACACTTTTATCTTTGCTGCTTGTAATAAACAAAGACCTGAAAACCTGGAACTATTAACTGCTCTGAAATGTTCCACTAATCAATCTGGTAGATTTCCCCTCCTCTCCCCCACAGGACAGGGTCTGGCTTCCTCCGGCTTGTTAAATCATAGGAAGCTGGAAATGGTTTTGCACTTACCCCAAGATGATAAGCGTAGATGCCTAGAAACAGCAGCAACATGTTGTACTGTGGGTGCCAGCAGGCTGGGGGTGGAGTTTCTTACGAAGGAAGACAAAGAAGTAGACAGGTCTCAGTTCCTAATTTCCCATTCAGATTTAATTGTAAAGAAGATCCCTACAGGTCTTTAGAAGGTTTTGCTTTAGGTTCATGACACAAATGGTTTGTATATGTGTGAAAGAGTGGGAGGAGGGAGGGAAGGAGGAAGGGAGGGAGGGAGAGAGGAAGGGAGGGAGAGCGTCTCACACAATGTAAGAATGTTCATCGGGAATGAATTAGAAGCTCCAGAAAGCAAACCATTGCCAACCAAATAGTAACCATGTGGCTGAGCTGCTCAGGTCACCTCTCCCTCCCATAAGCTGGGTGAGTTACAGATCAGGAAACCAAAACCGTGCGCCACTAAGACCAAACCTGGATTCAAAGTTCATTGTTATTTTGCCTCGTTTCTCAAAAATCCTCCCATCAGTCTTTAGGGTCACAAAATTTGGTGACAGGTGATACCGCTAAGACAAAAGTTCTGTCCTTTAACATCTGGTCCTGTGATCTGTTACCATATTACTCCGCCTGTGTAGCAAATCCATTTCATAGTTACATTTTATTAGCAAGTGAAAACATCATGATGATATTGTGAAGACACTACGAGGTGCCCCAAAAGATGTTTCCTTTTCCTAAGCAATGATTTTTGTCTGGGCTGAGGCCATGTGGGCGAATTCAAGACTCCCCAGCCTCCCTGACAGTCATGTGAATGCACACTGCCTGTGGATGTGGAGGTGATAGCCCAGCTTTGGGAGCATTCTGAAGCCGGCATATCTATGACCCTCCAGGGTCTCCCCCTTGTAGGCTACAAAAGAGATGTGATGGGTGGGGGTGAAGTTATGCTGGGTGTTTCTGGTCTCAAGAAAACTCTGGGCATGGAGTCAATGGCTGGCAGGACAAGAAGACAAGAACCTGAAATCTTGTAGTGATGAGTTGAACAGCGAGCAGGCCTGCTTTTCGTCCCAGCTCCCGCATCCCACATGGCTAGCTTTATACCTGAAATAACGTCACACAAACTGTATTCATTTAAACACTGCCTGGCCCATTAGTTCCAGCCTCTTATTGTCTAATTCTCACATCTTGATTAACCCAATTTTAGTAATCTGTGTAGCACCACGAGGGGTGGTTTACCGGGAAGATTCTAGCCTGCATCCATCTCAGAGAGGAGAGTTATGGCAACTGCTTGAGGCATCTGACTAACTTCCCTTCTTCCAAGCATTCTGTTCTGTCTACTCCACTATCTAAATCCTGCCCTATCAAAAGCCAAGGCAGTTTCTTTATTAACCAATGAGAGTCCTCCATCAGAATCTTGCATGATTTAAGAAATAAAGAAACTGTGGCCTGATATAAGATTTTGGAGGGCGTGGGGATGCACACCTCAATCCCATCCCAGCATGGGGGAGGCTGGCTTAGAAGGATTAAAATTTGACCCTAGATTTGGGATTCATGGTGAAACCTAAAAAAAAAAAAATCCTGATTTTGCTTATTGTTTTCTTTGCCACAGCCAAACTTAATTCTAACTAAAGCAAATCCTTACAAAAATAAAACTTGAAGTAGTTATCCCAAATTCATTTCTTTCTGAAATTGAAAAAAACCCAAACATTTGCTAAAACTATAGCTATTTCTTCATTATTGTTTTTCTTTGGAAGTTGGAATGGAGCCTAGAAATGATGTCTTGGGGTTTTTAATGTGTTTTGATGGTTTATGTAATGAAAAGCAGAGCTCCTGGAGAGGGTTTTAGAAGCCCGGATGAATGGACTACAAACCAAAGCATGAAGCACAAAAGGCCTGTCCTTGGTCCTCTTCCTGCAGCGAGAATGGGGAAGCATTTATCCTCTTTCAAATCCACTTCCCGGCTCTGTGCTGCAGGGCAGCGGTCAAATTGACTAGTAGCTCATGCCCTGCACGCTGATGACAGAAAAGGTTTTTCAAAACCATGTCTGCCTTTTCTCCTGTCCCCGTGAAAGCTTGTCGGATGCAGCCATTCTTGTTTAGCTGAGCAATATATACTCTCTGCTGACAAAAGGGTGAATTCTCTAACATATTTCATGGAGATTTGGTAAGCTCGGCTTCATGCCAAGGGTTTCCTGGACTAGACAATTAACTATTTTCAGGGACTTAGCTCTTCTGCAGAGATAATAGATCCAGGAGAAGACATCATTGTTTTAATTGGATGGCACAGCCATTTCAACAGCCAATTGACATAGAATCCTTTAAGAAAAATGTTGGAGTTGTGTGTTGGCTTAGTGGGTAAGAACATGTGTGCAAAAGAGCCAGGGATGCTGCAGTGCACCTGTAGCCTTGCTGCATTAGTGGGGGTGGGGGCTGCAATGCACCTGTAACCTTGCTGCATTAGTGGAGGCTGCAATGCACCTGTAACATTGCTGCATTAGTGGAGGTGGGGACTGCAATGCACCTGTAACCTTTCTGCATTAGTGGGGGTGGGGTAGAAGACAGAAGACTCCCTAGGGCTTGCTGGCTACCAGTGTAGCTCCAGGCTCAGTGAGAGACCCTGTCAAGGAAATAAAGCAAAGAGGGATAGAAGAGAACACCTAGTATCACCTAGTGTCCTCTGCTAACTTCCACACTGCAGGTGCATCCTTATGCCCACAGGGGTATGTATGCCACACATATTCACACACACAAAAATAAATAAGAAAAGCAAAGGATGGTGAAGATTTTGTAGATAACACATATTTAGTGAAACACACACACACATACACACAATCAGTAAATGCATCATGTCTGAGAAGCAAAGAGGCAAACATAAATTCAATATTCCCAGAAACAGCTGAGTAAAGCTTTGGGACACGGTTTCCAAACTGGAGGGTGCATGGAAATCACCCTGCTGTTGGTTGGACCCCTCCCGAGGTTCTGATGCAGGAATCTGGAAAGCTGCATTTCTAATAAAGTACTCAGCAGCCGGTGTCAGGGGTCCTGGGACAAGCCGAGGGCACCACCAGCACATCACTCTTTGAACACCAGGGACGATGACTTTTCAGAGACTCCCATAGCATCACCCCAACTCTCAGTGAGGTCTTCAGAGTCTTTCACAAGACCTCAGGAAAGGGCCTCTTTAGACTTTTCGTTTTGCACCTTCCAGTCAGAGGGAGGTGGAACAGGTCATTCTGGTTCCTCAGGCCCGCCCACCACGCTGATTTTGGAGTTCTAACTCGATCCCCATGTGCTCTGGCCTCAGTTTCCTTTTGTCCCTCTGCTTCCATTTTTCCATCTGCATTCCGTCTTCTGATGGCTTCTTCCAGTTTCATGGCTGGAATACCACACTGTGCTGAAAAGTTATGAGTTAGTCGTATTCCCCGGGTGCATAACAGACTCACAGAACCCCTTTCCTGTCAGCATTGCCTCTGGGATGTCTAGTAGATAACCCAAACTTAACACACTCAGCACTGAATACCCAGTTCACTTCGGGCCTCTTCGGCACGCTTCCCTTCCTGGTGAGTGACTGCAGTATCAGGCAGGCCTTGACGCGCCAAGCTGAAATGCACGCTAAGATTTCTCAGTGAGTGATGTCAGGTGTTCCTTCAACATATTCCCAGAGTCCCGCCTTGTCTGGTGACTCTTCTGGCTTCTCTGTCCTATCGGGAAGTGACCTGGCCTCCTGGGTGGTCTCATCTTCATCCAGATATTTCCTGCGGTGACACGAAGCATCCTTTAAAATTGTATGTTGTATCATTTATTTTCTCAAGAGCTTGTTTTACCCAAAGGGGGAAAAATAAGACCTTAAAACAGACTACGGGAGTCCTAAGTGTATTAGTTTCTTACCTCACACGTTTACTTCCTCCTTCTCCTTCTCCTCTTCCTTCTCCTCTTCCTCCTCCTCCTCTTCCTCCTCCTCTTCCACCTCCCCCTTCTCCTCCCTTTTCCTGCTTCCTCTTCCTCCACCACCTTCCTCTCAGCTCCACCTCACCCGCCCTGCTCTTCTTATAAAACCCTAGGCACCTTTGCCCTTGCTCTCCCTTTCCAGATACCTGCGTGGACGTGTTTGACTTTCAGATGGTCAAGCCAACAGGCTTTCTGGACTGCTTCTTTAGAGTGGCCTTGGAGGCCTTTCACAAAGTACCCAGTGACACTGGACAACTGGATGATGCAGACTCAACAGAGTTGCAGTAACTGGAGGTGACTAGGCAGTGAGAGACACGGTTTACACACACAGGGTGGTTCTTTACGGAGCCATGCTGGGGTAAAGGGTGGAAAAGCCAGATCACCTAGACTCTAGACTCTGGATGATAATACTCTCTCCAGGGATGTGGACCACATCATTGACAGTATTCTTGTCATCATCAGTGGGGTTGCCGAGACGACACAGGAAGGAGTGCCAGAGGCCACCCTTGGAAACTGGCAGAACAGCAGGGATGGTCAACCCTCTGCCAGGTGAGCATCGCACAGGTACCAAGTCTGTCAGCGCCCAAATACGGCAGATCCACTTTTAAAAAGTGAAATTTATTTATTCCCAACAAATAAATCTGAAATTCCAGATTGGATCAGACCAATTTTGTAATAAATGTGACCATCCCTTTAAACAACAAGAGCAACCAGACAAGCAAAGCTCTATTGCGCAGGATGCCACAATGTCACATTTGACAAGGTCCTATTATTTGGTCCATGTCTCTAATCCACTAGAGAAGGACTTGTTTATTGTGTGAGTTGAAATCTGGGACTAACTTCTGCAAATCTGCTTGCTGAGCTGCCTACACACTATCTAGTTAGGGTCTAGATCCAGTTTGTTTTGTGTCGTGGGACAGGGCAGATTGAGATGTTCTCATGAGTTTACAACTGGTGAATTTTCTCCTCTTCCTCTGAGCTAGTCCAGTTTGCTTTGTGGAATGATGTTTTTTTTCCTTTCCATTTCTCTTGGATGAATCACATATATGCAAGTTAATCTTTTCCACCCATGGCGGTGGGACTTCTCCTCACTTAGTTTTACCTTCCGTTGTAAAGCTGGCAAGCTTCCTTCATGTGGACCAATCAACGTTATTTCACGGTTTTGGTTGCCATCAAGAATGGGTTTCTTTTTCTTAATCTTGCCTTAAACGGGTATTGCCAGTGTCAAAAGACACAGCTGGTTTGAAATACCTTTTCTGGGACTTGATTCTTGTCTGAACCGTCTTGCAGAAATGCTTGGATGTTTATTAGTTGGTCACTTTGGTTTTTTTTCCCCAGGCACATATTCCATGAGTAATGATGTCTTTATTTTTTATTTGTTCTCCATGATGAGGATTTGTGACCATGGCAGGAGACCTAGGAAGAGAAAAAGGCCACTAGGATTTGTTGCAGGAATGTAAGATCAATTTAGTGTTGTAAAATGCATTATCACGGTTCAGTTGGCAGGTGTACTTAATCAATTTGCATGTCTTCTTAAATTGGAAGTCAAGATTATAAACATATATATATATATATATATATATTACATTTTAAAAATATATAACATAATTCTTTATCGATTCTTTGGGGATTTCACATCATGCTTCCCAGTCCCACGCACCTCCCAGCTCCGTCTCCCCCACCGCACACCCCTGCATTGTTCTCCCAAAAGAAAGCCCTCCAAAATTAAATAAAAACAAATGAAAAGACCGCATGACTCCTCTCTTTCCTGTCTCTCCATCATCTCTTCATGCCTCCTAGTGGCACTGGGAGCTGAGGTGTGTCATGAAGTGTATCTTTTTGTCCCATTAACCCCACCCACAAATGTTCATCACAATGACTCATTTGGTTCAAGGCCTCTGGCTTCTCTCACCCCATCCTGACTGGGTCCTCACTGAAACTCCTCTCAGATGTCCTGCTGTTTCCCCAAGTCACGAATGACCTTGCTGCTATCATTCTGTAGGATCAGTCCCTTTGTGCACTCCAGCAGGTCACAATAGGGTAGATGTTAGGGTGGCCAACCCAAGACGCAGGTTGTGGGTCTGACTGGTAGATGGGCTGATCAGTCTGGGTCACTGGGACCACCTACCTTAGGGGAGGGGTGGAGCCAGCTCTCCTAGGCCCATGCCTTTGGGGCTAGCTATCTCATGCTGATGGTGAGGGCTGGGGCCATCTTGCCTGAGTGTGTGTATACACACACTCACTCACACACACACACACACACACACACACACGCAAAATTAGTAAATAAAAATGTAATATATGACATTCAGGCCGGCACTGCTGCTGAGGAATGTCTGGGCCTACCACAGCCAGGGTCTGTGTTGATTTCTGTGGCCCATGTTGCCACCAAAGGCCAAATGGATGCTCACAGTCTAGGCTGCTGCCTTGGCCACGCAAATATGAGGGGCCTGTGCTGCCACATGGGGCCTTGGTGTCATTTGGCCCCAGGCTGCTGCTGAGGGCCATGTTTGGGGCCAGGGCCCAACATTAGCCAGGGTCCGAGTTGATGTCTCTGGTTCCTGTTATCATCAAGGCTGTGAGAACACCCAGAGTCTGGTCGGCTATCTGAGAGTATGTTGGTTCTCTAAAGTCAGAGGACAACTCCCAAAGAGCTGGTATCTCCTTCCACAACGTGGGTTCTGGGAATCGAACTCAGAATTTTTAGACTTGGCATTCAGCGTCTTTATCTGCTGAACCATCTTGCTTATTGAAGGGCTACGTCTCTACCTAGATTTATTTATTGTTATTTTATATCTATAAGTGTTTTGTCTGCATGTGTATGTGCTCACCATGTGCATGCTGGTATGCTAGGAAGCCTGATGGGTTCCAGCTGGAGCCCCTGGACTGGAGTTGCAGATAGCTGTGAGCTTCCATGTGGGCACTGGGAATGGAATCTGGGTATTCTTCAAGAGCCTCCAGGGTTCTTAACCTCTGAAGCATCTCTCAGCTGCAGAAATACATTTCTATTGTCTTTAATTTCAAGGTGTCAATGTATTTTATAGAAGACATGTCTTTGCCTGTGTCTCTATTCTTACTCAGTCAAGAAAAGGGAAACCTGGCCTCCTGTTTGTTTTCATAGAGTTTTGTTTGTCAATTCCTGTTTCTTTCTGCAACTGAAAATTATATCTCTTATCTCTATTGCGAAATGCATAGGATCTGCAATGAATAATTCGAACCTTGTTTGATTACTGTAAAGATGAATTGATGTCACTGAAAATCCTTTAGAAAGTGAAACCCCAAGCCGACTTTGCTTTTTCACCGGCCTCCTGATTTACACCACAGTTTCCATGGACACAGTATGTAAATCTAGGTCTCTGCAGTTAACACCGATTTCTTTTCTTTTCTTTCATGTATTTATCACTATTACTGTATGTGTGTGGGTGGGTGCAGGCCAAGGCACTCTAACGGAGGATGGGCAACTTCAGGGAGTCAGATCCAGTGCAGGTCCTAGTGTCCCGACTGACATACTTGATCCTCAGATTTTAAGCCTTTTGTTTGAAGGTCTCATGTCTCAGGCTTGCCTCTACATTTGGGCTGCTTGTCCTGGCGCTGTCTCCACTACACGGCACCCACCGAGGTTACACAAGGTTGCCATCAGCCCACAGTCTTCCTCAGCACCGGCATCCATCCCCTTTTCCCCAGCCAGTTCCCACTCCTTTTTAGTAAGTCGAATCAAGCCGCCGTTCTGCAATATACGCTGATACTACGGTGTACCTTTTCACGTACGGGTCTCACTATAATTTACGGTTCCGTGTCGTTTTGTGTGCAGTCCACTGTCTTTCATTCATTAATCTATAAGTTCTATGTGTGTGGGGGGGGGGAGGGGAACTGTGTTTTGATGACTGTTGTTTCCCCAATATGACATTTGTTTAAATGAGCAAAGTATCTCCGAAATATTAACTAGCACAGCCACACTCGCGTCAGCGAGAACTGACGTCGGAGTGGGTACCAAGTCCCCGACCATCCGCTGAAGGTTCCCCTTGAATGTGTTGTCATGACAGTGATGAGATTTTTCCAAGTAAGTCTCAATGGACATTGGACTTGTAGAGAAAATCGCTGTTTTCTAACTGTTCTAATGAGAATGCTCTTGTTTTACCGACGACAAATAAGGTGTTCAGGATAGAATGGCTTTTGAGCCACTGAGCTTTTGCGGCACCCAGTTTTTAGGTAGGTTGTTAGACCCAGGTCTTACACTAAGATGCTGGTTCTCAACCTGTGGGTCCGGACCCCTTCAGGGGTTGAATGACCCCTTCCACAGGGATCACCTAACATCATTGGAAAGCACAGATATTTACATTGTGGTTACAGTAGCAACATTACAGCTATGAAGTAACAATGAAAATAATTTTATGGTTGGGGGGGTCACCGCAGAATGAGGAACTGTATTAAAGAGGCCCAGCATCAAAAAATAAAAAATAAAAATTAAGAAAAAAGAGGCCCAGCATCAGGAAGGTTGAGAACCATTGCTCTAAGGGGATGTTTATGGCTTATTACATAGATTGGCTTATATGCAATTAGAATATACTGCCATTAATTCACCAGTCACTTGGAAATTTATTTGTGGCAGTATGTTAGAATTAGCTCATACTGGTTGGAATGTCAATTTTTCAGAAATTTTATAAGCCATGTGTGAAACCCTCAGTAGCTTGGCATCAGCCACAGTGGGAGTTTTATACCATGGAAACTGGCAAAGGCTAAAACCAAAGCGTTTTTCCCTTTCAGGAAAGGGAGACTTTCTATCAGAGGAGACTGACTATCCAGTACTTACCAGCATACCACTGGAGCGGGCCTGGATTATGCAAGATTCCTCCGGAGATTCTAAAGGCATGGCGTTAGATCTGAGTGGTCTAATCCTTCATATGTGCGGTTAACCAAGAGAGACTCTGGAATAATGCCCCACTCTCTGAATGTTTATTGTATTAAGAGACTTCCTTCTGTAGGCTGGAGAGATTTGAATATTTTAATGAATGATGAGGCCAAATTGCAAGAGGCTGGAAGGATTAAGGATCAGTCAAATGTTATAGTTATACAACTGCTCAGCTCTTATACACACACACACACACACACACACACACACACACCAGAGAGATAGAGATAGAGAGAAAGAGAGAGAGAGAAAGAGAGAGAGAGAGAGAGAAAGAGAGAGAAAGAGAGAGAGAGAGAGAGAGAGAGAGAGAGAGAGAGAGAGAGAGAGAGAGAGAGAGAGAGAGAGAGAGAGAGAGAGAGAGAATAATAAGATACTTTGCCTGAGTATTCATTCATCTTTTTGTGAGGTTAATTCCTCCTGTATTTGAATAGAACAAAAGCCTGTTTGTGTATATGGGACAGATACCAAGAACTTAGGTCTTCTCCTGCACACTGGAGATTATAATTTTTCTCTTACAAAATTATCCCTTCTAGATAGAGAAAAAGTGATTGGCTGTGGTAGTATCCAATCAGAATGTGATTATCAGTGACTGCCATGATGCCATTTTGTCAGAGCTTTATGATCTCCGGTGACATGGATGGGTAGACCCTTTGCTTAAATTCAGTGACCATTGTGAAGAGAAATTGGTCCATCTTCTGAACAGATTCCTCCAAGACTCTTGTCAGCTCCCTTCTGTTTCTTTGTACCTGAAGGGTCAAATTGATTTTCCTGAGAGCAGAGCACACAGATCTCGTAAGACTTGAGTTGGAAATAGTGGCTCACCATCATAATTTCATTCTTTTCTCTTCTCCATGCGAAAAACAAAGCACAACAAAAACACACCCCAAAGCATTTGCTATACTGTGACCACCCATACAGCTCCAGGCCTGTGGAGAGGAATTTGACCACATGTGTACTGAAATAGCTGCACAGCTTAGATCTGTCCATACCTTGGTTTCAGATGTAGCTGGGTGTGCCCCCCAATGCAGGCTGCTCTCACTGTTTCTGTCTGATTGCTGCTCTGTCCTGCGGACTTCCAGAGCAGGACTAGGGTTAGGGTTAGGGCTAGGGTTAGTTCTGCCCCTATCAAATGTCACACATCGAATCTCCTTTCTTTCTAAATGAAGTTCATCTTGCTCTTCATTATTCAAATATCCCATCCTAGCTATTTCAGGATCTCTTAGGCATTGCAAATTCCCCACCGTGCCCTAGTTCCAAACCTAGCTGCCCTAGGAGAGCTATCATTGGCGTGTGCGTGACCCTTCCCATGTAACATGCCTGACTGGAACTCTCTCATTCTGTTGTCAGCATCCTCTCCAGCTCATCCCTCCCTTTCCTCCTTGTTTGCCCTATTTTGGTGTGTGCCATCTTTAGCCCTCTGGGAACTCGAGCCATCTGGTAGCCATTCTCCTTCCTCATTGCTGACATTCACTTCGCCATGAAATCCTTTTCATTCCACTTCTTCAAAATGTCCCAAATCATCCTCTTCCCTCTGCACCAATGTGAGTCCTCTTGGTTTGTCAACTCGCCTGCCCCCAGCACCCCGAAGGGTCTCTCTTCCTGTGGTATGCCCTGCCTGAAATCTCACACCACTGGAGAGCAAGCTTACCATCACAAGTTCAGTCTTGCTCAACATGCAGATATTCTATTTAAGATCAGAAATCTGAGTTCTTTGGGTGGCCAAAGCCTTGTGGTCCAGCCTGTAATTCACTGAGCCTCAGATTCTCCACCTATTGTAGAGCTCATTAATTAAACCAAACTACTCCCCAGTTGTCATCTTCAAAGCGGCCACTTCACTCAGCTGGATTATTCCTTTCCTTGCTCTCTACCTGAGTGGCTTCAAGTTGGCATGCAGCCCTCAGCCCCAAAGAACTTCTTTTCTGGGCTCTGTCTACATCAGGACCACATCATCATCACTCTCGTTGTTTCTTGTTCTTCCTCTTCATATGCATCAGTCTGGGTACCATGGCGTTCATCTCCATGGATGCATTGTATGCCCTTCCACTTCAGCGCTGTCGAGTCCGTGGGAGTTGTAAGGATGTGGTCCACAGTACTGACATCACTTGGTTGGCACTTGCTGAGATCAGGAATCTCTTTATAGTCTCACAGACTGTCTTCCAGTTTTCACAGAACTGGATTTCGCTGAATCTTTTCCAGAACAGTTCTTTATCCTGTGTTCTGGACACAGCTTTTTGAGGAATTAGCATGGACTTTGGTCCCTCGGTGGCCCTTGCTCAGGTAGTCGGCGGTTCAAATCCCCTGACTTGGGTATGCTTTGCATTCTTAGTGCTTAGAAGTCATTTCTTGGATTTGTTTATTCAACTCTGTTGCCTCCTCTCACCGGGCTTCATCCTCATAAGCCATCCATGAAGGAGAAGCAGGGAAAGCCATCGGTCCGCAATGCAAGTCTAATCCAGTGGAGGACAAAGGGAACAGAGGAGGGGTAACTTCCACAGTTGTTTAATTCTGAGCAAATTTTAAAGAAAATTGTAATCAGACCTATGAGGTCAAAGGCACCTACAAGAGGAAGCCCATAACTCCAGGAAAAGCTTCTCTCATTTAGTATATAAAAATATTGAATGATCTTTGTGTTTTGGAAACATATTCCTATCAATCCTTTTTCGTGTGTTTGCATCCTGTTATGCTCTCTCCTCATCTACTTCCACAGAGAGTTCATTAATTTTCTTTTTTTCTCTTTCTTTGTGTATAGATATGTTTTACCCATGCATGTACAGATGTGCACATGTATGTATGGATGTGTACACACATGTATGCCTATGGATGAAGAAGCTAGAGGTCAAAGAGGCCAATGTTGAGTGGTTTTCTCAGTTGCTCTGCACCTTCTTTTTGAAACGATTTTATCATCATTATTATTTATTATTGTTGTGTGTTTCTGCATGTGATATAGGAGGGCACATATATACATGTGTGGGAGTTGAAAGACAGCCATGTGGAGTCAGTTCTGACCTTCCACCTTTACATGGGTTCCAGAGATTGATTCCAGGTCGTTGGGTTTGCAGAGCGAAGCGCCTTTCCCTGCAGGGCCATCTTGCTGAACCTCAGCCTTTATTTTTGAGATGAGGTTTTCCACTGAACCTAGAACTCAGCAATTCAGCTAGGTCAACACACCCCAGGAATCTGGTTTCTGCCTTCCCCCATGCTAGGACCACAGAAGCATACTGCCACACCTGGCTTTTCACATGGGTGTTAGGGACCTGAACTCAGGTCACTCTGTTTATGGAGCAAACACTTGGGAGCACAGTTTCTCCCCCCATCCCTTACTTTTCATTTTCTCCCAATACAATACAACCTCACTCAACTGAGGACATCTGGATAGTTCCACTGATGTGCCTAGTCTGACAACTGAAATAGCCAAACAACCCTGGAGAATGACAGGATAACCTCACACTGCATCAAAGATCAGCCACGGTGCTTGCTGTCTGGATGTTGGGTGCATTTTGCTAAAGCCTTGTGGAACAATGCTCCATCCCTCTGTTGGGTAGCTCCTTCCTCTGACTGCTATGGCTAAGAGGGAAACTCTGGGCTCTGGAAGATCTCAGCCCCTTCTTCAAGGTGATGTGAGCAATAAACTATCCCTGGGGTTTGGGGAGAGAGATTATTCCATGAAGCCGACAGCAAGCTGTTCAGTAAAGTAGCTTTCGGGAGTGATCACCCATCCTTGAGTGGGGTTTTTCAGTGATGCAACTACCAAGTAACTGAACTCCCAAACCACAAGGTTTCTATAGGGAGATCACAGAGTCTGCTGCTTGCAAGGACTGCCAGAACTCCTGGCTAAGTATCAGGACTCTCCTGCATTGCCCTGGGTCCTGCTCGGAGCTGGCATCCCTCCCCTGTAGTCCAGTAAGGAGACAGGCACACGGTCCTGCGCTTGGAACGTGTTGAAAAAGGTCTGGTGGGGACCTGCACTTCCCTACCTGCTGAGAGTTTGGAGTAAGGAAGTAAATGACTTAGGACGGCATTGGTCAGATTCTCACTGCATGACACTTGCTACACATAGCCAAACCCTTCAAATCCTGCACTACCTGGACCACGCCAGCTGCGAAGGGAACTCCCTTTCCCTCTGGGTCACACATCTCTACCCAAGAGTCAGAGAGTTTTCTTTTCACCCACCATTTCTATTAACACAAGGTCAGCCGTTACAGTAGTAGACTATTGTGAAATATCCCCAGGCAATCCAGGTGCCTTCAGACCCTGTTCTGACAGAGAGTCAGGTAATGAAATAGCCATGGGGCAAAACTAGCGGAAAGAATTGTTTCTGAGAGGTGACCACCCGAACTAATTTCTTTTATCTTTCTCTCTGGAAGGGGCTGTGTATTTTTTCCCCTGGGGAACCATGAACAAATGTTTGGTTCGTCCCACAGGGCACTAATGACAGACCAAAGAAGTGGTTCCACCTTTTTCTAGGTGTGTGTGTGTGTGTGTGTGTGTGTGTGTGTGTGTGTTGTGGGCACAACTGCATACAATATTGCACACATGTGAAAGTCAAAGCACACATTTTCAGGAGTCAGTTCTCTCCTTCCACTGTGTGTGGAGGGCTTGGTGTTCTTTCTGCTGCTATGTAGCATGACCCAAGCCAATTTCTCCATAGCCGTCCCTCCCCTGTAGAAAGGTTGCGATTACAGATATAGACCGCAGCATCTGATTGTTTAAGTGGCCTTGGGGGTCGAACTCGGGCTGTTTGTTAGGTTTTATGCGCAATATCTTCCCTTGTAAGCCATCTCTCCTACCCAGGTTTTGGAACTTTGGAAAACGCAGCTCTATTAATGTATTTCCTGAGCAACTTGTCAGTGTTCAGTGTAAAACCCAATGCGGTTAGAGAGATGTTTGCGTAGCCAGATGACCATTGGCACAGACGAAATGTGGAAGACTCCCGTCCCCTGAAGCCCTCTTCTTGGGTTCCGGTGCCACACCACCTGACAAACCAACCAAACAAACAAACAAAAACAGTATCTGAATTTTTACACAATTCTTTACTCAGAGAGCTGGCAATCTGAGAAGCCAATTGATTAATATCCTGAAAAAACGTGTCTCCTACCTCCCTCCAGCTGGAGGTTGTAGAGTGGAGAGGTGAGGGTTCGAATCTTGCCCCTCTGGCTAGGGGTCGGCCATGATTTGGAGACCTATGGTGTTTATAATTCTCTCATTGCTGGTTTTCTTCATTTCTCTTTTGTCTCATGATCACAAGTTCTGTCCCAACCCTTGGCCAACTAGCTCTAGTTCCTTTTCTTGATTATCAAGAAATTATATGGAATTCTTGTATAAATGAAACCAAACACTTAGGAAACCAGTCTTTTGTACCTGTTTTCCTCATTTAGCACAATACTGTTGAAAGCCAGTCCTGTTGCTATACACACAGTGGCCATTTTCATTGCTGCATACCGATTCATCACAACCCCTGCATGGAGCTTTTGTTCTTTCTTTTTTCTCATAAGAGAAAATAATGACAACTTGAAATTTGTGGGCAAATGGATGGCTCTAGAAAACATCATATTGAGTGAGGTAATCCAGATCCAGAATGACAAATATCACTTGTACTCACTCATAAGTGGCGTTTAAACATAAAACAAAGAAAAACCAGCCTACAATTCACAATCCCAGAGAACCTGAACAACAAAGAGGACCCTAAGAGAGACATACATGGATCTAATCTACAAGGGAAGTAGAAAAAGACAAGATCTCCTGAGCAAATTGAGAGCATGGGGACCATGGGAGAGGGTAGAAGGGGAAGGGGAGAGGCAGGGAGGGGAGCAGATAAAAATATATAGCTCAATAAAAACAATAAAAAAGAGAAGTGATCCATGTAGATTCACGATAGCCTGTTCTGATCTCAAATGTCAATCTCCTGGTTCTTAAAGTAGACATTTCCAGTTCAGTCTTCAGAATTCCTCCATGGAGACCGTGGACATCCCTGAAGCCATCCTTCCTTTAATGTCCAGCAACAGGAGCAGGCTGAACTTAGGAATTCAGTGGTCATGCTAGGCAAAGCTCAAGTACAGCACCGGCTTCACCCAAGGCCGATGTTTCAAAATACAAACTATAATAACAGTTCTCCATGGGCGTGAAGACGAAGAAGGGGGGGGCTCCAGGGTTGGTGCACGTTGCTGTTAGTCTACAAGCTGAAGAAGTTACATTAAGTGAAAACCAGAAAATAAGACGTAAGAATGAGAAGGAAAAAGCTTTCTTCCTTGGGAAAGTATAAGAATTAGACTAAATAATAAGCATCGCTATCAAGTCTACAATGGTAGGTCTTATTTAATTTAATACACTGGCTATGAGTTTTCCTATCTTGTTATTTGAACATTCTCATGGAATTGGCCGGTGGCAACTCTAAGGTGACCTCCATGGCACATTCATGGTCTGGCTTTGTCATCAAGTTTCGTCTCACTGAGATTAAGGCCAAGACACAGTTTCATTCACAGGACTCCGACATAGATGTGTGTGCTGCACGGTCTGTGGAAATTTACCGCGTGATGGGCATGTCTGCCCCAATCTGTCTCTATGCAAAGATCGTGCCATTGTTCTTTCCTGGACCCCATTCCAATGCACTTCCTGTACTGGCTTCCAGCCAATCCCCAGTATCTCCAAGGAAACCTGGGGCCGGTTGCCATGGACACTCCTTTGCTGATAAGTCACGGAGCACCTCTCCACTTCTCAACGTGCCCGGGAAGCCAGTCCTTTGGGCGGACAGACAATTGTATTCATTGACATTTCTAAGCCCCACTAGCTCGCATCCCTTCTGTGTGTACGGAATAGACACACAAAGGGGCCTTTCAAATATTTGTACCTGTCCGAACTAGCATGGAGGAAAGCTAGCCTGTCCTTCTGTAATTTGGTTTCAAGCCATGGGGGATAAGTAAGCTTCAGCAAATATCAAGCCTGAATTGGAGTGATGGCACTGGAGCCATCAGAGCAGCAGGGGGGAGGAATGCAAGCGAAATTGACTTGAAATATTATTCTCGGTTCTGCAGGACTCCAGGCCATGCTCCTCTGCATTTGGGAGCCTGCAGCGAGCCCATGATGCCCTACACCGGCCATTCCTAAGTGTTCAAACAGGGGCCATTGTTTTTTGGTTACATGAATATTTTGTTTAAGACTTAATATTAACTGGAAATACTAACTTATTAGCCCACGGGCAGTTTTTCTCTCTCTTATTATCTTTGGTATTGTAGTGTTTTCTGAAATTTCTTTTTTCCTTGGACTCTTTTTTTTTTTTTTTTCTTTTTTCTTTTTTTGGTTTTTCGATACAGGGTTTCTCTGCAGCTTTTTTTTTTTTTTTTTTTTTTTTTTTTTTTTTTTTTTTTTTTTTTTTTTTTTAGAGCCAGTCCTGGAACTAGCTCTTGTAGACCAGGCTGGCCTTGAACTCACAGAGATCCGCCTGCCTCTGCCTCCCGAGTGCTGGGATTAAAGGCGTGCGCCACCACCACCCGGCTTCCCTTGGACTCTTAATAGCCAAAAAACAGATCTTACCCAGCATTGCTTAACATGATCTGCTTCTAGCTGCTGCAGTTTAATCTTAAGTTTTCAGTTCTGTTCCCAAGCTGCGGAGCCTTTAGGCGACAGGGCCCAGCTGGTGGAAGAGGGTTGGTCACTAGGGTTCCACATATGAAAATGTCACCTGCCCCTGCTGCTGGCTTGTGGCGCTGCCTCTTGGCCGGTGGGGTGGTTTGAGAAATGTCCCTCCTAGACTCAGGCTTTTGCATGCTTGGTCCCCAGTCAGTAGAGCTATTGCAGGAGATTAGGAGAAAGTGCAGGCCTGCTGGAGAAAGCCCATCCCCAGAGGCTGTAGCCACCTCCCACTTCTAGCTTGCTCTCTCTGCTTGCTGTTTTAGGTCAAAGATGTGATCGCTCAGATTGATACTCCAGTCACCTGCTTCCATGTCTCCCCACAATAGGGACTCTTCCTCTGAAACCATAAACCCAAACAAATGATTTCTGCCTTCAATTGCCATTGGTCATGGTACTTAACCACAGCAACAGAAAGGCAGCTAAAGCAGCTGGTATCGTGCAAATGAGCCACAACCTCATTTCCTATCTCTATACACAGAACCTTCTCATCTCTGCCTTCGCTGTCTTGATGGACTAAAATCTCCCCCCATGAACTAGAGGAAGCGTTCTCCCCTCGAGCTGCTTCTAGCAGGTGCCGTGGATACAGCAGCAATAAAACAACCAAGCCACTAGCAACACATATTTTGCCACAAGCCTGGTGATTAAAAATTTGACATCAAACCTCAAGGATGGCTCCTTGGGGTTGAGTTTGCTTACAGGAGCATGTCTTCCACTGGGAAGTCTCTCCTCATTGTCCCCAAACTAACTGTATAGCGAAGGAAGTCCAGATAGGAAGCCAATTCACAGTCAACACAAAAACATGAAGAATAATGTTTTTCAATGTTTAACATAAACCGTGTGAGCAGAGAAGGAAGCTATGGAAACAGACGCTCCAGACCGTTAGCATGAATCAGCATGTGGAGGAGGCTGGGTAAAACTGGTGCGAATGGAAGGAAGCTATTAACTCTCCTTTGTGTGTGTGTGTCTGCATTGCTGTTTTTTTTTTAATGAAAATAGTTTTAAAGGGAAATTGGCAAGTTGTTGTTATTTTTAGGAAAAAGAGTGGAAGTTTGAAAATATCTTCCATATGTGATTATGGGCTATTAATATGAGGAAATGATAATATAATCTAGAAGGATGATTTATGCCTTCAGCTTGCTCAGGAATAAGGACTGGTGTCTGATTTCTAAAAGAGAGAGAAGGTGACTCAACCCCACGACCTTCCCGAACACATTGGGAATGACCCACGTAACATGGAGGCAACCCCACCCAGCACCTCAAACCAAGGAAGGCTGCTGATCATGGGCGGGTTTGGGCTGGTTTCCCACAGCGGTCCGGTGAACCCTGACACTTTGGGATGCCATTCCTTCTTCCCCAGGGTGGGGAAGAACCTTCCACTTAGGCTCTTGGTCTGAACAGCTCAGGTGAGTGTTTTCTATTCCCCTTACTGCTGGCTGCTATTTTTGCTTCTTTTTCTTAATTTTCAAAGAACAAGTTCATTCTCTCTTTTCAGGTACTTCAATATTGAATTCTCCAACTTACCTCCCCACCTCTGACTTTCCTTGGATTTATTTTGAAGTTATTCTCCCAGTATTTTGAGGTGACTGCTTAGATCAAATATTTATATTCCTTCTTGTTTAATAGCACAGGCAGTAGAGGTCTTATGAATTTTATATTAAATAAAACTTTGAGTATATCTAATAAGTTTTTGATGCAAAATTGCCTTTGTCCTTGTTGCCAGCGTAGTGTGTGATTGCTTTTCTTTTTGTCTTTGGTCCAGGAACAACCTGAGTGCTTTCCATTTAAAAGCCCAAAGGACTTCAATTTAACCTATTTTTTTCTTAATATTTATGAACGCATTGTTTCTAAGTTCTTATTTTTAAAATATATACAGGTTTTCTTTCTAAGATGTTACATCCTCAAATGCTTTATTAATACTTAATAATCACTTGACAAGAATAACATTGTCCAAAAAAGAAGAGGTTCAGTAAAATATCCTATTCATTCATTCATTCATTTAATGTGGACAGGTATTTTGCTCATATGGATGTCTGCCCATCATGTGTGTACTTGGTGCCTGTAGAGATCAGAAGAGGACATCAGATCCTCTGGGACTGGATTTACTGACAGTTGTGAACTGCCATGTGTGTGCTGAAAATTGAACCAGGGTCCCCTGGAAGAGCAGCCAGTGCTCTCCACCACTGAGCCACCTCTCCAGCCCCTGGTTATTTGTTCTTTACACCAGTGTCAAGGAGGTGAGTTAACAACACTCTTTGTTTCCTGAAACAACGTTATTATTTTTAGTACAAGCCAGGCTGTCTTCTTTAAGCAGAGCGGCATTAATCTAGTTTGTTTCCCGCACACTCATTCATTCTTCTCGTCTTCGAAGATGATATAATCTTGTAAAATATGTTACAGCTTTGTGTGTGCATATGTAATATTTACATCTTACTGAGTTATTGCTTTAATTCCATTTCCTACCTTTTATGACTCAACAGTTCTTTAAGATCTGTCTGTTTTGTTTTGTTCCTCTCTCTCTCTCTCTCTCTCTCTCTCTCTCTCTCTCTCTCTCTCTCTCTCTGACAAGATCTGACTGGCTTCCAACTCTGTCGCTGAAGACAGCCTTGACATTCTGATCCTCCTGCCTGTACCCCTCAAGCCACTGGAATTCCTGCTGCATACCACCACATCTTACCGGGTAAAGTCCCCAGCATATGTCTCCGGCAGCTCCATGGCTTCTCTCTGACTCTGCCTCCTTTCTCCCAGCATGCCATTTAGTTTTCCCTCCTACCTAAGTTCTGCCCTATCAACAGGCCAAGGCAGTTTCTTTATTCATTAATGGTAATTACAGCACACAGGGGGAAATCCCACATCACGGGAGGAAGAAGCAAGATATAGAGGTCCCGTTGTCCCATTTCAAGTGGAGCTCTCCGTAGTCATTTATTATCTGCACACTGACTCGCTGTGGGCCTCTGTGATAATTGCCATTAGCTTCAAAAGTCATCTTCTCTGATGAGAATTGAGAGAAGAATTAATCATCTTTTCTTCGATGTGAATTTTGGGCCTCACTATTAGAACTCAGATGGCTGTTGGATCACACCTGAGTCCTCAAGTCTATCTCTCTGATCACTGTGTCTGTTTTTGAGCCAGCACCATGATGTGTTTATTACTGTAGCTCCACAGAATGACTTGGCATCAGGTATGGTAATATCTCCAGCAATGTCTTTGTCGTTGAAGATTGTTTTGGGGGGTCTCCCGGGTATTTTGTGGGTCCATATGAATTTTAAGACTCTCTTTTCACTTTTCCCAAGGAACTGTGTTGGAATTTTGAAGGGGTTTCATTGAGTCTGTAGATCGCTTTTGGAAGGATGGCGCTTTCATAGTCCTAATCCTAAAGCACGGGCATCGAGGGGGTTATATTAGTTATTTTTCTGTTGCTGTAATAAGCCAGGCAACTTGAAGAAGGAAGAGTTCATTTGGGTCTAGAGTTTCAGAGCCTTTTTCCTCCATCTGTTGAGGAGACATAGCAGCAGGATCAGTAAAGCTGAGAGCATCCATACTTCACCCCAAGTGAGGAGCAGAGTGAACAGGAAGTGACCCGACTGACAGACTTCTTCCAGCTGTGCAAGGCTGTACCACATAGACCTCCCCACACACTGCCACCAACTGGAGACCAAGTGATCAAACACCCAATACTATGGGGAACACTTCTTATTCAAATCACAACCAAGGTCTTCAGTCTTCCTCTAGTGTCTTCTTCAGTTTCAAACGTTCTGTATAAAGCAAGGTAAGTGTAGCTGAAAGCAGGCAATCGTGTGCTTCAAAATAGGTGATAGAGAGGGCTTGAGGTGTTTCCAACAGAAAGAAGTGGCGATGTTTGAGGTGACGGCCGTGGTGAAGTGTTCCACTGTGCTTTCAGTGAACAATGATGTCCACTGAAAGGAAATTTTATTAGAGTAGTAAAATTGCCAGTGGCATTAAATATCTCCTAAAATCTCCTATGTTTCTTCTGTTCCTTCCCATCTCCGCCCCCCCCCCCCCCCCCCCGTGTGTCCTGTATTTTTGCTCTGGGAATAAATGTGTTCTCCCAGTCTCTGTCGGGGGCCTGGACATTCACTTCGTCTGTGGTATTCCTTACTAAGCAGAAATGCTCATTTTTATATAAGTCATAGCCAATATTTAACTTATAAAGTTCACACTTTGGGAAGTTTAAAAAGATCTTGTAAAGGTAAAAATAAATTGTTTTTGGATGGATCTATTTAGAGTTGAAACTTGCTTGAATCACATAAGAGGAGCCCAAAATAAGTTTTGTGGAGTGATGGGAAGATTTGCTCAGGGGTACATTGGAGAGAGAAGGGATCCCAGGGTTTTCACTGGGCTTCTCTGCACCTCAGCTCTGCTCCAAGCCTCAGCCTCCTTTTGCCCTACTTGGGTCTCCCTGCCATTCCCCAGCTTACCAATCCCTCTCTGTCGTTCTTCCTCTTAGGAGAGTAAACTATTTATATAAATTTGCATTTTGAGACCATCTTTGTCTTGCAATGAGATGTTTGTCTTAAATCTTATGTTGTGTCTGTCATAAGTTTAATTCTCTCACATTTATTTCTTTAGCATTTTTTTTGTCCTTTTATGTTCTTATAGTCTTTGTTTTGAGGTTTATGCTTTATATATTTTTCTCCTAAACCACAGAAGATGATATTTTCCATTGCACTGGAGAGAATCTGATCATGGATGGGAAACTGTCCCCCCTTTGATGGAGTCTGTGTAGCTGAGATGTGTGACTTCCAAGCTTCTCGTTTTTCCTTGTGCGAACTTCTCTCATGCAGGTCTATGTTGCTTATTACCTTCCTGCTTATGTGATCTCAGAAATATGTTTCCCACATTCTTCTGAGCAACCCTCCTTCCTTTTGTCGGTATTTTAGAAGTTGTGCTCCCTATTTTTACCTTTTTCTAATCACACAAATGTTCAAGCGCCATCTTTAGTGCATTTCTCTGTTCTGCATTTCCGCATTCAGATTTGAAGCTTGTATGTGCCTCTCCCCCTCACTGCCTTTGATACCATGACCAGACGTTTCAAATGTCTGTCATTATTAATGAATCGTAGTACAACGGGGTTAGGTTCTCTATTTATCCAAGAGTTCCTTATGTCTGGCTGCCATGTTGATTTGTGTTTACTGAAGGACCCTCCATCAATGCTACTATCAAAGGGATATGCAACAGTTTGCGTCTGCCCTTGAGGCTGGACTTCAAGTCACCTGCTGCTCTTCTCATGTTCTCTTTATGTCACTTTGCCTTTCTCTTTCAATTCATTTGTCTTTAATTAACTGATAATTTCTGCTTTGTCTCTGCCCGTATCTTCATCCTCATCTTAATTTGTACCCTTCATTTCTGTCCCGCATTGTAGGTTTGTGTTAATAGTGATCAGTGTTCTCCAGAGAAGCAGGACCAATAGGATACACATATAGACGGAGAGATTTGTTCCAGGAAATAGGCTTCTGCAACTATGGAAGCTGTCAAGGCTCCACTGGGTGGTGGGCAGACAAACTGGAGATAAGAGTAGAGTCTACGCTGAAGTTCAGGTTTAGAGGTAACGTACAGGAACACACTGCCCTGGCTCAAATCAGCCTTCCATGCTGTTAGAAGGATTCGCAGGTGAGACTCACTCATATAAAGAGGACAAACTGGTAAACAATTCCCATCTGTTCAAACACAACTTTCATCTATTAACACCTTCACAGAGACATTTAAAATAATATTTGACCAAATAACTGGGACCCAGGCACAGTCATGGTTAACACACCAACTTCATTGTCTAAAGAGACTTCTCCCGGGACTATTTGGACAAAACTACACAAATGCTTATTTTGAACTCTTGGTTCTTTGAGAATGGTCTTCAGGTGACATTGTACTTAAAGGTGACTTTCACGGGAATAGTTTTGGCATCCTACCCTTCCCTCCATAAAATTCTTTAGCTATTACCTTGTTGACTCGATGTCCGGTGAGAAAAGAACAAATCTCCAATGTAAACTCAATCCCAATTCACACAGTTTCATCTCGGAGCAAGAATTCTAGCGTCTGTGCCGACGAGTGGACACGAAAAAGAGTAAAAACATATTTTCATTCTTCTGCAGTAAAATGTGTGCTAGAGACAGACTTGACAACTCGGTCGTTAGAGCAGAACTCGCAGCAGTCAAGACTGAGAGCAAACAAACACACAGCCCACTGAAATACATGACGGCCAAGATCACCTTAAAAATGACGGGGTAAAACATCCAATATCTGACACGTGGAATTTTGAGAATGTGCAGCGCCCCACGCCACCATCTGCGCGCTACGTGCTACAAAACAGTTCGTGAGCTTCGGGCAAGGGGCTGGAGGTTGAAGCACACAAACATACACAGAGACAGACAGACACACGGACGTCTAATCACTGGTACGAAGCCCTTTCTTTTTAATAGCACCATGGAGGCTTAAATACCCAGCAGTCAATGGCCAACAGGTGAAAATCCCATCCTCTGATCCTCTAGGCAAGGCACAGCTTTCAGTAACTCCAATCAGAAGGTTCTAGCAGGGAAGAACGTCTGAAGGCCAGGACTCCAATTGGCCCCAACAAGAATGTATCATTGTCACAAGAAAAAAATGTGGTTTTGTTTTCGAATTATAAACAACAGTATCATCTTGGTAACATGATCTGTGTGTGAACAGCTTCATTTGATGCAGATAACGTTAGAGACGTGTGTACTTGTGAAATGTATGCGTTTGCAAGGGGGGGAGTGATCTGACTTCGACAGTCACTAAGTTTTATTTGTTTGTTTGTGTATGCATACATTTATTTATTTGTTTGTTTGGAGATCTGTCTCACTTTGTAACTTTGGTGGGTCTGGAACTCACCATGCAGCCCATGCTGTCTCAAACATGCTGAGACTTTCTTTCCTCTACCTCCTCACTGAACCCACCATCAATCTGGATTATGTGCAAAACAGGAGCAAGGAGTGGACAGCGAGCCCTGTTCTGCGTCAGCTTACACTTACTACATACCATTAACAAAAATCTAAGAATAATCAAGCCGGGGGGAAAGCCCACATTTTTATAAAAATGCTCACTGGTTCAGAATTAAGAAAACGTGCGTGAGTATTTGGCACGAGCACTTTCGCAATCAGGTCGAGGATATTGATTGATCATAGGAAGCAGAAAAATAGACTTTTCAATTTGAAATTGAAAGTTGTTGCCTATGAAAAGGTGAAATCTGAAAACAAACAAACACTAAATGCTTCAGATAAATACACAGGCAGGAGCAGTAGACTGAATGAAAATAGAGAACAAAGCTAATCAATCAGAAAATCATTTTAAGGATACTTCCAGAATTCGAGAGAAAGATTAAAAAAAAAATAGGTGTTTGGGAATATAAAAATGGAGAGAAAAAGAACAGATTATCCCAGGTGGCCCCTGATCACCTGTGGTCTCTCTGCCAGTCTGTGTCCTCTCCCCTGTGGGCCCACCCTGAACACTGACCCATTCCCGTGAGCACTGGGCGCTGAACACCACTGTAACTCTGCCATCCACATCTCTTACCTCCAACTATTGAAAAGTTCCACATCAACTCAGCCCACCCGTTCAGATTCACTTGAATTGAATCGGAACTATTCCATCGGAAGCGTAACAGGAATTGCAAGGGAAGAAACTGAGAAAGTGAAGAAAGAATTTATTTTTTTTTCCTTTAAAGCAGTTATCATTTGAGTGTGAAATGTCACCTCAGGCTCATGTGCTTGAACAACTGGTCCCCAGGCGATGGCGCTGTTTTGCGGCTGCAGCATCTTTAAGAGGCAGGGTCTTCCTGGAGTATGCAGTCACCTAGGTGCAGGATGTCAGGTTTGTACTGTGGCTCCGCTATCTGTAAGCAAACCACTTATGCAATTGCCACTACAGACCTGAGCAGCTCTCACCATGAGCCCAAACCAACCATCCTCCCTTAAACTGTCCCTTGGGTTTGGTCACTGCTATGACCTGAGTTGTTCTCTGTCAGCCACTCTGGGGAATAGTTCAACCTAATGAGCTATAAAAGAGGTGAGAATCTCAGGCAGAGGAGGGAGGAGGGGGGAGGAAAGGGGGTAGAGAGAAAGAGAGAGAGCATAAAGAGATTTTCAAGGGGATTTATTAATTCCTGTTTCCATGAGGATAGCAAATCTTCCAACCCAAGGGCGAGTGAGCACAATAGAAACTCAAACAAAATTCTCTCCTGCAGTCTTGAGGCAGAACTATTTCTTCCATAAGAAATTCCAGCTATTGCTCATAAGGCATTCAACTGATTGAATTCAATTATTAAGAACAATATCTGTCCTGATTGAATTTTTTCCCCAGCTTGATACAGCTAGGGTCATCTTGGAGGAGAGAACTTCAATTAAGAAAATGTCTTCATCTGATGGGTCCATAAAGAAGTCTGTAGGACATTTTCTTGATTAACGTCTGATATATAGTGGGGCCCTGGCCATTGTGAGTGGTGCCCCGGCTATTGTGAGTGGGGCCACACCTGGGCAGGTATGCCTGGGTTGTAATAAGAACTTAGGCAAGAACTGGGCAAGTCATGAGTAGAAAGCTACTGAGCAGCCCTCCTCCATGGCTTCTGTTCCAGTTCCTGACTTCAGGTTTCCTCCTCAAGTTCCTGTTTTGGCTTTCTCTGATGATGGATTATAGAACCAGTAAGGTGAAACAAAACAAAGCAAACCAAACCCTTTCCTCCCCAGCTTGCTTTTGGACACAGTGTTTTATTGCAGTAACAGAAAGCTAACTAATACAATATCCTCGATTTTAAATCATATATATACTTACACAATACATATATATATATATACAAATCATATATATATATTTACACAATACACAATATGCTCATTCATACCTCCTTGCCAACACTTAGAGTTTAGATGCTGGATCCTAGCATGCTGATGCCTCAGAATGACTGTCATCACCGGCAGCACCATTCAGTAGTGAGTCCTGGGTGTTTTCTCCTACTCTAAGTCCATATATAGGTTCCTCTTTCCCAAAACCTGAGGAAGCTACTGACATATCTCTAGTTTAGAGACAGGGAAACTGAGGCACGAATAGATTGCATGCGCAACAGACCTATGCAGTTATGTAGAACTAAGACTCAAATCTGGAAAGTCAGTCTTTAGTGCCCTCACCTAACCACTGTACTACACTGGCAAGAGTTGCCCAATCTTCAATAATTTTAACCTAAAAAATAAGAGAGGAAGAATGAAAGATGAAGAGGGCGAGAAAAAGAGAGAGAGCCAGAGGGCAATGAGATATTTTGCAAAAAAAATTACTGTTGTCAATAGAATGCAGGTTTTATTTTTTTGCTGTAATGATAAAATATAATATTAACTTCTAATAAAAATTAAAACATTTGGCTACTAACATATCAGAAGAAAAATAATTTTCTGTAACATAAAAAATTAACGTAAGAAATGAGACCAAGTACAATAATATCTCAAAAATGTGAATGAGCTTAGCTTTCCTGTAATGAACTTTGGAGTAAAAATTAAAATACAAATATGTTAGTATATTATCTTATATATTTTTAAGTAATTTATTATAATTATAATAGTATACATAATAAAATATCAATACATATGTTTTACATATTAAGCCTCCAGATATACAAGAAAGAACTTGAGATTAGTGAGATATTATTTCACATTCCTGATTTTGAAAATCAAGAAAGAATAAATAATAAATAAGATATAAGGTTTGCATGATGTAAAGATTTAAAAGCATTTAAATGTTCATGGTTACATATGTATACTGTAAGAATATGACAGGGAAGTAATCTCACATAGTAATGTCACAGACCAATAAAGAAAATATGGGACTCTAAAGGCCAAGGAGCTATGAGAGGAAAGAGATAAATAAAACTACTCAAAACATTAACAGTAGCAAAAGTTCATTTTGTCAGAAAATGAAATACAAATTCAGCTCCCCAATAATTAGATCGTGAAATATAATATGTATATTGATAAAACAGACTCATTTAAACTACTTTTGACACTACAAATTGATGCATATTGTTTAGAAGCCTCATTCATGTTGGCTACTGCAAATGCCATGTCCTCAAGGCTGCAGATATATATGTGGCAAAGCATATATATATTTATATATATGTATAAATCTATACATATATGTATAGATATATACATATATATGTATAAATATATATATAGTTTCCTAGCTTAGGTGAGGCTCTAGGCTCATCCACAGAACTAGAGCAATCTCAAACAAGAAAATCTCTCTGATCTCTGAGCCAGGATTTCTATGCCTAAGATTTTTCCTCAAAGAGATAAAACACATAGATTTAAGATATTTGATCAAACATTTCTGGGAGCAACTAGACAATTTTATCCAACATATACAACATCAAAGTCCTGCTTCTAAATATTATTCAATAATACAGCAAAACATAGAAAATAAGGAGAAAATATTAAAATACATTTGTAGCTCATGTGCATTTTGTGTGGTGTATATCACAATCAAGTTTTACAAACTTTTAAATATGAGGCTTTATGTGCTGAGAAAGAGAGGCAATGAAAGTACATGCAGTGTTCGCAGTGCTCACCTTTGGGAGTGATGGAAGCCCACACAGTGTTCACAGTGCTCACCTGTGGGTGTGATAGAAGTGCATGCAGTGTTCGCATGCTCACCTGTGGATGCAATAGGAGTGGATGTAGTGTTTGCCTTGCTCACCTGTGGGTGCAACAGAAGTGCATGCAGTGTTTGTAGTGCTCACTTTGGGGTTCAGGAGGAGTCCTGGTTTCTTGTTAATGCTTTTTTCTAAATAGTTTCCCATGGGCATGTTCGGTCTAATAACCATTACAGAATGTGACTTTTAAAGCAAGCCATCAGGTTTGATGGCATCTCCGACAGATGGCATGCCAGCCGGCACACATCTACAGTGCAGGCGTCTCAGAATTCCCCACGTCACCACTCCACTGTGTGACAGGTGGGATGATTAGAAAATATCCCTATGATTGAACCCAGACCTGTCACCCTGTTAATTCTGTCCGCTGATCAAAAGTGCATATCCTTTGCCCTACGGCGAGCCCTCAGCCTCATGATGACAGCTGTCCTGTCAGCGCTGAGTTTTCCCACTTAACTCTTCTTAGCTTCTTGACCCAACTGACCACATCTCTCATGTCCAGACTGCATGTTAGGAAAGTAAAAGCAGAGTGGACAGAGTCACATTTTCTTGATGACCGTGGGGTAAAATTATCTATTTTTCCGGTCTAATGTGGCTACTTCTCATGACCTAACCTGGTCTTCATGACTTTCTTTCAGGTCACATCACGAGGTAGCACATTTCTCTCTCAGCTCCACCCCTCCTCTCCTGTCACCAGCTCACGACTGTGACTGCGGACTGCAGCCAGTCTCAGTATCTTGCTGCATTGCAAGACATCTACAGGAGGAATATTATGTTGCCGCCAACACTCCCAAGGCAAACGATCCCCCAAACTGCCCATGGAATGGCGTTCTGTAACTAAAGGCAGACTAGAAATTCATGTGTTCACAGAGGTGGCCCACAGCAAAAATCGACGGATTTGACCAAGGGAAATGGGGTGGTAATGGAAGGTTTGTGAAATCCATACCAGGATGAGGCTTCTGCAAGTGGATGTGTTCAAATATATTCCTCAAACACATGCTCATGGTTTCCGTTATGCCTCATTAAATTATCAGATATTTCTCTTGTAAAATATCCCAGGGCTTCTTTTTATCCCAAGAACTCAGCTGAGTCAACAGGATGTCCACCTCTGAACTAATGGAGAATATTTCAAGACTTCAGGTGTTCTTGTTATGCTCGAAGGTAAATGTCATGTCAAAGAGCTTTTGCAGGTTTTCACAGGTCCATTTTGGTAGGGGTTTTAGTGCTCCCAGGCATAATAGTGCAGAGGAGAGGTAGGTAGGTCACAGAGTAGGCAACCTGCTAGGAGTCTAGGGGCCATAAACGATTCAAAACCAAGTCTTTGCCCTTTTTCTTCCTTTCTTCCTTCCTTCCTTCCTCCCTCCCCCCCTTCCTTCTTTCCTTTCTTCCTTCCTTCCTTTCTTTTTTTCTTTCTTTCATTCTTTCTTTTCTCTGCAGGGAGGGCAGAGAACTCTTTGTGTCTACATCTTTCTCACAATCCCCTCTTTAAGGACATCTATCTCTATGACCCCTCTCTAAGTACGTCTATCTCTATGACCCCCTCTTTAAGGACATGGATCTCACAACCCTCTTTAAATTGCACCACACTGTCCCCAAGAGCCCGAGGCTTTCCTCATTACTGAATTTGACACAATACCTGCCCAAATCAACTTAAGGACTGAAAGATTTATTTGGGCTCACAGGTAGAGGGTAGCATTGGGAAAGTCATGGCAGCAGGCTCTCGAGTCAGCTGGTCACACGGCACCAACAATCAGGAAGCATGGAAAGGAATTTTCCACACTGTCCAGGCCCCCAGGCCAAGGGATGGCACTGCCCACAGTTAAGGTGAATCTTCTCAGCGCAATGAACCTCCTCTGGATGACCTCTCACAGGCATGCCCAGAGCCTGGCTTCCTGGAAGATTATAGACCCTGTCCAGTTGACAGTCTGTATTACTCACCATGTCGTATTACTTCACTGAGTATGCCACCTCTCCAGTTCCAACCAGGATTCCAGTCATTCCCAGCCAGAGTCTGAGGTGACACTGGGTCCATTGCTAACATCTCCTGTACCTGTCAGACATATACTGATCTTAAAAATAGGTGATTGTCTCAGCCATGAGCAAGCCTGGCTTGTGTTTCCTGCTATCTCTAACCAGGTATTGCTGCTGTTACCTCTGGCCCTGCTTCTAGCTGTATAGCTTGTACACCTAGGTTTTCCTCAGGTGAGAAGATTGAAGAGGCACCCCGGAGAAGGTGAGAGGGGATCTTCTTTGCCAAGCCTGCCTGCTTTGCCCAGTGATATTTTTTCTGGGTTTCCTGAGTTCTCCTCCTCCTCTGTCCCCAAGCTCTAACATGGCAGCAATTCCTGCCCCTCAAAAACTTAATCCACCTGCCTGCTCTGGTTTACCTAAATCTAATCTGGAGATCTTTTGTAGTCCAAACAAAGGTCAGTCCCCTGAAGCTGCCTTGTGTGCATCTGGGTTGTGCACAGACAGAGGCAGGAAGACTTCCAGTCTCTAGGGACAGGAAGAAGGAAATAGGTTCCAGTTCACTGCCCTACAGGCCACCCTGTGATCTCTCAGAGGAGCAGGTTTGACAATGTCCGGGCCCCTGCCCTGGAATTCTCAAGCTCTGAGATCACTCATCTGAGGACATCTTTGTCCCTTGACATCCAGTCTTGTTGGCATTTGATATTGTTTACTTCTTGTAATTTTATATGATCTGTTCCCATTGTATATAGTTGTATTTGGTTTCTGAATCTGCCTTATTTAGACAAAAGGGGGAGATGTTGGGGCAGCTGGCCCAATCCCTGCGTTCAGGGGCGTGGCTGCCCCGGGGGAGTAGGGTACCCTTAAAAAGGACCGGGGCCCCGGAAGGAGCCCTGTTCTTGTCCTCTGCGTTACCTTCTGCTTCGCTGGACCCTTGGTTCTGTAAGTTCCCTTATTTTCTCCTTTTATTAAAATTGATTTACTATAAAAGGACTATTTTGGTTATTTCCAAACCCCTCCGACCGCCGGTACAGGCGGCCTTTCTTAGGAGCCATGCAATGGGAAAGTGGAGGGTCTTACTCTTTAGAGCTGGGGCCAAGTTGGCCATGTGCCTCGCCTGTGATGTGCTGCTTCACAAATGGTATTTGCTGGAAGAAAGATATGATTCGTACATTTTTTTTTCCAGAATTTTTTTTTTTCTAAAGATCCAGCTCATACAGGAAACTTACAGGAACCTGTTTAAGGAGCTTTGCAGAGAGATGGGACCCGGATGCACACTCTTCGTCTCTAAGAACTGAACTCTACTTGACATTTCAGCCCTCCATCCCCTAGTCCTGCTGAGTCCAGGGAAGCTGAACTTGCTCATACGAAGTAAAGAGACTCACCTCCAGTTGGAGACTCGGTCTCCTTAGTAACCACTCAGTCCCTTTCAGAATTGGGCTCTTGCTCATCACCCATTCTTCTCAAGGATGACCCAACCTCTGAGGCTGACAGTGAGGATGGAGGAGAGATTTTGAGCCCAAGGTTAATAGGCAGTTGGCCTGCAGCCTTTTGTGGAGCTACTCACTGCAATCAACTCTGACAATCTGGGTGTACTGGCCTAACTGTTGTTGGCCCCGTCTTTCCAGGACTTTCTTTATTAGTTAAGATTTCACTTCACAACAAAACTGACAAGAAAGTTCAGGAAATTTCTATATAACGGCTTTGTTACCACATGTCCCACTGGCCCATCTGACTGACACAGTAGTAGCACTTTCGCGACAGTGAAGGGACCTGCATTGACACGTCAAGACCAGAGTGTTCATGAATGTCTCATGACCCATGGCCAACATGGTTGTCCCACATAGGATAGCTTCCCTGCCCCGATAGTCTCCATGGGCCCCGCTTATTCATTCCTCCTCCTTTTCAAACTCTGATCTCTTCCCTGTCTCCGTAGTTCTGTGTTTTCCTAACAGATAGTTGAGACATACAGCACTGAGCCCTTTCAGCTTGCTGTGTCGACCTACTAACATGGTTTAAATCTCTTCCATATCTTTGCATGGCTCGATGGCTCCTTTCTTCTCAGTACATAGTGATGTTCCGTTGTCTGGAGGCACCATAGTGTATTCACCTATAATCCTCTTGGAGGGCACCTTGATTGACTCCCAACACCTGGAATTGGGCAACGGTGACCAGTGCTGCCACGAATGCCCACATAAAGGTTCTCGTATGGAAATGAATATTTGGCCCTTTAGAGCAAACACTAAGATGTGCTGTTGTTAGATAAAATGGTTAAAGAGTTTATTTAGCTCTGTAACAAAGTATCCCACTGACTTTGCAAGTGGCTCTTCCATCTTGGATTCCCACAGTCATGGATAACATGGGTCTCTGTACCCTCACCACCCTCCGGAGTCTCGGCTGATCTCATTGGCCTGCAGTGTATGTCGCTGTTGTTTTAGTTTGTAATGTCTAATGACATGTGACATAGGACACCTTCCTACATGGCTATTTTCCATTTTAATATCTTTTTAGACGCAGTATCTGCCATAGGTTTTACCCATTTTTAATCAGATTGTTTATCTTTTATTGTTGACTCTTTGGCCTTCTTTGTATATTTTAGATAATTGTGTTTTATCAGATAAGGTCCTTTGCAAATATTCTCCCCCAGCCTGCATTTGCCTTTTCATTCTCCTGGCTTTGTCTTTCACAGAGCAGAGGTTTTTAATTTTAATGAAGTTCTGCTTATTAATTCTTTCTGTCATGGGTTGTGTTTTTGGTGTCCTTTCTAAAAAGTCTGCTAAACCAAAGGTCATCAGGGTTTCGTTATTTTTATTAGCAGTGCTGGAAACTGAACTTAGGACCTCCTGCATGCTGGTCAGGCCTTCGACACTGATCTATCTCGGTCCAGATTCCATCCTTGACTTAATAAGCATTCTGTCCTCAGGAGCTATGGTTCAGTCCTAGATGCTAAAGACCCCAGAGTGTCTCCTGCTTCTGCTGTGAGCACCTCACCCAGTCATGGCAACTCTGTCCCTTCAGTATGATTAGGAATGGGGGGGTCCCAGGGAGAGGTTTAGAGATGCTACCGTGAGAAGCAAGGCTGTGCTCGGAAGTTCTCCTTGCAAGTCTTTGGAACTTGTGCCAGACTATTCTCTGGGCAGTATGCCTTTCTTGTGCCAGAGTGTTGAAATTTCATTTACTTCTGGGCAGGAATTAGATACTCTAACACCATGCATTCTCTTTCTAATCTATTGTTTTTAATAGAAAATGTATCCTTTCCTCATTTACAATTCTTAGCTTGTTTATTCTTGGAAGAGCCACTTTCTTAAAAAACAAATACTGAAGCCAAACAAAAAGACTTATCTTTTGCAGATGGAAAATTTGACTTTCGAGATTACTTAGAGTGCAACCCATTCATTCAGCAACTCTACTGACATCAGCTACTCTCACTCCAGAGGCAAGGCTCAGCCTTACCCCTTTGAGACAGTTCAGGCGGCAAGGGGTCTGGCTCCCCAGCCAGTGGGAAGAGGGAAGTGGTATTAAATATAAGACAGATATAAGTGTATGTCATGAACATACACGGAGACGACGCAGGCATGGATTTAAAGCAGAGAAGTGGGTAAGTTCGAAGATTCAAAGAAACTCTAAGAAGAAAAGAAAGAGAACACCCTATGTACAGTGGTACAGCTTTCAGTAAACGTAATAGAGGGACAGATCGAGGGTAAGGGCCTGGAAAGATGGCTCAGCAGTTGAGAACATCAACGGCTCTTGCAGAAGACCTAGATTTGGTTCCTAGCATCTGCATGGCAGCTCACAACCATCTGTAATTATAGCTCCAGGGGACCTGGTGCCCATTTCTGGCATCTGTGAGCATCAGACATACACATGATGCTCTCTCAAACACATGAAAATAAATAAATAAACAAAGGAAGGAAGGAAGGAAGGAAGGAAGGAAGGAAGGAAGGAAGGAAGGAAAGAAGGAAGGAAGGAAGGAAGGAAACCAACCTAGGATCACAGATTATACCAGTAACTAAACATACAACCAAAGGAAATGATACTTTCAATCTCTCTTGCCAATTGAATACAATATTCCTCAAAATATTAATTTAAATGTTTAATTACTACTACTGACTAGAAGAAACATTTGTGCTTTTGTTCATTTTTTGTTTATAGTGCTGGGGATTCAAGATGTGGCCTTAAGCATATTAGGCTAGTATTCCACCACTGAGCAATATACACAGGCCCTCAGGCGTTTGGGTTTGGTTTTTGTTGTTGTTTGTTTTTCCTTTATTATACGCACTCTCAAAACTTTTAGTGTGCATAAAATATTCCATCAGATTTATTCCAAACCTAAAAACATATAAAATGCACTTGGCAGTAGGCTGTCTCGTGGTTCTCATCTGTTGCGCTGACCACAATATTACTCTATAAGTGTCCCAGACTGCCGAGAAAAGTGAAGTAAAAATCTTCTTTCAAGTGAATATCACAGCACCCTAGATTTCAAATAAATTATAATGACGGCTTTTCAAATACAGTATCAATGATAAACATCAACATGATGAAGAACACAAGAAGACCGTACAACGAAATGGGTCTTACAGAGGACTATCACAGCAGGACAGATTCACACATGCTCCAGATGTGGAGTTATCAGACACTCCATCGCATGATAACTGCCGTGGCAAAGGAGATGAAAGCCAAGTCTGAGGTTTGCCACCGCAAACTCCCACGATTCAGAAACACAGCTACTGAGATCTTTTCTAGAAATGCTGAGGGAGTTTAACTTGAAGATTCCAGAGTCCAAGTTGGGTAGAAGTGGGCAGAAATGCACAGCCTGGGTTCCAAGCACAACGATACTCTTAAAGGCCTTGCTTTCGCAGTGAACACTAGACCAATAGCCTACTTTGTAGCTGTAATAAGGACTACAGAGTCGGTGGAAAGAAAACTTGCAGAGGGCTAAAGAACAAGATAACAGCCAATTCCATGTGTTATCAGGAAACACATCCCTTGAGAATGAAAGGAAAATACAATTTGAAAAAAGAAATTAGAAATTGAGACTGTAGTCTACTAACTAATATTCACTATAAGCAAGTCTGAAGGGCATAATCAGGAGTGTAATAAGGCGCTCCTGATGGAAGAAAGTTGGAAATGTGAAAAATAAAAAAAAAAAAAATCAATGACATTAGCGGTGAAAACCAAATCTAATTTATTATATAGAGCGAGAATAAATGAGTTAAATTATACAAAGGACAAAACTAGACACCAATGTATAATGGGGAAACTAGGACTCAAATATCCAGAGGAATTTGCCTTATTTAGAAGAACATAAAAATAACAGTTAACATTGATAAGGTTAAAATTTGCAATTTTTAGAGTAACCCATCAGGACGGAAAAAGAAAGTCTATCATCCAAATCACTAGCTGAAACTATGAACGGAGCAGTATATATTCGAGCCAAAAGAAATGGAAGGAAACCTGAAGTGAGAGAGAAACAATACGATGATGACATTAACGTCCAGACATATCACACAAAAGGAGAGAAAAACATCCCAGCACATGCTAATTCAGTGAGATATTTTTCATGAGTGTGTGTGCATATTCGTGTGTGGGGGCGCTGTGTGTGTGTGTGTCCTTGCACATAGAGGCCAGAGGTCACCACCAGGCATCATCTTCAGAAACACCGTCAACCCCCAGAAGAGAGGGCCTCTCACTGCTCTGGAGTTCACCTCCTAGGCTAGATCAGCTAACCGAGGACCCCCTCTTCCTACCTCCTCAGCACTGGGATTACCACCAAACCAGGTATTCTTATGGGTAGCGGAGACCCAGCTCAGGTCACCATGCTTGTGGGGCAAGCATTTTAGTGACTGAAATGTCCCGCAGGACCCATAGTGGGACTTCTTAAACAGAAGTAAGACAAATATTTCAAACACATGTACTTCAACTACAGTGAATTAAAATGGCAGAATGTTTCATGATTACTAGTAGAGAAGGGATGATGTAGGGACCAGTGTCTCATTTTGCTCGCTCGCTCACTCGCTCGCTCGCTCGCTCACTCAAGTCTCACACAAGAGGATGGAGATGGGGAAGGCTGTATGCTGAAAAATAAACCATTCTTGTGCTAGGAATTTTCAGCATGGAGTAAGGCCAGACAAAGCTCTCCATCTGGAGGTCTAGAATTACCCTTAGGAAAGCAAGTGCCTAGCCACCAGGTCTGTAAACAGCGGATTCCGTTCTCACCAATATCCAACCAAAACAGACTTAACAACTGGATAATGGTCCGTGAACGATGACCAAGATGCCATTGGTATTCCTGTCGTCAGTATCTTTCGAAACCGAATTAATTAGCATGCCTGTTTACAGGGTGTAGCCACGACACAGCACAAACAGTAACTCATTCAAGAACCGTGGTACTTTACCCCGCTAACTCTCAGTAGAAGCTTGACTAGCTGGTGGTTTCACAATGCAGCTTTCAAGATGACCAGCGTAGAGAGCGTTGGCCTGATGAGAGATGTTCTTGTAGTGAGCTGCTTATAGATGTTCATCCACAACTTGGTGCTTGTGATTTATCTGTGCATCTACAAGCTCCAGAATATTCTAGGAGCTCTTTGAGACTTCACTGGACTCATACTATGGTTCTCCAAGTTGAAGCTATTTCTGGTATCTTTAATGATTATTCCAAAATTCATATATGATGAGAAGAAAGTAACTTGTTAGGAGACAATAGTGTAAGCTTAAAAATGATTTTACTTGGGGCCGGAGAGATGGCACAGCCATTAAGAGCTCTGGCTATTTTGGGAGAGGACTGGGCTTAGTTTCCAGAGCCCATGTGGTTGTCAGTTTCTGGGGATCTGACTCCGTTTCGCTCTGGCGTGCGCTTGCACACACATGGTGCACATGCACACATGTAGGCACACACAGAGACACATAAGATAAGAAAACCTTTTCTAGAATGACCTGACGGTGTCTTTATAGGGGCTTCAAATCCGTTATGAACCTGCAGACAATGTGGCTAGAGCATCAGATCATTGAAACATATTGAGACCCTTGATCATCACGATGAATTCATAGATGATGGGATAATAATGATTACATGGATAACAAATAGATCAAATTAAAACAAAACATATCAATACCCTTAAGAACATATTAATATTATTTTGAGTAGCTGAATTAATGTCTATTGATCACTATTATTTTTTTTTATGAAGAAGGTTTTCATCTCAAGGGTTTCATGAGCATAATGCATTTAAATAGTGACTATCTACCAAACAGCATCAAACACGTGTCCATAATAGGACTCAATGGAATATACTCATTAAGAGAACTATAAAAAAAATGGAAATGAATGTGGTCTTACTTTATAGAAAATTAAGTAATCAGCTGATTACAAATCAATGAATTCATTAAAATGTTTCTCAATCAAATCAGCTGAAAGAGTAATCAGTGAAAGTGTAAATTTAAGAAGGAAACCTACTCCATGGTCACAGAGTTATATATCAAACATGGCAAATGCCACCAGTCCAGCGTGAGTAGTTTTCCGTGACTGTAACAAGACGCCTTAGATAACTTGTAGAGTTAAAAGCACTTATTTGACCTCATTGTTCCAGAGTTTTCAGGTCGTGATCAGTTGGCTCTGTTGTTTTGGGCTTACAGCGAGGCAGCAACACATGGTGGGAGCTGGCGGCAGAACAAACCCACCCAGCTCACAGGCAGGAAACAGAAAAGAGCGAAGAGAGGGGCCAGGGTCCCCCAGTGCTCTTCAAGGGAATCCATCCCATGATCCAAAGACCCCCTCACAGGAACCTACTTGTTTACAGGTTCCACTACCTCCCACAAACCCTGGGGCCCAAACCTTTACCACATGGGCCTTCGAGGAGCACACAACACCCAGCTGGAGCGAGACAATCAGCAAACCAACTCCAATTTTGTTTTTCACAACAGCAAACATCTGTTTGAAAATTGATTAACCAAAACTGCAACACATGCCGGGTGTGTCAGTTTAACCTGGTTGAAAGAAAACTTGTAGACGCACACAGGAAACGCCATCGTTATTGAACAGAGGGTTCAACCTGTGGACCCTCTCAGCACACAGACGTGTGCACAGGACACACGGGGCTTTGGTTAATGGTACTCTGGCTGCCCTTGATTTTGCTCTTTCATGATGGTTACGCATCTTCAACTTCTCCTGATAGATGGAACGCTTTGCCAACTAAGATGGTCTCTGTGAGAGATCCCCTGTGACAGGATGATCTGCCCAGGAGACCAGGAGACGTCGCTCAAGCCCTGACACGTGGTACAGCGCCATCTTTGGGAGTCCAGAATAAAGCTGCAAAAACCTATAAGGCAATCCCATCACAGCAAAATGCAAAGGCACTATTAAAAAGCAATTGCACTTGCCAGGAGGTGGGAGCACACTTTTCATCCCAGCTCTCAGGAGGCAGAGGTGGGCAGACCTCTGAGTTCGAGGCCAGCCTGGTCTACAGAGCTAGTCTTAGGACAGCCAGGGCCACACAGAGAAATCCTGTCTCAAAACCAAAAAAAAAAAAAAAAAAAAAAAAAAAAAAAAAAAGATAAATAAATTAAATTAAAAAGCTATTACATTACTGATATGCCTCACCCAGCAACCATCTTCCATCCACTGCCCAAAATAAAATAAAATGTGGATTAAAGTCAACTCAGTAGGAAGAAGTTCTTACTGGGACTTTCTTCCTGCTGTTTTGTCTTCTCTTGGGCTTGCTCTGCCTGCCCTCTGGCTGTGTTGAGTTACTCTCTCCTCTACACCTTACGTCTTTCTCTGAAACCTGATGTTCCCACAACTGGAAACACAATCTCTGTTGTATTGTCATAGTCCTCTCAATTCTGGAGGTTGTGTTTGAAGTTCTACCTTCCTGATGAACCTCCCCACGACAGGCTGTCCCAAACTCAAAACACCAGGAGCCACCCAGCCAGTATCCATTGTGGGGAGAGTGACTATGTGTCAGGCCCTTTTGTTCTAAAACAAAATGAGGCTGTTTAGTCCCTGCCCTCAGGATTCCCACACTAAAGGGAAGGAAGGTAAAAACTTCAAGGAACAGATGGGAGGGGCCTAAGAGGTCTGCAAAGAAGTGGATGGAAGCCCCTTACCCTCTGCTCAGGGCATCTAGTTCCTGCCATCTCCCTGGGCAGAGATATCTTTGCTTACTTTTCCTGTCCCCTGTACAAGGCAAAGGAAGACTTATTTTTTTCTTAAAAATTTATTTTATTGGAGAATTTCATACATGTTTATTTTGATGAAATCCTCCACCCCTCCAATTGTCCCCAGCCACAACTACTTCCCAGCTTCATGAACTCTTTCATTGGAATCCACCTATATGTGCATGGATATAGTGTTGTAATTTATTTACAAATGCCACGAAGAGAAGTCATGCCATGCAACAAGGCTCACATAGGTTTATTGGAAGGGAGGAAGAAGGGGCAGAGAAGTGGACAGAGAGGGGTGCAGAGACTGATCACTGGGCACAAGAGTGGTAGAAAAGAAAGAGAGAGGGGGAGAGAGAGAAAGAGTGGGGTGCAGAGAGGGAGAGAGATACACACACAGAGGCAGAGAGGGAGAGAAAGAAAGAGAGGGGGAGAGGGAGAGAGGAGGGGAGAAGGAAAGAGAGAGAATGAAAGGGAGAGAGGGAGGGGGGAGAGGGGGGAAAGAGAGAGGCAGAGAAGGAGAGAGGGAGAGAGGGGGAGGGGGAGGGACAAGGAAAGAGAGGGAAAGAGAGGGACAGAGAGAGAGAGAGAGAGAGAGAGAGAGAGAGAGAGAGAGAGAGAGAGAGCGCCACCTTTTACAAGAGAAATTAGCTAATGTGCATTGGAGGTGCTTAGTGGACGCAGCTGAGGATATCTCCTGTCAGGACCCCAAGGGCAGGCCAGTACAGATGCCTGAATACGAACATACAGGACAAGGTACGGGGGCATGAGCAGCAATGCCTTAGAACCAGGAATTTCATGAGCCCCTTCCCACTGGTGCTGGGATGTTGGCTGGCTCTGCAGGTCAATGTCCACTCTCAATTGTAATCTCCTCTTTCCAGGTGACCTCAGCTAAAGCGAGACTTATTCATTGCACCATCATGATGGTTTTTTGGTTTGTTTTTTTCCCCCCACTCCTTATTTGCATCCTCATGAAGGATCCATATCAACCTCCAATATGGACTTTTCTGGCCTAGGCTTTGCTTCATCCGTTGCCTTCAAACAACAAGGACCTCTTAGCTGCTTTCCTGTTGCCATGGAAAACACTATGACCCAAAGCAGCTTCTGGAAGGAGGGGTTAATATTGGCTTCAGGTTTCAGAGGGATGAAGGTGCAGAAAGTTGAGAGCTCCCAGACGTTCCACAAAGCGGAATGGACTAGAAGTAGGACGACTCTCTATGTTCTCAAAGCCTGCTCTCAGGGACATAACTTCCTCCAGGAAGTCCCACCTCTAAACCTCTGCAAATGCCACCTACGGGGATCCACCTGTGTGGGACCAAGTGTTCAAATGCCTGCACCTGCGGGAAACAGTCCTCGTTTAAGTCACCACAGAGGGTGCAAAGGAGATAGAGAACCTGGCTTTCAGCCTGGGGCCAAAGTACATGCATGCACACATGCGCTTTTTACTATGTCAACTTGCGATCAGGCTCACCGGGCTTAGAGCTTTCCTGAGTTACACCGGACAAGTATGACCACATCCTCGAGCATGGGTCCAGACGCCGCGGGGGCAGAACACACAGTCTGCTGTAGATTTCCGCTCCCTTCAAGCAGAGTCCAGAGCATATATATGGACCAGCATGTACTTTCGGGATGGGCTGGTGCTCTTTACAGGTTTCAGGAGCTGAAATCCGTGAAAGGAACCCAGCACAGTGCTGGGTAACACTCTGTAGATTGTGATGTGCCAAGAGGAGCCAGCGTGCCGTGCCCATCAACACACCAGAGCCCAGAAGGCAGGCGGGCACTGCTTTCCATGAGGAGGGAGAAAGCTGGGGCTTGGAGAGCACAGGGAGGGGGCAGCCTGGGTGATCTAGTGTGGTAAAGTGGACTGGGGCTCGTGTCTCTGGGACTGCAAGCCTTCTGGTCTCAGCGCAACGCGGAACTCAAGACATCCTTGTTTCTGCCACAGACGGTTTGGTGATCGTAGTGTTCTGAATTTAGTTTGCTTTCTGTGTGTTTCTAGGAGAACAAACACATTATCTTAGGTCTCGTGTATGAAAATTTCATAAAATCCCAGAGTCATCGCCTGAGGAACATCCAGGTATTCTAACAGACTCAATAAGGATTTAGCTTTGGGGGTTCATGAGACTGAATTAGCCCATTTTTGTGGTCTAGCCACCTCCGTTGGAAAAGGTACCCTTGTTACTGTTTGAAGGGCCTCTAGGGATTGTCAGATCAAGAGTCTTCACGTAAACATCACAAAACAGTGTTTGTATTCACCCCAATTTTCTCATCTGTGAAATGGGGGTGAGACTAAACCTTCTAGAGATGTCATGTCCATAGCTCTGAAATCCTAGTATCCGACTGCTTTTGTGCCCAAGTCAACCTGAGACCATACCAGATTGCTGAGTGGTTCCAATGGCTGCATCTGAAAGCATGTCTATACTGGCTGGAGACACCTTCTTACAATGTGGGGAGACTCAGCCAGTCAGGAGCGGCAGTCTCTCTGGTGACGGCTTGTCAGCTCTGGGCACTGTGCAGAGTCTGTTCATCCATGGCTACCCTTGAAAGGAATGTTCTTTTCCTAGTCTCCCTTCTCTCCTGAGAATTGTTGAGTCTTTTAATTACACCCTGACACAAACACCGCCTTTGTTAGAGATGAACAATGCCGTTGGATTGCTCAGATCCTGGTGGTGGCAAAGAGGAGACACATATCGTGCTGACTTCTTGCTTCACAAGGGCCTCTCTTCTGCACCAATAATGGTGAATTCATTCACCCTTTGCCAGGAAGCCTGTGAGCCCTGGCTACGTGACCCACAGGCAGACAGAGCATGGAGCACAGGGCTCTCTGAACTTTGATCTCTCCAGCGAAGGCTGCTAAAAGCCTTCTTTGCCTGATTGGGTTTCCTAATTCCTGTGATAAGACTTCCACAAAGGGGCCTGTGACCTTAGATTGCCCTCTGGTGAGGTGCCCTATGGAAGATAGCGCCCCGCCAGCTACTGAGAACCAGGTAATGAAACTGGGGGTTTGGTTCTTCCTTCCAAAATGAAATTCGCCTTTCAGGCCACTTTCCCTGAAGAATGAAAGCAGCACCTTTCGGTGCGGACCATCTCCCTCGGGGACTGTCCTCCAACCACACTGGAAGGGCACCTGGCGCTCGCCTAGACTAAGCGTAGTGTGTCTTCTGTGTCCGCACCTTCAACACACAGTGGTCTGTATGGAGATCAGAGCGCACACTGGATCCAGAGCCACAGCCAGCACAGGCTTCCTTTCACGCGGGTCTCCGGAGTCACAATCTGTAACTATCTGTACTCCATAAGGGAGCGCACTCGAGCGTAAAGAGACCGAGCAATATGCCTTTCTTCACACCAGGCAAGATGTTGCAGAACTCGCAAACGAGGGGGCCTAGATCTGAATTAAAGCTCCATGAGAAGTGGCTTGCAGACAAACTCAGAAGCTGGGATTTCTGCTCCCTCCAGTCCTGGGAACCCGTGTTTTGAAGGGTTTGTTTTTTTGTTTTGTTTTTGTTTAAAAGAAGACGTTTCATCTCACTAAGTTTATAACTTTGAGTACGTTAGTTGGTGTGTTTCTGAGCTCCACCCTTCCTTCTACCCAAAGGAATGATAGCAACCTACAGGGTACTTGTGAGTAGTGTTCTATATGATTGTTTTTATTTAAATAGTCTTTAGAACTGCAGAATCCCACCTCACTGAGGGAAACAGCCACAGCTGGCTTCGTGGGATGGAGAAGGACTGCGCAGCAAAGGCAGAGTGTGGTTTGGAGAGGAGGAAAGAGTTGACCATGCCACGCTCTGGTGCCATGTGAACTAAGGTAGCAGGAAAAGCACGCACCAGATTCTACAGAGAAGCGGCACCCTGAGCAGAAGAGGCTGCTCCTCCTCCTCTCCCTCCTCCCACCTTGCCACTCTGTGAATTATTTGAGTGGTGGCCAGGACAGAAGTAGACAGGGGCAAGTTTTGTTTGAACAGCTTCATCCTGGTCCAGAGTTCTCTCTTAGATGCACATGAGAATAAATACTCTCTTCTGTCCCTCCCCACTGTAGACTGAAGAATGAGACTGAAGGCTTCCACTCTGGACTCTTGAACAGGGGTGATCCAGGTGATGAAGATGATGATGATGATGATGATGATGATGATGAAGATGACTTGGGATAAGGTGTGAAATGGACAAAATATTTACCAGCATGCTGGAAGCTCTTGCTGATCTTGCAGTTGAGGCAATCGAGGAAAAGAGAGAGGAGATGCCTTCTGAGCTAAGTCTGGGCAGGCCCGAGTCTCTGGGAACAGAGGCAAGCAAACCATGCAAAGCTACAGCATTGCCATCTTGATGTGTCCTGCTATTGATGACTTTCTTGTGGTCACATCCAGGAGACCGAAACCAACAAGGGGCAAGAGCTGCTGGGTTCTGGTCACCAGAGGCCTGAGCAAAGAAACACTGAAGACAAGGTCCCTGGAGTGAACGGAGTCAGCTGTTGACATGACCAGCACGAACCAAGACAGCCTGAGAATGTTACAGGCTCACACCTTTGCCTTGCCTTTGGTGCCTGCTCTTCTAATCACTAATCTACACTTCCCCTGGGATCCAAGATCCCTTGCAAGAGTTCCCTGACCTCCGAGGTATGAAGTAGACACTATGCAGATCGGTTTTGCACCTGAGGTCTCAGACTGATTAACTTGAAGCCTGAGAACCGACATCAACAGCTATCCTAGAGATTAAACTCTGCCACCAGCTTTTCACTGCCTTCCCTCCTGTCTGGTCTTTCTTTCTGCAACACCTGCAGTTCAGATAGCAAACTCCGGGTTCTCTTCCCCCGAAAATTTTGGAGCTATTTTTCATTTCACCTTTGCCTCTTTGTACAGCATGTGGGAAACTTCATTTGCCTAACATTTACCTTGCTGCTTGGACTCTGGCTGTTTCAAGCCTCGAAGCTTCTAATCGACTTTCAGAGGTGTGGCGCACATCTGTGAACCCTGGAGAATAGTGACACACTCCCTGCAGAGCCTCCAGGGGGCAGTTGTTCCCACTGTCAGCAGGCCTGCGGGGCCACTTCCAGGCTAACCCACATGCGCTGAGCATTGGAAGTTCTTCATCTATCTGGCCACAAGGGGAGCCTTGTTTATTATAGATTGCTTGAAGAATGCAGGGGGAAAGGATGCTGTTCACTCACCTTCCATTAGCTGTTCTTCTGGAGGTCCCATACTACAGGGCATTGCCTGCTGTCTTTCTGTTCTCTGATCGCAAAGCACCTGCCACTAGCGTCCACTCTCTGACGTCAAAGCACTTCCTTTGTATACCTTGGACTCCTGTGGTAGTTTAAATGAGAAATAGTCCCCCTAGGTTGGGCATTTGAACACCTGGTCCCCAGCTGGCGGCATGTTGGAGAGATTATGGGGGCTGCATTCTTGCTGGAGGGATGGACTCTGAGGTGAAAAGCTTCGAGCCACTTCCAGTTTATCACCTCTCTCTACCTCGTGCTTGAGTTTGAAGAGGCCAGATCTCAGATTCCTGCTCCTGCCCCTCTGCCTGCGTCTTGCAGCCACACTCCCCCAACATGATGTTCTCTCATGCCTCTGGAAGGATTAGTCCAAACAAAGTCTTCCTTCTGTAAGTGACCTTGGTTATGATCTTTTATCACAGCGACAGGATGGTAACTGACACAGCTTCCAAACTGTCTTCTGGTAGTGCCGGGAGGACACAGCCTCCTGCTGGTTGTACCCAGACCAAGTGATGCAGATGTAGAGTCCTGAAGTGCCAGTCCTCAAGAGCAGCTGTGCTAATCCACCCTGCATCTCCCCTCCGCCTTCTCTCTGATGGACACTGGCTTGCTCTGAGTAGAGTAACTGTGACTCTTTGAAATCTTTGTTGCTCCCCCTGGAAGGAAGAGGCCTAGTGAACGTGGTCAGTTTCGGGGACTTCCTGAAACTAGTTTGAGTTATTTGCTGCATTTAGGAACTTCTCAGCAGAGTGAAATGTTTCAATCTGGGAAGAAACTGCTATACAACATGTCCTATGAAATATTTTTACTTTAGCTGAATGATATAAGTTGGAGTAATTTAGTCGCCTTCTGCTTTGTCTTGTTCTTATAACATCTTCTAGTACTGCATGAGATGTTCCTACAACAGAGTTTTTTCCCCTAGCATATGTTAAAATAGCAAAAAGTTTTCCTGAAAATTAAAACCTTTAATAAGAAATACATGTGCATGGTGCAATAGCCCAAAAATATGTCAGGGCATAGCATAGTCTCTTCTTCCTTCCATGCTTACTGATTTTACAGGTAAGACATTACTCAAAATATTTTTAATGTGTATTTTTATTAGCAATGAGATTAAGCACACTGAATGAAGTATTCTACTTAATCATACTTATGTTTGATAGGCAATCTGTTTATATCTGTTGAGCTAGTTTGCTTTACACTGCTATGACAAAATACCAGAGATAAACAACTTTAAAAGGAAGGAAAAGCATTTTAACTCACAGTTTCCGGGGTTCAGCCCACACGGTTGATTGGCACCATGGTGTTGTGCCTATGCGGAGGCAAAGCATGGTGGATGGGAGTGCATGGTGGAGCAAGGATGCTGCCTCAGTGGCCAAGAAGACACCAGAAGAGAGGATAAGCCGCAAATCCAATGCCATTTGCAAGGGCAGGGCCCTCCCCAATGACATGACTTCCTTAGACTAGGTCCTTAAAGGGTCCAAGAACCTCCAAGAGCTGGGACCAAGCCTTCAAGCATAGGCCTGTGGGGACATTTAAGAGACACTCTCTATTTTGAAAGTGAGATTTTTTTGCTTGTATGTTGTGATTTTTTTTCTAAGCTGCTTCTGTGTGAGAGGAATGTTTATTTTTCTCTGTCTTTTGATTTTGCATCTAGTAACTCTTGTAAGACAGAAGGTTTGTAGATGTGCACCAAAAATTGTCAGTGATTGATGGTGTCTACCTGTTCTTTCTCGTCCTAAATATTCAAACTTGTCCACACTTCTTTCTTACTGAACCTTTTTTCCCCTTAATGATTTTAGATTCTTCCATCAAGAATATTAAGTTTGCCTTATTTTTTGTTTCTTTTCTTCTTCCCAGACCCGTTTTTCTTTTCCATATACAAATATCACATTGTTTATTTGATGGGTAGAAGATGTGTTTTTACATTTGAAAAGCCTAAGTACCATATACTATGAGGAGTCTCTGGTTCCACACCAATAAACATGCTAGCAACAGGTGCCAGTGAATGCGATGGCGTTGCCCTCTGTGTCAGTATCAGAGTACCCAGCATCGGCAGGAGAGCATCTGAGTGCTTTGATCTAGTCACATCACCGTTGCTAGGGATCCAGAAGGATAGCTCAGACTGAGGAGTGCCAGCATGTGTGGAAACATCTCAGCCGTAATCATGACAGAGAAAATTAGTGAGGGCCCAATGGTCAATAATTAATTTGTAGACGCGATATAAATGGGAAAACCCCACATATTTAATAATTACGAAACTATGCAGCATCCAATAAAATATCACCAGTGTGATAAGCTCTTGTAGGAAAACCAAAACACCTTAGTAGTGTGTACAGGAGTCACATCTGCATATGGGTGTTTGGCAGTGATTAATCTGCGCTCCTTTGCAAAAGATTGAATTAGGAGGTTCTTTCCATAGTTTAAAATAATGGATGTTAAATATTTTTATGACCCTAAATAGTTTTCATTTGGAGGTTTTCCAAGAGTTATTAGTTTATAATATATTTAACCATTATATTTTATTATGTTATTTTTCTTTAGCCATCAGTCAGCTTAAAGCACTTCAAAGGAACACTTTAATAATGCACTAATTACTTTGCTAAGAAGTACCTAATGCACTGCTTGCCATGGCAGAATAATATAAAAATCTGAGTGATTAAAAAAAGCCACCTTTTCGGAACCGTCTTATTGTCAAGCTCGGCTATAAAGAACCAGCATCAGTGTTCCAGAAATACAAAATGGGGGGGGGGTGCACGGAAGAGGGGAACCCCACATGGTCCCTGGGTGCAGGTTTCTCCTTTTATGCATAGCGGGTAAAAATCTTATTTTCCCTTATTTTCCTTGACAGAATTGTTCCAAGACCCACATAAAAGAAAACATGAGCTTAATTAAATGTAAGTTACTTCTCATAATGATAAATGCAGATACTAACATGCCCCTGCCTCTAAATGCGATGTGAGGCTCCACCCACTTTGAGAGAATAAAAAAAAAAACATCAGCGGTCCCCCTCCTCCGTGTGGAGGTGGCTAACACCTTGTAGAGAACAGGGTTAAAGACAGCCCAATTACATGCAGTTCCCGACTTCCCAGGGTGCTGGGGTTCTTCCCCCTAACCCTTTCCCTGGAGACCATTGCTTCACAAACCTTGACCTCAGTAAAGACCAGATGAGAAAATACACAGGCTGACCCTGACTTTGAAACATCTGAGAGGACACAGAGCTGAGAGTGTCTATCAATAATTCATTTCAGGTTACCGGGCAGAAGAGGATTCCTGCTGGTTTTCAAGCCATTAATTGGTCGTTAGGCTCCATTAAGTCGTGGTGGATGTGGAAGCATGTCCAAAGTTGAAAAAGACACGGATTTTAAAGCATTGCTTTCCTTTGCACAACTGCTGGGACTTCTCTGACAATGAGAAAAAAGGCCAAGGTCAAAGGTGACTGAAAAATTGAGATGTGACATTATGTGTCTGTGGGTTTTGTATCTAAAAACTTAAAAACAGGCTGGCCCATGCGTTGTTCTCAAACCATTGCCCTTTCTCCCATTCAGAGACTTAAGTCAGTTTTCTAAAAATATTATTGATTTTCTTCGAATTTCCTTTTCATCAAACACTAAAATCCCTTGAATCTAGACACCTTACAAAACCATTTGACAGTTAAGGCCAATGTGATAGCAGAGTCTGGGGTACCTCCATGGACAGGGATACAAACCAGTACAAGATGGAGATTGCAAACATTGGGTGCCATCATTTGGACAGAGCAATAATGAAGTAAATTGGCCATCCTATACATTTGTTTGGGACCAATTTTGGGTTTTAGAAATCAATGGTTTTGTTCCTCATTCAACTAGTGTCCCTCAGCAAGTGACTTCTCTCTCTGGGTTACAGGAGTCATACATCAAAATGGAAGGGTTCTAGGAGAGCTCTCAGGAGTCCAGTTTAAATATCTTCTTTATCTCATTATCTATCTTCCAGAAGAACCATACTGAGTCCCATTAGTCTCTCTCATAAATACCTGTGCTTAGGGCTAACCACTTGGCACTGGATAGCCTATCAGGGAGTTATGCCTGGGGAAAAAAAACTGAGACTCCCTCTCTCAGCAGCCATTAATGGTTCCTGGTCACTCTTTTTTTTTTTAGAGTGGGGCCTTGGGAGACAGATGTCCTCTAATCATGATGGTATGACAGTTAATATTTCCCATTATGCGAGTCTTGTTTAGATGGCCATATTGCTGTGATTTTGTGGGCGCATCTTCCCCATCATGTCTGGAAGATGCTGTCTTATAGCAAGCATTGTGGTTCTCCGGCTCTTCCAATCCTTCCAGCTACTCTTCCATGATGTTCCCCAAGACTTAGGTATGGAGATTGCATGGTAGATGCATCAACTGGGACTGGGCACCACATTGTCATTTGTTCCCTGAATTTTAACCATTTGTGGCTCTCGGTCATAGTCATGATGGGCTGTGAACAGAAGCTTCTTTGATGATGGGAGAGGCCCTCGCTCACTGTGAGTATAACGGCACGGATTTAGTATATACTTAGAAATTATATTGCCTTAAGAAATGGCAGTATCCGGCTGTCCTCTAATGTTTATGACCTCTCCATCCATGGCTGGCTGGCTATGTTTGTAGTACCAGGCATGAATTCTCTCCTACTGGATGGGTCTTAGGTACATTTCGACAACTGTTAGTTAACCCCAAGGGATATAATTCAGTGGTAGAGCTCATATTTTTCAGAGATTTTTAATCGATTTTCTAATTATTTGTGTGTATGCATGATGTCCATGGGTGTATGTTCATGGGGGAAGGGGACATAATGTGCCAGAGAACATGAAGGAGAGAACAACTTTAAGAGAAGCTTAATGAGTCATCCAAGTAGGAACATGGAAGACAGTGGTGCTGAGAAGGAAGAAGATTATGATGGCCAGGCTTAAGAGGTTTCAGAGGGGAAGGATACTATTAAGTGGTCCAAAGTTCCATTCTTGTGATACTTTTGGGAAGAATGTGAATGATTTCTGCCCTTGTCCAAAAACAATCAGCCCGAGGCTACATTCAAGAGTTTTTGATTAATGGTGTTGGCAGAAGAGATTTCAAGACAGCCTCGTATAGGCTCTGTTGTGTGGCTCTCAGTAATTATGCTTACACTGGTCTGTAATGGAAAGGAACAAGTGGGCCAGAGTGAGATACAGAATGTACAGTTTGATGAGAGAAGCACCAGGAATTGTGATGGGGCCGAGTCCAGTGGTCAAGGAGAGAAAAAGTTTAAAGAGAAGCATGAAGCTAATTGAAATAAAGGGAGTGGTGACTTCAGGGCAAGATCCCATGCAGCAGCTAAGCCTCAGTTTGTGAAAAGGGAATAAAAGAAAGCTTAAGCAGTAAAAGAAACCATCAACAAGAAGAGAAAGCTGATGCAAGTGTAATTGAAGGAGGGGAGTGAGTTTCTGCCTTACCTTGGAGCAGAACTTGGCAGCTTTGGCCACTGACTCTGACTTTAGAGTCAAGGATACAAGAAAGAGGTTGTGCAACCTCCTTCCATGGTTAAGAAAAGCTGCCTTGGCCAGTCCTGTGGCAGGGGCACCTTCGCATGTAGGCTCAAAAAGGCCACTGCAGAAAGCTGTGGTGGTTAAGCCTGGATTATCTTGGAGACCTGAAGATGTGGGAGACACCAGAATTGTGGGATACCTTCCGAAGAAGCCACTAACAGGGAGTGGAACAAGTCCGAGAAAGAGAGAGAGGTGTATTGCAGTCAATAAAGCTGAGAGGAGTTGGAGTTCTGAAGAACACTTTCATGTCAGATATGGAGATACAGAATTTGGAGTTAGCTCTGCTGGGTTTTGATCCTGCTTTGGTCTATTATTTCCTCACTATAAACCCTTTTATCCCTGTTGGAATGCTAATGCATATTATATGCCACTGTATGTTGAAAGTATGTGATCCGCTTTAGATTTTAATTTTGATTTTACAGGAGATTACAATTAAAAGATTACCTTGAGTCTTAGAAGAGATTTTGGACTTTAAAACAGTGTTCAGACTGTTGGGTCTGCTGCAGCCACTGTACAGTCAGAATTCTGGGATCGTGGAACATGTGTATAGCCTTCAGCCCGTGACCTGCAGCACAGGTGCCTTCAGGAGTCATTTCTTTGTTTTTCCATGACCATAGGTTTTATTTTAGGATGCTTTCAAAAACCATTTCAAGGAATTGTACCAAGTATATAGAACTCACCTCGGAAACTGAGTTTGTGTTCCGTTCCTCGTTATATGAAATATCTCAGAATGGAGTTTACTTCTGAATCCAATGGTTTTAAAAAAATTACTTTCTATGATTTATTTTCTTCAAAATAATTTTTCATATTTATATGTACAGTGTTTTCTGTGCCTCCCATTTCCTACTAAGAGAACTGGGATTACAAATGATCATCATTACACTCTACCTATTACTTGGGCTCTGGAGATTTGAACTCCGTTCCTTATGCTTCCACAGCAAATGCTTTGACCCACTGACTTGTCTGTGGGTCATTGCAGAGCACTGCACCCTGTCTGTGCTCTATGCGCTACAATACAGTTTGCGAACTTTGGGCAAGGGGCTGGAAGTTGAAATACACAGACACACACAGAGACAGACAGACACACGGATGTCTAGTCACTGGTAAGAAAAAGCCCTTTATTTCATAGCACCATGGAGGCTAAAATACCCAGCAGTCAAGTGGTCCAACAGGTGAAAACCCCATCCTCTGAGCCTCAAGGCACAGCTTTTGGTAACTCCAATCAGAAGGCTCTAGCAGGGAAGAGCAGCTGAAGGCCAGGACTCCAGTTGGTCCCAACAGGTTATACCTATATTTATTTTGTGTCTATCAACTTTAGAATTATCAGTATGAATCTAGAAGTGTATGCCTGAGTATGTGATTAAAGTAGACACCATTGTCTTAGCTAATTCCAGTCACATGGGAGAAAATGGGGGTCCAGAGGACTTTAGTGGATCCTCTAGGCCATATGTCACAGGAGACAAAAATCCCAGAGTTTTCACACTCGTGTTCTTCTCTCATATGGTACTTTTCTAGTCTTCTTGAACCTTAGTTAATCAGACAGTATGTGCTAACCTGCTTACAAAGTAGTAACCCACTCTCTGGTAATGGAGTTGCTTTAAATGATCTGTAGGGCCATGGATGTATGTGTCTTTATAAACTCAGTTGTTATAAATATCATGTCATTACAGAATTTATAGAATGAGAAGTTGTATCATCATCATCATCATTTGAGATAGGCTCTGATTAGGTTTCCCAGGCTGAGCTCAAGTAATTCTCCTGCCTCAGTCTTTCCAGGAGCTGGGACCACAGGTCTGAACAGGTGGCACCTTCAGCAAAGACAGTTTTCTCACCTACTGTTCTTTATATAAAACGACGGCACCTCACAAAAGCAACAAGATACACCTATTAACCAGTCCCAGCATGAAACTGTGTTCAGAGATGCTGCCCAAGAAAAATGCACGGGCACACACCAACTTTGCTTGCATGTGGAATGCTGGAAGAAACCTGCTGGCTCCCATACATGTTTGATACACAAGGAAGGTTTGAACCTGTTGGAACTTGGCCTTGGGCCATGATAATCTAGCAGTGTCTCCTTTAAGGCCCTTGAGCATTGACTCTGAGTTCTGATATGGCAGAACTGGGGAAGAAATGAGTCAAGTGACAGGAAAACTTCTTGATTAGGAAATTATACGTCTTTCTTCAAGAGCCAGGTTTTATGCAGCACAAGGGTTTGTCATATTCATTTTTTTCAGGAGAGAGAGAGAGAGAGAGAGAGAGAGAGAGAGAGAGAGAGAGAGAGAGAGAGAGAGAGAGACACACACAGAGAGAGAGAGGGAGAGAGAGATAGAGAGGAAAGGATGATGGGATGAAAGGAGGGAGGAAGGGAGGGAGGGAAGAGAGAATCATCCTGGGAATTAAGTTAGCAATTTTCTGTTTTCACATAAGAACACACAGAGAGGTTAAGGAGCCAGCGAACCTCTCCCAATGTGCAGAAGCGATTGTTAGATCAACAACGGCCAAGGCAGAGCAGAAGCTGTGGGATGCGAACCTCCACATGGACGAGGAAGCTTCACAGAGAAGCAACAACACCCAGGCAGAGTTTTGCCACACAGCTAACTGCAGCATCCCGAATAGTGAAACTGGTCCCAGCTATGCGCTTCCAGCCAAACTACGCCAGCTTCAGTGAGTGCTTGCCATGTGCTCTGTTTAAGGTTTCACACAGGCATTTCTCAGTGTCCTGTTGTGAATTTTTCACGACACCCTCATGAAGGCCTTTAGAACCCAATTGATCCGAAGTATCTGAAACAGACTGGAATCGAGATTGAGAATGCTTTGTTCTTTTTTGACATCTGGTTTGGGGTGCTTTAATGTTTATTTTCTGTAGAAAACTGTTTATTGAGTTACCAATTCCAAGCCACAGATTTATCAAATATAAGAAATTTTATTTTCAAACTCATAATGGATCAGCAAATACATGAATGACGTTTGTGGAATGCTGTGTTGTTAATATAATTTCACTGCATCTCCATCTATTTTGCGGTCCCATGTATGCATCACGGGCATGTGCTATGTCCCTATCCCTCACACATAGACATCCCCATGTGGTTCCAACTATTTTGTTCTCTGCATCGTGTTAAAGCTTGCCTTTGTAATTCAATGCAGATTGCAACCTTATGCATTATTAAACATTTTGCACTACATTTTTATATGGATAGCCCATGGTTTGGGCAAGCAATTCCCCAAGATATTTGGGTCCTTTCCCCAAGTTTTACTTCTAAAAATAACTGAGCTAGGATGGTTTTTGTCTACACATAACTAGAAAGATCGCTGGTAATTTTCTTAGGATAAACGGTGGGTTTTAGTTCATGTCCCATCACGCTTGCCAGACTGTCCCTAGTAATTACCCGATGTGTACTTCTGCCAGGAGTACAATTATGCTCTTTTCCCACGTCATTATTGCTTTGGATATTTAATTGAAAACAAAAGCTTTGGTTCCTATAAAAACAAAAGAAGAAATCGAACATTTTAACAATGTGTTTGTGAGATGAAACACTGTAGGCTATTCCTCATCTCCCCCCTTCATCTTTCTATTCTCATTTACCTCAGGGCCCAGATTTCTTTCAGCATTTTCTGATGTTTTAAATCCCTACAGGGAAGCCTAAAGTCTCTGCCCATGCATCTGCAAGCTCCATCTTACTGATAGAAGAGTAACTGTGGCCTCGAGTCACAGAAGAAGTGATGGACTTGAGGCATCCAAGAGGAAGAATTTATTGATGAAATATCCCAAGTGAGCTATGAATCTAGTGAAAAATGTCCCTTTAAGAAATGGTAGAAGGGAACAGAGACACACAGACAAGGCAGTGATGTAAAGAAAGAGACAGAAAATGGAGCGAGTGTTCACAAGGCCAGGAACATCGTCAGGATAGGAAGTGCCAAGCAGGCCCCTTAGCCCTGAGGTAAGAGGCCATTTCTTATGGACACTAATTGGACACAAGACAAAACACCCATCCAAAGTCCCGAGTTGCTTAAACCACGTACAGTATGACCTATTAATGTTTGCCACTTAAACCATGTACAGTACGAGCTATTAATGTTTGTCACTGTTTTGACAGTGAAGACTTGACATCACATCCCTGCTAGACTTCGAATTTGAACATTTTAAGGATTTATTTCTTTTTAATATATGCATGTGTGTGTGTGTGTGTGTGTGTGTGTGTGTATCTGTGAGTGGATATGTACAAACAGACACATTTCAATGCCTACAGAGGTCAAAATAGCATGTCAGAATCCCAGGAGCTGGAGTTACAAACTGTTGAGAGCTGTGCCAATGTGGGTGCTGGGAACCAACCTTGGATCCTCTGCAAGAGCAACAAACACTCTTAACTGCTGAAACATCTCTCTAATCCAGGGTTTGAACTGCTAGAACTGATAGGGAATGTCTGGTTTTAAACTTTAGAGTGTGTCAAATTTGCTCCGGAGTCTAGACAGGGTTTCTCTGTGTAACAGTCCTAGCTGTCCTGGAACTAGCTCTTGTAGACCTGGCTGGCCTTGAACTCACAGAGATCCACCTGCCTCTGCCTCCAAAGTCCTGGGTGATGTGATTAAAGGCATGTGCCAACACCCACACTGTCTTGTTCCAGAGTCTTGGGAAATGAGTAAGTTAATATATAGACATAAATATAAATAAAAATCCTTTCCTTCTTCTCGGTTATATTTTCCCCATTCCGCAATAGTCTCCGTATCCCTTTGTGAATCCATAATGAAAACGGAAGCCTGTTTCTGCTGCTATGGACACAGCCCACATCCTCACACACGGCAATCAATCCATAGCCCTACACCGGCTCTCCTTCTTAATTTGCAGTAACAGTTTGACTTTTCTTCCTGTGGACTCTGTCGTTGAGCTTCAGCCTTTTGGTGAGTGGCTGCCCTGTGGCTAATGTAACTGGGTGCGGTGTGTGTCCCCGGATTGAACCTGCGACGTTGAGATAGGTCACGGCACTAGCCAACATGGCTGCCGCTAGCCATGCATGCTTATTGGATGTCTGTAGTGGAGGGAATATTAAAAAACAGAATTTGACAAAAAATGATGGTATTTGTATTTCATTGGAATTGAGCCAATTATGAACAGCCAATGGCTATTTAAAGGAAGTGATTATGACAAAGATGGCGCAACAGAGGTGGCAGTTTTGCCTTTATGAGAAGACTAAGGCAGTATAGGAAATGGTTAAAGCCTGGGCATGCTAAGCTCCAGGGCTATTAGCTCTGAAGACTTCTGCTAGGAAAGTACCTAATTGTTGGCAGTGAGGTGGGGGAGTTGAAGGGGACCTATGATATTTGGAGTTACATTATGGTCTCTGGCAGATTTGTCAAATGCTGGAATTCTTCATTCCCAAGGGTTTGGAATCTGGGTTGCAAGGTTTTTCTGTGTTCCTGTTCAAATAACACTGTCCCAGGTATGAGGACCTTATGCTGGTAGTGGGCATAGCTCTGGTTGTTTTCTTCAAGGTTAGCACATCCCTTATAATCTATGGGCTGTATGAAAACCCTCAGGGGTTTCTAGCCCCTCATTGGGCAGTGTTACTGGTACTTACAATAATAGTAATTGACTTTTTCCAAGCGTTGCTGCTGAAGCAGATTAATGATGTAATCACTGCCCTTAGAATTTAGATACATAGGACTGTTAGTAAGGTTCGGAAAGATGTTTTTGTTAAAGGCTTTAGGGTAGAAAATCTTGGGGAAATATCTAAAGTCGAGAATGGCACATAGTTGAGTAAGAAACTTGCTGAGGTCACGAAACAAGAACAAAGACAGACTGGCTATTGCTGGCTGATGTACATTTCTCGCTAGGATGGGTCAGTGATCTAAGGTGGTGGTTAGTTCCTTGTACCCATTTCTGTCCTCAGTTCCCAGATATAAAGAAACTGTTGATGAGTGGGTACACAACTGGAGGATTTAAAGTAGAGCTGATTGTTTTTTGTATATGAAAGTTTAGATCATGATTTTAAGAGATCTTTATAAGATTACCATTTAAGATAAATAACAAAGAGATCGATCCTTCCTTTGTAACTGCAAAATGCAGCCTGCCAGCAAAAGAACTGGCTGAGAAAAATATCTCCATTAATCTACAACAAGTTTCTTGAGTATGAATGTATGTGGCTTCTTGGGACAGCTTGTTTTTCACCTGTACCATGTTTAATCACGTAAGAGATATGGAAAACATGTTGGTCCTTACTCGTATTCATGGTAATCATTTACTTAAGAAATAGAGAGTAACTACATTGTAATTTTTACACTATTTGAAAGATTTCGCTGGGATATATTAGCTGTAAGCGAAAAATAAAGTTAGCTAGAAGAAAGACATCAAGAGATACCGAAGGGAAACATCAGGGAAGAACAGACCAGAAAAGGAGTAGAGCAGAACAAGCAACACAAAGAATAATAAAGCGAAGAATTAAGTTTGGACCCTTAGAAGAGTCCTCATGAGTCTGTCTGTCTGTCCAGTAGTTCCCCTGCTCTGCATCTCCTCTTCAGTTTCTCTGACCTGCTTGCTGAAAGCTCACCATTCACCAGCACCCTAGGTGAGAGCCTGACATGTTGGAGAGGTGTGTGCATGTGTATGTGTGTAAATAGATGTGTATGTAGCCATGTGTGTATCCATGTGTGTAGGCGTGTGTGTGTGTGTGTTTCCCTTTTTCACCAGCCCCAGAGAGTTAAGTTTTGCCCCCCTAGACAGTCCCAGAAAATTAAGCTTTACTTGCTCAGATAGAAAAGTTGAGTGATTAGTTCACCAACTCTGTGGACCCCCTCAGTCCCCGAGTGGCAGGCAGCTTTACTATCCCTCTTATATCTCTCAAATGCTATGGAGAGAAAGCTGGCGCTCTGAATTCATGTCATCCGCTGAACAAGTGAGAAGAGAGGGCAGAGAACCAGGAAAAGAAAGACCTGGTGTCATCTGGAAACAAGTTCCGACCCGCCATGTGAAAAGCCAGCCCCCATTGAGAGTTCAGGGTTTTTGTTTGTTTGTTTAGATATCAGAGAATCATAACTGGGGGGGGGGTGACTCAACAACTCAAAAAACTAAAACAGCAACCAAGGAAATCCTCACTGTCCTGGGAGAGAAAAGAATCTATGCCCTGTGGGGGGTACCGAGTACGTTTACTCCCCCCCATTGAAAGAAAAGGTAGGGATTTCACTCAAAGACTCCCCTTTTAATTTCATCCTGTGGTTCCCACACTACCTCCATTTAAACGGATTGTGTGTTTTGTGTTTCAACAGTTATTGGTGGGTTTTTCTATTCCTATTTTTCAATAGTTGGTCTATTTTCACATCACACTACTTTATCTCACTCATGGTTGGCTAACATTTTTATATGATTTTCAAAACAAATTCATAAATATTTCATTAAAGTTTCTTTTCCTGGTGTGCAGAGGTACAAACTAATAGATGCCAATGGGAGGCTTAAAACCAGCCCAATAGCCTGCTCTCCGTTTTCGGCTTGCATCTGTTTTACGCTTGAAGGTGGTGATGGGGCATTTAAGATAGTCTCTCCGAGTGACAGACACACTGCCACCTTTCTTGAGATGATAGTCTCTCCAAGTGACACACTGTCACCTTTCTTGAGATGACTTGGCATGTCTCTCTTTCCCCTAAACTTTCTCTACCTGACTAGCTTGAGTTTCCTCACAGCATGGCTCTTGGTTCCACTGAGGAGTGCTCAAAGCAGAAGGGCCACAGTGTCTGTACTAACTCTATGCCTGAGTGTCACGTGCTAACGCTCTTGTCCAAAGCTGGTCACAGAGCCAGGCCCAGGGTCTGTAAGATTATGAAGAGTGTAGATTATTTTGCCTGTCCTCAGACCCAACATCCAGTGACGGGGGGGGGGGGGAAGGACACTTCAATTGACAGTGTCATCCAACAAGAAGAAGAGGACTTCACAGTCACCAGCACACAGAGCTTCCACAAACTGGCGTGCTCACATTCCAGCCTTTCGCTAGCTCTCAGTCGCTTTCCCTGGGAGGAGTCTGTTCTGTGTCCCTTTCACCTGGACACTGGCCTTGAATAAACCCTTCAGAAGTTTACTTACATTATTTTAATAATTTATTTTTCTTGAGAGTCCATGTCCATTGATTTTATTACAACAGTATCTTGCTTTAGATCCATGAACAGAAAGAAGCATGATAACTAATTCATTTTCTTGGTCCTTTCAACATGTGTCTGACCTTGAATTCAATGTCTTCTGATGGTGCTGCCTTTCTGGTATGAATGACTTTCTCTTGATTCTCAGTATGTCCGTTATTTTATGCAGTCTATCTAACTGTGTCGATGATATCATTTAAGATCGCATCTGTTATATTCCTCTGAAAAGATGTGGGCCTTTATTCCATCTGTTTTAGTCATCATTAATTTGCCTGAAGTCACTTTTCTCTGCATGTCAGCTAAAAAGCTGTCTTCTGTAATGTCATTCTCAGCTGGCTTATTAGGGTGACTCTGCCCATGTTACATTCTATATATGCTCAGGGGCCCATTTTTAAAAGCCACTTCCCTTGTCTGGGTCTCTCCTCTTCCCGTCTTCTTGATCAGTTTCGGGCTGCCTCTCATCCTTCCCATCATTAATCCTGAGAATTCCATGGTAGTTCATTTCTGTGCATTCCTGCAGGCTGGTCAACATTGGCTGGAGTCTCCTGGAGGGAACCAATAGGGCTGGATGGAAACACCTGGCGGCGTCTGTCTCCAAATACTCTCCCTTGCACGTCCCCCTGCATGGGGGAATACCTATAGTATCCTTTGATGCTGTTTTTAATTTTTTTCTCAGAGTTTACAGTCAGTATCTTTAGGGTACTTGGTCCAGTGGGTGATAATCTTCAATTTCTTGGGGCAGAATCTGTTTCTTGAATAAAAAACATAACACATTACAAATCATCCTGCTTCAAAACCTAGGTTAAAAATAAAGTCATTGGGAAAGGAAAAGAAAACATGATTGTCAGAAATGGAGGGCCAGTTTCAAAGAAATATCTCAATTTCTTCCTAATTAAAACATTCAGATTTTTGTATTCCAGGTTTTGGTGACATATACTTTCTGTCATAGATTCTTCCTCTTTGTAAATGCAACCTGACACCTTTGAGCTCCACATTCTTCATCTCTGTAACGTGGCTGATTGTGTCTGGGTGTCGGGCAGACTGAGACAAGACACTCGCATTGACTATTCTTTTTCCCAGCACAGGGAGAGTTATTCCAGGGAAGGCCATGCTTTAGTCATGCCCGAATCTATGCATCTGAATTGTTTTTGTCGTAACACAAAGGTTTGTCCAACAAATTAATAAATAAGTAGATATCCTTATGAATGTGGAGATGAAGCTGAGGTGCTGTCGTTGTTTTCTGTGGGGATAGTTTCCTACTCTGTCCACACACTGACTTATTCTCTACCATGTTTTAATGAACACGGCGTGTGAGCTGTGGCATTCTGATGGTGACCTGCTTGCAATCTGCATTTATGTCCCCAAGGCCCTTGTACACCTGTGAATACTAAGTACATGAACAGAACTTTCTGGACCTATTGAAAAAGAGCTACGTTGAAAAGGTCCTGTATGGAAATACCTTGCTTTAAAGTTACGTTCCTTGGCTGTGTAACAGGAATACTTTCAGTGAAGCCAATTCTGGGACGGTAGTATGTTATTCTAAAAATAATACCAATGTAGAGGATAACAGTCTAACTAGCAAAACACTTTGCAATGGCATCTTCTTATGCAGGAAGTCAATTATATTCAGCATTGCCAAGATCATTTTCCTCTGGTAAACAAAGCCTTTTGTCTAACTCACGTCTCAACTACTGAGAAGACCAGGTAGACCTTGGCTTACACATGTAGGCTGCAGCCACTCCACATTCTTATCTACTGGGGGTTGGAATTTTACTCTCAAGGGTGATCTTGTTGGTAGTGTCCATCTAAATAATTCAAATGTGAGCTTAGGTCCCACCAGCCAAAAGGAACGGAAGTCATTCGTATTGGTCAGAATCAGGACCTCCTTTCCGATTCCATTTCGGTGTGAGGATAAACAGGGGGAGGCGGCACCTGTATTGCTCTGTCCCACCACCCATCTCGATAGCCATCCTCTTGTGTATCTCGTTCCTATGAGACCTACCACAGTACCGAGAACAAAGTACCTACTGTGTACTGTGGTTTGCACTAGATACCGTGAAGACTAATGATAGAAGAGCATAACCTTTCTGTGCTGACTAGTCTTACACCAACTTGACACACAAACTAGGGTTATCTGAAAGGAGGGAACCTCAATTGAGAAAATGCCTCCATGAGATCCAGCTGTAAGGCACTTTCTTAATTGGTGATTAGTGGGAAAGGACCCAGTCCATTGTGGGAGGTTCTACCCCTGCACGGATAGTCCGGGGTTCTAGAAGAAACTATGTTGAGCAAGCCAGGGGAAGCAGCATCCCTCCATGACCTCCACATCAGCTCCTGCCTCCAAGTGCCTGCCCCGCTTACGTTCCTGCCCTGACTTCCATTGGTGAGGAGCAGCAATGTGGAAGCGTGAGCCAAACAAACCCTTTCCTCCCCAACTTGCTTTTTCGTCATGGTGTCCCATTTTCACCGACAGAAAGTTTAAGATACTTCCTCTTCAGTGAAGTCCGGAGAAAAGAACCTCCGTGTCAAGAAAATAGGTATTTCCCAGTTGAGGGACATAAATGTTATAGTAATGGAGAAGGTAGAAATTTCAGTCCTTGGCAGAACTCTGTGGACAGGCAGCTCTGTGCTTCCATCTGCTCTGGGTGAGGACACTTTGCAGGGTGTTTCTGGGGCCATCTGTAAAACAAGGACCCAGGAAAAGCACAGCTAGGTGACAGTTTCTAGCTGCTTTCCGGTGTAGCCTCGACTGTGGTTTCATAGAAACGTGGTCTAAGCTCTTCTTGGGTGATTACAGGGCTCCACAGCTATGTGCTTGCACTCACTGTGTTTATTTCAGAACATCTGTGCCATGATCTCTGGTCAGGCCTGTGGAATAGATGAGGTCATCTCTTTGGATGCTTATGAAGCTGAGGGATAATCAAAACCAATCGCCAGAGCTGGAGACCTTTTCCCTAGTTTTTTTTTTTTTTCTGCACTTTTGTATTTTCTTATCGCCTTGTTCTGCTTGGCTCAGCACCTTGAATGGAGTCTGCACTGTCATAATGGTTATTGGATTAATTTAGAGCATCTATCTCAACCTTTCCAGTGCCTTCTTCTACTTTGATGCAGAGAGAGAGAGAGAGAGAGAGAGAGAGACTGACTCTTCATCTTGTACACTTCTTCCCTTCCTAGAAACATCTTTCCCAACTAGACAGAAATGGGCTGTGCTCAGAGCCACCCGCTTTTGCAAGGCTTACCTCCCAGGTTTGCTCGCAGTTGCTGAATGCTTCCACCTGCTCCGTTTGCTCTTCTTTGGCTCCCCAGCCTCATCCTGAGTGCGGCTGGCTGCAGTGGCCCACAAGCAGCACAGGTCCAAGGAAAGAAGAAAGTCCCAGACGTGGACGACAGACCAGGCTTTTGCACTTTCCTTGCTAAAAACCTCTTTCTGCCTAAAAACGTTTTCAGGACCCTAAGGATAAAAGCATAAAAAGGTAAACAAATCAAGCATTTACTAATATTAAATCATAAAGGAATTTATATCATAAAAGTTTTTTGACATACATATAATTTTATCAGTTATTAAAGATGAAACACATTTTTATACTGAGATGGGCATGCTTATTTGGTTTTTGGTTATTTGTTTATTGATTTAGAGACAGGGTTTCTCTGTGTTGCCTTGGTTGTCCTGGAACTCACTCTGTAGATGAGGTTGGCCTCGAACTCAGAGATTTGCCTGCCTCTGCCTCCAGAGTGTTGGGCTTAAAGGTGTGTGCCACTGCCACCCAGTGTACTAGTTTAATTTTAAATGAAGTATTAAATTTTGGTTGAATATTTGATATTGCTGATTGTAGCCACCCAGGAATGTCCTTCTGTTGACACTGTAATGTAACTTGTTATTTTACTTATGAGTAGTGTGGGTACATCTGTATGTGGATGGTGGGGGGCGGGTATGTGTGCATGAGTGCAGATGCTCTCAGAGGCCGGAAAAGAGCACTGGATCCCCTGGAGCTGGAGTTACAGACATCTGTGGGTTTCCCAAAGTGGGTCCTGGGAACTGAACTCAGGTCCTCTAGAGGGCAATGCTCTGCCTTGAACTACTGAGCCGTCTCTTCAGCCTTTCTATCATGAATTTGTCTTCTACAAAGCGGTGCTTGAGAACCACCCAACAGAGTCATAAAAACAAATGAACCAATGTCTCCTAATGGTTTATCCTTGTCTGTGTGTGGCCATGTATGTGGCACATGTTGGGCAGACTTGATTGAAAAATTTTCAGTGTTTCCCCAAGATGACCCATGCTTAGATTATAGCAATCAATGCTGAGAATTACTTTGTATAAATGTATAGTGTAAACCTGTAGATGTTTATTTAGGGTTGCTTCAGAAATTCTTGACATGATGCCCTAATCTCAAGCCCAAATTCATTAAAGACTTTTTTAAAAAAATGAATTCAAGACAGCATCTCAAACCACAATTCTATAATCAAATATTCTAACACAGTACAATTTTAAAAAATGTACTAATTTGATACTTGCATGCTGAAGATTGGTTCAAGGAAAATGTTAAAAGCCTTTGTTTCCCCCCACTAACCATTGTGTTTCTGTGTGTGAAAAACTGTGCACACAGTAACAGCCTTCTAAGCCCAAGGACACAGTGGTTTAAAATCTGAGTAGAGGCCTTTCAGGCTGCACTTGATGCTATTGCATGGAATTATGGGGGGGGGGGCAGTCCAGAGTGCGCACCCTGGGGTTTAGAACCAAGGAGGCAGTGAAGTCATGCAGAGCAAAACAGCTGTGTTTTGCCAGAAACACCACACCTTTGATTGTCAATGACATTTTGGTCATTATGTCTTCAAAAAAAAAAAAAACCATACTGTTGCCATATTGTTCATCATATCCATTCAGTTACTCGCTCCTCTATGAGGCAGTGGCCCACAGTTTAAAGGTGATTGGGTAGGCTGGGCTCTCAGGTGGAAGGTCCGTGCAGCACTGAACAGTAGAACTTGGAGCATCGCTCCTTGGCAGCTATGTCCTTAGGTATCTTTATGATCATCCTCTGCTTTCAACTTATCTGTCTGTCTGTCTGTCTGTCTGTCTGTCTGTCTGTCTATTTATCCTATCTATCTATCTATCTATCTATCTATCTATCTATCTATCTATCTATCTATCTATCTATCTATCTTATTTCCAGTCATGTTGCCAAGAATCACACAGGCAAGAAGTCTCCTGGTGGCAGCATACGGCTCATGGTGTGCTTGTGTGCTTTCTGTCCCATCACAGGCTTGTCCTGCAGTCTCTTTGGGAAGCAGATATCTGAAAGCAAACTGATCCTAACGTTCCTGTTTGTATCCATCCTCCTTCTGACTCCGCCCTCCTGGGAAGTAAACCAGTGGAAGTTCCAGGGGCTGGGGGCCATCAGTGAGAATTTAGAAGGGCTCTCGCTGAATTCTGATGAGGAGTTACTGCTTCCCAAAGTAAATGCAAATGGGAAGCCAGGACACATAACCTTTCTCCACTAGAAAAGGACACAGAGCAGAGAGGCCAGAAGACACTTCACTGGAAGTGAATTCACTGGAAGGAAGAATTCTGGGAGAAGATGGAGGCACAGCACTGCTAAGAGGACCAGCCGTGCTGGTGGTGGCTTCTGCAGGGACAGGCGGATGCTCAGGAATCAGGAAGTCCGTGGGTGGAGGACTGCCTGCTGGCCCAGTTTCTTGCTGATGTCAGGATGGTATCTTAACATGTTTGGACATTCCTCTGGTTTTAGGATGGCAGGGACCAGGACACATATTTGGAAAGAGCACTGAATCCAAAGAAGGAAAACAAACTAAGGTTCAGCAAGTTCAATGACCCTTAAAGTAGAACACTGAAAACCTGGCACACCCCACCTAGCCTGCTTTGACGACAGCCCCGGATTCAGGGCTAGATGCTCACACGGCCAATGTGCTTTTTAGGGATTGGGCTGTCTGACCAAAGGAGGATTGCAACTGACAGTTGGTGAATCCCAAAGGTACACGCTCTGGGTATTTTACAGGACAGCAAGCTAAGATAAGACCGCGTGTGATCAGGAAGCAGTAGCTTTGTGGGTAGAAACAACCCCACATCTGTCAGCCATTTTAACAGGAAGAGCAACGAGCTAAATTTCAGCCCGGCTCACTCTGCAGGCTGCATAATGCCTTAGCTCAGAGGAACGGTGTTGGGAAGCCCTTCAGTTCGAGGTATGTAAATAGGAAAGACAAGATTCTGCCAAGGATCTGTCTAGCACAAGTGGAGGCTACAATATTGCCCTCGGGTGCTGGAATAGGAACCTGGAATCGCAGGTGATTATTTACCCTTCTATCATACAACCGTCATAACTTGAAAATAGTAATTAGGAAAGAGTGATAAGCCGAAGAAAATCTGCACCTTCCTCTGCGTGGGCCCAACCCCTGTGGCTCTGCGCCCGTCACCAGCTTGTGCATTATTCGTAGGAACCTTCTGTTAAAGGGACTCCCGTACTCACACATTCACGTTGTCTAACTACTCTATCTGCTCTGGTTTTTTGTTTTTGTTTTTTAAATCGTCATCTTTCTCGGCTTTTATTTTATCCTTAAACAGTGACTACTGTTATAATGGCGTTGCTAAGGTGAGAGCCAATGTGGCCCAGGGGGATCCCCTCTTGCCTGGCTGCATTCAGATCCTCTGAGCACTCCTGGCGCGGCAGGATGCTTCAGCTTCCGCTCCTACTTTTCCAGCCCCAGCCCTGGATGAGCTCTCTCTCCAAGGGACGGTTCTTCTCAACTTTTCCATGTATTATTTCTCCCAGCCATGTTTCCTCCTCTTCTCTCTAGGAGGGTTACAGACTCCTGGCTCAGGCTTAAAGAAGATTCAGACATTCCTTAGCACTTCAGGGAGCTAGGGGCTGATTTCCCTGGAAAGGCCCCACAGTTTTTGGGTATATATATATATATATATATATATATATATATATATATATATATTCTAAAGCACTCTAAGGGATAATAAAAGACATTCTCCTTCAACATCAAGAGCAGACATCTGGGAGAAAACCTCAGTTCCTCATAAGCTGGTCACTTCTCCAGTTCAGACGTCTTTGAGTTCACAAGGGATTGTGAGTCAAGTCAGAAGAACCCTTTGCAAGCCACCATGAAACACACTGTGGGACACAACGGGGCAACAGAACACAGAGCGCCCCCTCTGGTCTCCAAATTCCACATCATCACAAACTCTCCAGAGCTGTGACACCTGAGACATCATTATTGTGCTTGCTGGGAAGTGGCTGTTGAACACAGCCACGTTGGAAAGGATCCCTGTGTTCTGTGAATGCGCTGGCCTGGAACCAGGGCTGGACCACAGACTCAGACGCCAGAGCAGCAGCAGAGGGTATGGGGGCGAAGAGGCGAAGAGGAGTCAAAAACTGGTGAAGGCTTGGTTGTTGCTGTTAGTATAGCTTCAACAACAGAAATATGCAGGGTTTCCAGAATTAGGAATTGGGAAATGAGAGAAGGGAGAGGTCCATCTTATTCTAAATCTACCACCCGACTTGGCTAGAAAAAAGAAATCATCATGAAAATTTCTTTCTAGACCAGGAGGAGTTATTGTGTAGCAAGGAATACTTGACAATTTCTGTACATTTTTTACCTGTCACAAAAGATAACAAGAGTGTCACGATTGTACCTGAGAGACTCAGCCCAATACTTGCAAACAATTGCCTTGATTAAAGTGTTTATCTATTTTGCCAAGCTGGTAAAATAAGATTTTTAACTGCATTCATCCTGTTGATTTAGAAAACTGGTCATAAAAATGTGAACGTATCTCTGCCTATGGTATATGCTGCAAGCCCTTTGCAGTTTATTTTTGTGATTATGTGTCATACCTATGGAACTGGTGTTATGCATGTGACTCTGTCAATGCTCAGATTATGTCAGAACTCACAGTTTCTGATGCAGTTCCTGCAGCTTTTACTACTCCAATCTTGTATGCTTCTCTTATACTGTCTTTTGTTTTAACTTGCTGAAGTTTGTTGTGTGATGGGTGGGTGAAGGGTTTCAATTCATTACTTTTTAAAAGGACCGTGGTTGACCAACACATACACAGAAACAGCTCTTCCCGCTTTGCACTTGCTGAAATGGTAAAGCTATCATATCTTGGCTCAAATCCCAAGGTAGTGACCTCGAGACTCTTGTTTGCTCTCTTGGTCTATATATCCTGGCAATAGTTCCTTTCTGCCTTGTGTATACAGAAAATGGATGTAAGATTTTCAAAGAGGGAAAGAAAACAGAAACTCACTAAAATTTTTATTAGGAAGGACCTTTTATGTTAATGTAGGAGAACTGATGACTTGTATAAATGGTGATATTTTTTGTCATCACCAGCATATTTGTTTTGTTTTTTAATTGTGTGTGCATCATGCATGTGTATGTATGTGTGGTATACAAAAGAACAGAGAGGGGAGGAAGGAAGAGAATACACACAGGAGTGCAACTGAAAGGAACTGGCACTCCTGGAGCTGGGGTTACAAGTGGTTGTTAGTCATCCAAAGTGGATGGTGGGTGCTGGGAACCAAACTCATGCCTTCTTCAAGAGCAGTGAGTGCCCTTAACTTCTGAGTCATCTCTCCGGACTTTAGCTTAACCTTTTCAAACACATTCTACATGCGGCTTTGCAATTTGCTGCTGTCTCAGTTATTGTGACAGAACACCATAACCAAAAGCAGCTTGGGGAGGCAAGTGTTTATTTTGCTCAAAGTTCCTTACAATAGTTCATCGTCAAAAATAGTAAGGGCGGGAACTCAAGCAGGACAGGGACCTGGAGTCAGGAACTGATGCAGAGGCCATGGAGGGGACCTGCTTACTGTCTTGCTTCCCCTGGTTTGCTCAGCCTGCTTCCTTATAGAAGCCAGGATCAGGGATGGCACCAACCACCATGGACTGGGCCCTCCCCCATCAATCACTAAGAAAAAGCTCTATAAGTTTATATGCAACCTAATCTATTACTCTCTCTCTCTTTCTCTCTCTCCCTCTCTCTGGTTTTTCAAGATAGGCTTTCTTTGTGTAACCTTGGCTGTCCTAGACCTTGCTCTGTAGATCAGGTTGGCCTCAACCTCAGAGGTCTGCCCGCCTCTGCCTCCTGAGTGTTGGGATTAGAGGCATGTCACCATCCAGCTAGAGACATTTTCTTAATTGAGGTTTCCTCCTCTTAGATGACTTCCGTTTGTGTCTAAACTATCCAGCACAGCTGTTACACATTTTCTATTTCTACTACAGGTGTGTTTACATGATTGCTTGAAGGAAGAGGAGGAAATGAACATGTAAGGAGCACGTGAAGTCCTAAGTAGTGGTCTAGTGCTAACATTAGCAGAACTGTAGCGAAGATTCCAATGCCTCAGACCCTCAGGAACTGACAAAGCCTTTTCTGGTCCATGTTCAGATGTTGACAGAGTATACAGAAAGTACACACTGCAGCTTCCTTTTTCAGATGCTTACAGCCCGAGACTCCTCTCTACAGAGACCTCCCAAGCTCTCCTCCTGTGTTGTACAGAATAAACAGGCTGAGTTTCCCCGCTTGCTATGTAGAAGGCACTGCCCCATCAGATAGAGCACAGCTCACCCGATCCCAGTTTTCCCTTATGGGTCGCTGTCCTTTCTTTATTCTCTTGTTGTTCCAGCCAGGTTTCCTTGTTGTGCTCCACGCACCACTCTCCCTATCCTATCTGGTCAACTTTTACTTTCTGTAAATCTGTTACCTTCTTATAAAGTGTCATTGTGTAACTGGCCTCTTCAGCTTTTCAATGATTTGTTTATGTCCAAGGAACCCTGCCAGATGACAGTGGTCACACTTTTTCTACTTTTGGTTGTGCCGTGCCAGGAGTCATGGTGAGGGTGGGGGGTAATGGTGATGGTGATGGTGGTGGTAGAGGGGTAAGTGGGTAGTGATGGGGGTGTGGGAGGAGGTGATGGTGTCCCAGGCTGGGAATCAGCAGCTCCTTAAGATTCGCAGCACAAGTCAGCAAACTCACACAAGGCTTGTCTGGTCATGTCTTGAGAATTGGAAGTGACTTTAAAATCCTGTTGTCATCTTCTACTATCGTTCCAGGGTTCTTTGAAGTGGAATTTCTACCCAGGGGAATGTACAATTTTATTTATAAGATTCCATAGGCTGCAGAGACTCATGAAACCACATCTCAAGCAAGATACAAGACATCCCACCACCTAGAAAGTTCTGTCACTCCTTCCTAGTCACTCTTCATTCTCCCAATGGTTCCACTTTCTGTTGCTGGGCACTGAGTCTTCCTATTGTGGAATCTTATGTAAAGGGAAGCACAGTGTCTCCCCTCCAGGTTTAGTCTGCTTGTTAAAGCCAGGCTGATTTTGAGATACGGCAATACGGTTCCACAGATTAGCTGTTCATCCTTTCCTGTTGCCAGGTAGCATCCCAGTGTATAAAAATACAAGCTTGTAGGTTTGGAATTCTTGGGTGAATCGTCAGAGGCTTGCCATTTTTGTTATGAAGGCAGCTGCAGTGAGCAGTGCTGTGCAAGTCGATTTCAATACAGCTCCCCTTCCTCCTCAAAATGCAGTGAAAGACAAGGCACATAAGCCATTGAGACATGCTGGAATTTCCCAGACTCCTCCAAGCAGTTTTCATCTGCCTCTAGATCTACAGATTTGGTGAAAATTATATTTTTAAGAAGCTTCCAGTTGCATGTAGGCCGTCTCGCTATTTTAGCACTGAAGTTATTCCTAGGCTAATGCAGTCAGGATAACTCGTAGTCTTTGTTAAGTGGAATTTGTAATGCAGAAAGAAAGCTCTTTAAAATCACATTTAACAACACTACTCAAGACTAGAGAGATGGCTCAGTGGTTAAGAGCACTTGTTACTCTTTCAGAAGACTTGGGTTCTGTCCCTAGCACTCACATGGTAGCTCACAACCATTTATAACCACAGTTCCAGGGGATCTGATGATCTCTTCTGACTTCCTCGGAGACCAGGCAAACAGGTAGTACATGTGTACATGTCCATAAATGCAGACAAAATAAGTACTCTCACAAAATGAAAATAAATATATCTAAAAAAACATAATTTAAAGCAAAGCAAAAACACAATTGGTCATTATCTACTGCTCTTTTTAGTATTTGAGTCCAAATAATATTTTGTTTATAGTTTGTGCATTTGCATCATCCATTAAACTCATCAGTATTTTCTTCCTTGGCTTACTTTTTGTTGGAATTCTTCATGAGGCTGATGTAAGCATCCTAAAATGTGGATGTTTATTTTGTGATTCTCTTTAGGAGCTCAGCTAGCAAAGAAATCATTCTCTGAATAGCTGAGATGCTACAACTGTGAACCTCTCTGTGCCTGGCTTTTAAAAAGAGTTCTGTGATGGAATTTTCAGACTGTCAAGATCATCGCTCAATTCAGATTTGCTATATCATCTTCAAGTAATTTATCCCGTGACAATTTCCTTGAAAATTATAGGCTTCACCAAGGTCATCTAATCTGTTGGCATAGGTTTGTGTGGGACAGTCTCTTAGCCTTCTGACATCTCATTTGCATCCAGGCTCACAGCCACTTTATGCATACCACATATTGATATTTTATGAATTTTTGAACTCACAATATATAGTGGTTATAGTCTCCATTTTTCTATTTGTTTTGATTTGATTCCTTTCCCCCCAACGTGTGCATTCTCATTAGTTTCTGGTGTTTTAAGTGTGTGGTGCATCTGCTTTTCCAGTTCCTCCCATTCATGCACCTTGAGATGCATTCTCTGGCTTCTGACACAGTGCTGATTGATTTCAGTCATTTAATTCTTTCTTTCTTTACAACAAAGGATCTATGTTCCAAATTTTCAATGAATTTATCCCTGGCATGTTTTGATGTAATCACCCTGCTGTGCTCTTACCAGAACTGTTCTAAGTTTACAATATAGAGCCCCACGGATCATTATTGAAGTGTTGTGGGTGAAGGTTATATGCATGAATAAGTGCTAAAGATATTTGTATTAAAGAAAATAGTAAGGAGCAATCTGACATCTCCAAAATCAATTGAATTTCATTGACTTAGTCATTCATTCAGCAGATGCTTACAATTACCCGACAAGTAGGAAATTTGTTGAAAAGTAAATTGTTGTAGAGAGATATTTAAATACGTGACCAAAGTATAGATTGATGTGTAATAAAAATTATATCAAGTGTATTTATATATGTAAGTAGATATGCATACAAGTGTGGGAAAAGTACTGAACCCAAACATGACTATGAATATATGATTGAATAATCATTAGTTCTCAACATGTTTTTCTTTTGGCTATTTCTCTTGTTTATTTTATACAACTGACAGATATTGAGATTTTAATTTTTTATGTTTTTTTTTTTTTTTGGTTTTTCGAGACAGGGTTTCTCTGTAGCTTTGGAGCCTGTCCTGGAACTAGCTCTTGTAGACCAGGCTGGTCTCGAACTCACAGAGATCCGCCTGCCTCTGCCTCCCGAGTGCTGGGATTAAAGGCGTACGCCACCGCCGCCCGGCAATTTTTTATGTTTTTAAACCTCAGTATCAGACATGGGAAGGCCCCATCCTGTTGCAGTTCCTTCTTGACATGGCATTTATATTTCAAGGAATTTTGCTTGAACAAGTAATTCAAGATACAGCATAAATTTAAGAAAGGGTTATTTACAGCAAGGTTTTTAAAACGCTAATGCTTTAATAACAATAAGCAACAGATAAAATGTACAAAGTGCAAATACATTGTGTTATAGCTACAATAACACTGCATCATGATATCAAAATCAAACACGCACTTGCATCATCATAAAATGCTTGAGAAATATTTGGATTTCTATGTGTAGCCCTGGCTGTCATGGAACTTGTTCTTTAGACCAGCCTGGCCTTGAGCTCACAGAGATCCGCCTGCCTCTACCTCTGGAGTATTGGGATTTAAGGTGTGCACCACCACCGCCCGGCTTCTTGTCTTCTTTTGCTGATGCTTCCCTTCAGTTTTTTTCTGTGAGCTTGCATTCTTTTTACAACTATCACCTCCCATCGCCGTTCTTATCACTACTATTATTGTAGGCTTGAGGATGAAACCCAGGATTCCAGGCACACTGGGCTCCACCCCCCGCGACATTCCCAGAGCTTTATAATGCTTTACTTCGTTTATATTTGATTGACTGATTGGGAGCTTCTCTGTGTAGGCGTATGCACACACTTGAGTGTGAATGTACACGCTGATGCATGCACAGAGGTCAGAAGATGGTGTGGGGTCATTCGGAGCTGGTTTCAGGCTGTCGTGGGATGGGCTGGCTTGATGTGTAGGCACTGGGATCTGAACTCATCTTCACGATGCTACAACAAGCACTCAGTCTCTGAGCTATTTCTTCAGCTCTGCAATGTAGTTTTTAAAAAAGACAAATTCGTCCTGCACAGGATAAATAAGCGGTGACAAAACCTGGATACTGTTAGTCATTGCCTTATTTTTAAGATTTTTTTGTTTTAACGTATGTGTGTGTGCATGTGCATATGTGTGTCTGTATGTGTGTGTGTGCATATGTATGTGCACATGTGTGCTGGTATCTATGGAGACCAGAGACACCAGATCTCCTGGACCTGGATACAGAAGGCTTTGGGCCATCAGACACAGGGTCTGGAAAACTAAACTAAGATCCTCAACCAGAGCGGTATGCGCGCTTAACAGCTGATTCATCTCTCTAGACCCAGCCGTTGCCTTCTCAACATTCATTTCTCTTTTAATTCCAGTTTGGGAGAAAGCTATTTTTTTTCTTCTCATCCTCATAAAATTTAGATAAAACAGCAATATACAAAATAGGAGGCTATGAAATTTTTTACTGTGAGTTTGAATCTGTACATGTATGTATGTAGACCTTTCCAACAATGGATTAGAAAAAATTTAACTTACAAGGCAATCCTTATCATTGCCAATGAAGCAGAAGAGAAGTATCTTTGTATTATAAATGACCAAATATTTTGCTGTTAGCTAACCCAGAGACACACGGCTGGTGTCCACTCGTCAGCCTACCATCATCCAGAGCTGGAGTACAAAGTCTCTGATGGGGAAGAGTGGTCATGAATGGACCCTCACACAGATTTGTCTTAGGAAAACTGCTTTTGATAAAGGTATCATGGATTTATGACGATATTAAGATCTCTGAAGTTTCCACATTGTTATTTTTCTGAGAGTTGTTTGGTGAACCATCTGGAATAATTGTATCATTTGAAGGAGTATCTGTCTGGCCCTGCTGTCTGATTGCCTCTTACTGTAGGACAATTTGGAATAGCATGGGGATGATGACCAGAGTGGGAAGATTGGACTAAGTCTTTATCAGTGAAACTGAAGAACTTTGAACTAGTTCTTATTCTAAGGAAATGACTTAAAGCCGTTGCCATTAGTATTTATCCACAGAGTCGCTGTTGTGATTTTACTGAAGTAGTAGGTACCTTGTTAAATGTTTGTATAACTCTGCTGATGAGTTTTGACTCTCAGATCGACTTAGCATATGATACCTGGGCAGAGAGTCTCAATGAGGAGTTATCTAGATCAGGTGGGCCCATGGCATGTCTGTGGAGGACTGTCTGGATTGTTAAGTGATATAGGAATAGCCAGCCCACTGTGGGAGGCCCCATTCCCTAGGCAGCGTTCCTGAATAGTAGAACAGAGAAAGCTACCTACAAGTAGGCAAGGAAGCATGCATTTATTCTCTCTCTGCTCTTAACTGTGGTGAATGTAATATATTAAGTTTCTACCTCAGCCTACCCACAGTAATGGATTGTTGCCTGGAAGTATGAGCCAAATAAACCCTTTCTTGCATAGCAACAGAAACAAAACAAAGACAAAAATAAACGTATAAAAATCATGTATAGTTGAGCCGAAAGATCTAATGTTTATGTCAAAGGATATAAACGTTAATTACAAATATAGAAACATTTTCTAAACAGCCTAAAATAGTCTCATAACTGGATCATAACTGGTTAAGCCACTGTATGTGTACTCAGGGGAGTATTGCCCTAGCTTACCAGGTAATGAGCTATGGGGTCAACAATTCAGTGAAGGCAAATCCCAGAAATATAAAGTTGGAAGGCCCACAAGGTGCTAAGCCTTACTAGTACTACGAGCAGAGAACAAAATGGGCAAGAATAAAGCTGCATAGATGTAGAGGATGGTGTGTATAGCAATTTACCACCTGGCGTCTGTGCGGTGTGTGGGTATCATTTTCTGTTTCTCCATTTTTCCATAATGGGATGATGTACTAGTTCATCTTTCAAAGGCTGATTAAAAAAATATAAAATTTCTGTTTCAAAGATGTTTCCGGAATGTCTGGATGTGTTATGGGTTTCAAAGCTCCTTTTTGTGCATGAGACTGTGAGATGTGAGAAATTAGATCTCTTTATGTTTTCCTTTCTCGCTGTCAAAGGTGACTCTTTTAAATTTTAGGATATGTAACCTAAATCATTTATAGATACACAAGAGCTTTATAAAGTTAAGTCGTATCTTAAGAACTGGTAGGAGCAGCTTCTATCCATCACCTGTAGCTAAGGGGTTTGATGCTGGGACAAAGGCCATCCCTGTAGCTTTGGGAGTAACTCTCTTGTTCCATGCTTCTCGAATGCCCTGGCACATTTCAATGAAAGTTTAATGGAAAATCACCTTCTTTCTTCACCTACTTGTAAGTGATCACGGTCCACCTCTTCCCTCTGCTGCCTGTGTGGTACAGGACGTGACAGAATGGCGTGGGGGTCACAACCCCAGCACTGTGGTGAGAAGACCCAGAAGACCCAAATTCCAGTCTGGCTCTACAACTTGCCAGCGTGGTGACTTTGAACTAGTCCCTACACTAGTTTCTAGAGCAGAATTAAAAGTAGCGATCGTAGAACTTATTCACAAGGTCACTGCGGACATTAAATAAAGGGGACAATAGTACTGATCCGCAAGGTCGCTGTGGACCTTAAATGAAGTGGTGCACCCCATAGCAAATGTTCAGCCACATTAAACATTAATGTGTCCCGTTTGTATAATTTGGCTCTATTCTTAATCATCCCTAGCTCAGTTTGTATTTTAAAAGGCATGGGTATGGGTGGGGTATGGAACTGAGTGGTAGAGGGCTTCCCTGGAGGGTGAGGCCCTGTGTTCATTCCGAAATGCAAGCGGCACCTGTGCTCCCTGCTAATGTCTCTTCTACGGCTTCGTGACCTTAGCACTTTCTTCTTGTCTGTTTGTGCTTCCTATTGGACTCTGCTTATCTTAGAAACTGCCAATTTTTGAAAACTGCATCTCAGGTCCCAAATTAATGTTTTTTGATCATTTGCACATTGATGAATTAATATTTAATTGCTCTAGAAGCTATTGTACTCTCTTGGGTATGTTTCTTTACCCGTAAAATAGTAAGTTAATTAATAGGACTGTCTTCTACAACATTTTCTTTTTTTTTTTAATTCAGTGGGACCAAGGGTCGTCTGGAGGTGCTGAGTTCCAAACCCGCTCCCAGATAGTGTGGTGATGCTGGCCTGGGGACTTTTGAGGGCATCTGTAAGGGATCCTCAATTCCTGTCATGTCGCCAGCTGCAGAGATCCTCCCGATGATATAAATATTACACGAAGCAAGATTCTTGGCCCTTCTCAACTTCATTTACTTCAATGGACAGCTAACATAATGCTCACTTTCTAAGAACTTTGGCCTTAGAGAATGTACTTGAAGTTTTGGGAAATGGGGACAGCTTGATGCAGGTGTGCGCTGCGCAGTTCTTGCTTCTCTATGGGTAGAGATGGGCTGTATGACTCAGTCCCGGGCCCTCTGAGCCTCACTTTTATACTTCATATGAAGACCAGAATCAAGGAAGAGATGAAGAGATGAAGGACATTTTGGGGTGTAGGAGACCAAGATATTAATACAATGGCCTCTTAGTCTCCCTAGCTCCAGGGTTTTACTATTTACCGTTGGCTTTATATATGATCAACAAAGAGCCAAAACAGTAAATGGAAAAATTCAAAACTAATTCCTAAGTTTTGAGTATAGTTTATTAGAATATGACATTATTACTCTACATTACTGTGTTGTTGATGTCAATCTTATTATAGATTTTAGGGCAAAGGCCTGGGCTCCAGAAGCCCCAACAAGGTAGGTTAAGCCCCATCTAGTTTACTAACTAAAGAGAGGAGCCATGATGAGAGGAGAAAAAGGAGATGCTTTCAATATATCCACATTAGGGAGAGCAATGAACAAGGGGTCCCGTGACCTCAAAGAGGTCGTTATCATTGTTGTCACTTGAAGAAACAATCTATTTTTCAGAAGATGGAGACTTCCGACCCAGAGTGCAGACTTCAAGCTTTTGCCCCTCCCAGAATCCAAAGTCACTGCAGGTTTAGGGCAATGACTTACTTCTACTCCTTCAGCCTCAAAAGAATGGGAGATAGGTTAGTCAGACAGTTCTTTAGTGGTTAGCTTCACTATATGCCGAGGGGAACAGATGACCGATGTGACTGTGTTTTATTACCATTGGTTAGTAAAGAAGCTCATTTGGTCAGCAGTCAGGCAGAATAGAGCCAGGAGGGAACTCTAAGCAGAGTTACAGAGAGAAAATGGGCAGAGTCAGGGAGATGCCAGCAGCTGCTGGAGAAGTAAGATGTGAAGTAGCAAACCACAAGCCTCGTGGTAAAATATGGAATAATAGAAATGGGTTCATTTAAGTTGTAAGAGATAGTTAATAATAAGCTTGAGCTAATAGGTCAAACAGTTTGTAATTAATTTTAAACCTCAGAGTGGTTATTTGGGAACTGGTGGGCGGGAGAGAAACCTCAAATTACAGTTGAGATTTTTGTGGAGATTGCCACAAAATAAAGGCAGGGATGCTGGGCTTCTACTCTGCGGTTAGTTCTCCAGTGAGCTTTGCTGACAAGTTTTATGTCAACTCGACACATACTAGAGTCACCAAAGAGGAGGGAGCCTCTAGTGCTTGATACGGGAGGGCCCAGCCCATTGTGGGTGGGGCCATCCCTGGGCTGGTGGTCCTGGGTTCTATCTATAAGAAAGCAGACCAGCTGAACAAGCCCAAAGAAGTCAAAAGCAGCAGTGGTTCCCCCATGGTCTTTGCATCAGCTGCTGCTTCCAGGTCCCCGCTTTATTTGAGTTCCTGCCCTGAATTCCTTAAGTAATGGACCATGATGTGGAAATGTGGAAGCGTAAGCCAAATAAACCCTCTCCTCCCCAAGTCCCTTTGGTCATGGTGTTTCATCAGAGCAATGGTAACCCTGGCGAGCCACAGCGCATGAGGAGCAGCCTGTTTCAATCCCTTACTGTCCCTAACAAACCTTTGTGGGTCTATATGTACGAGAAGAGCAGAGTGGGGCGGGCTAAGTGTGGTCCATGGTGTCAGTCATGCACCGAGGGTCTTGGAGCTTATGCACCATGGATAAATGGAGATTAGCCTGCTGGAGTAGCTTATGTTTGCTGATTCACGACTTTGAGCCAGGTGTATATGACTCAGGTGGGCTAACTTTTAATCACTGATTTGCTTGACTGCTCTTTTTGGTGTTAGTGGTAGGTTTTTTTTTTGTTTGTTTTTGTTTTTGTTTTTTTTTTCATTTTTAAGACTTCTATGATCAAGTATCCATCATTTGTGGAGAAATCTTCTCCACATTTGGGTTTTCCCCAGATCAGCATGCCAGCCCCCACAGCACATACAGTAGGCTGCTACAATTTCATTTCTAAAAGAGCTGATTTTAGATCATAGGTAATACCTTCAAACTCAAGGGCCTGACTTCACTACCCTAAAACCATGCTAAATGTCAGGTGTAGCTGTGCCCTCTTGAAATCCCAGCACTGGGAAGGCCGTCAGATAAATCCTTGGGGTTCGGTGGTCAGCCAGCCTGGCCTAGGTGAATTCTAGACCAATGAGAGACTCTTCCCCCATCTCTCTCTCTCTCTCTCTCTCTCTCTCTCTCTCTCTCTCACACACACACACACACACACACACACACACACACTAAGCTGGATGCATACTGAGGAACGACACACAAGGATGTCTTCTGGCACACACACACATGTTTATATTTAATAAAATAGCAGTAAGAAGCAATGCAGATGGTGGCTCATAGATGACCTCTAGGCTTGTCAGCAGTTTGCACTACAGCAAGGAAACCTGTGTGAATGGGGATTTCTGGAAGGAAGCCGTGTCTGCACAGACTGATTGACTAACTAGAGCCATGGCGATGGGGCGGGGTGGGAATGGTCCAGATCCAGAGCCTAATCACACTTTGCCTTGGACTAACTTTTGCCGCCTAAATAGCCCTTCCTCGCCCATTCCTTGTGTTGGGTGTAACATCCTGAGATTAGCAGATAAAAACCTTCCGGAATTTATTAATTAAGTACATCACTAGATTTCATTAGCCCAGAAGCTAAGATGTCATCGAAAAGAGTCTGAGGGCTATAGAACTTCCCTACCGTGCTGTACTCTGCCTCTCTGATGTCTTCCATCACTGCATTTTTAAAATGCCTTGATTTATAATTCTCTTTGTCCTGTTACTATAATGCTTCCACGATGGAACATTATATTTGGGAAAACCTAAATGCATGACCCTGGGCCATGGTTGCAGATAATTTTGGTTCAAGAATAAACCATGTCTTTTATTCTTTTGGGGTGAGAACCGTTTCTTTCAATCATACCTAACGGGGATAATATTCCTCTAATAAGCAGATGCAGCATGCTGAGGGTGTGGTGTCTGGGGAGAACAGAAATGGTGGTTCCCCTTCTTCGATGAAGATTAAATGAAGCAATCCTAGGAACTGGCATTACTATCAAAATACTCTTTGCACACAGATTGGCCTGTGGATCTTGTTTCTCAGCTTATATTCGTTCCATGTCGTCTGGTTTTTTCAACACTGTGAACAAGTGAGAGGTTTGCCTGTGGGCTTTTCCCTTCTGCTGCAGAAGGAAAAGTTGCATCCCATGTTTCCAGCCCTGTAGTGATGACTTTAGCATGACGGGCTCACCTCACCAGGTACAGCCAGTGTTCTCAAGAAAAATGCAAACAAAGGCTTGTTTCTAGCCATGGAAACGTAATCATTCCCATGCTCAAATATGCTTTACATTACTTAGAAGAGAGTTTATTGGCTCTGGGTCTGTTGTGTCACCAAGGAAACCGTGGTGCGCTGTTAACAGACTAATGAGAAAACCAGCTCAGGCAGCCCCAGACTGATGGGAGCCTCAGGTAGCCTGGCAGAGGGAACTCCCCAGTGAGGGACTCAGGAAGCCGAAGCCGCAAGATTAGAGTGAAGGCATTGCTCAGTCACTTGGGGGAAGGACGACAAAGCCAGAAAGATGATGACATTAACAGTGAATGTGATTCTTTTCTTGTTTGGGAGACAACTTTTTTCTTTCCTATTTGAAACGGCCTAGCGTCTTTGAGGTCTCAAATTTCAGTGTTTCCAGTCAATATCACGCATGTGGGAGAGAGTCCCAAATTCTCAAACTGAGGTAGAGGACATGTCCACAGGTTCCTGCGAGAAGAGAATTCAGCATTTCGTGAGCAGATCGACTATGGCTTAAGCCTGTCTTTGGGTGGACTAAGAAAGAGGTTAACAAGCAAAATGGCCGGGTTGACCTGGCTCTCCTGAGCTGGGATCTGTTACTCTCAGAGATTTTTATCACGTTTCTGGTGAAAAAAAAAAAAAAAAAAAAAAACCATTGCTAGCACTGTAAAAATTAAGCTGAAGTAATCAACATTAAAGACACCACTGAGCAACAAGAGGCACAGTCTCAGAGTTTGAATCAGGATGCTCTCTTCACGGTTGAAGGGTGGGTGGCAGTGAGGTGACCCCTGCTGTTGCAACTGCCTGCAGAACCTGGCACAGACGCTCCTATCCTCACTCAGACAGCACCACTGACCCAAGGTGGTGTCCGGTGTCTCTCTGACCTCTAGAAAAGGTTCACAGTTGTTCCTTCCCTGCTGGGAGCCTGGTCACTCATTGCCCCCTCAGGACGCTTTCTTAACCACTGGTGTCAGATGGTGCACGGGCAATCCAGAAAAGTCGAAATGAAAAAGCGATTTGCGAACGCGGGGCTGCAAAAAAAAAGTAGCAAGTCCTTAGAAACGTGAAAGAAGGAAATACTGAGGTAACAATAAATGAGCACCAAAAACCAAAACCGGAGGTTGGTTCTTTGAAACACGTGACGTGACAGACCCAGCCCTGGCAAACCGGAACTGTAGCGACAAGGGACCCTGATGTGTGGGCAAACACAATGTTTGGAAGATTTCAAAGAAACCATGGGAAAACGTCATAAATCTGAAGAGAGTTTGGAGGAGGGAACCAACGTGACCCACACACTCCCTCGTCAGCGGAACCCAGGCTTAACCACGGCCCTTACGCTCGCAGTCCTTCGCCATGAACAGCAAGGTCTCTCTATCAACCCTCTTCTCATTGCCATGCCAACTTCTGTGTGCCCCGACCGCACCCGCTCTCAACCTGTGCAATATGGGCCTTTTCCAACCATCATCCTTCTGCCTCCTGCTCTCTCCAACGGGTCACTGGTCCTTCAGTGTTCCCTGAAGTCTCAGAGCGTGTAGATCTCCAGCTCTTCCCCATCCATTCACTAACTCTGCTGTGGTCTATCTCTGAAGCATGGCAGTCTAAGACAGAGCAGCCACTCCAAATCGGTTCCACGTTTACACACAAAAAAAATGGCTGCCAATAAGCAGAAGATAATAAACTTGGTTAGCACAGTGGGTAGTGATAGAGTCTTGCTCTCTTTTCTCTTTGTGGTTTTCTGATTTTATATATATATGTGTGTGTGTGTGTGTGTGTGTGTGTGTGTACACATATATACACACATATGTGTGATGTATGTATATATATTTCTATATAGAGTCTGTATTGTCCTTTTTTGATTATTTCTGTTTTAATTCCAACAGAAGACATTAGAACATTCTCACTTTACACTTAGCCTACTCAAAACCTAACTTTATAGAATTTAATAGAATTTAAATCTCTCTCATCTGACAAAATTGATTCTCTACAGAAATTTCATATTACTAGTTCTTATCCTGTGAGCCATTTTTCTCACTGAAGAGCGCTTTGTATTCCTTCCCATGTTTGTACATCCACATCTGGTCTGTCTGTCGGTGTGCACTAGAGTCCGCACAGCCCACGGTGTGTTTATTTTGGCTTGCAGCTTTAACTTTGTCCGTTCCCGACACTGCAACAGTGGACACACTTACGTTTTCATAATGAGCTCATGAGAGCGAGGGTCTACACTGGACACAGGCAAGTGTGATTGCTCAGTCGCTTTTCATTCTGGTAGACTCGAGGTGGGACTGTGGAGGACCAAAGCTGTGGTTAGGAGCATTGATCTATTTACTCACGCAATCAGTGTTAACTATAATAAACCTTATTTTGGTGAATGAAAAATAACATTACTTTATTCTAACACGTATCCCCTTGCTATCGTCTGCAGGTTACATACAACAGTCAATACAATATGCATAACTACATAGGCAGATGTTTCACGGTATTGGTTAGGATGTGGTCGATATTTTTCCTCTTCAGTTGGTTGAATCTGACAGTGTGGAATCTACATACACAGAGAGTCAGTGGTACACGGTCTTGCTTGTCAGATAGATGCCTGCACCCTGTTATGTGTGATTGGGTCTAAGACGGTGAAACAAGGGAGACAGACCACTTACCCTGTCCTTCTGTGGTTTCCCAAATAGGCACCTGCTGCTAGCCCTGAGCTATCTGCCCTTTTATCTGCGCCCTGGATCAGCAGTCCTCCAGAGCTGCCCAAGTCTTTCTCCACGGTTGTCCCTCTCTGTGTACTTCGGCTTGTAGTTCACTTTTCAATTTGATCTCCTGTTCTTTCATCCTTTCCAAGGTCCTTGCAGACTCTTACACCAAAGAAGCCTAGATTTGCTGTTTTCTGCTGTGCACATGACTGACTTCACTTGTTTGAATGCATTTTGTCTCTTATGGTGAGGCCGATGTGTGTCTAGTCTGACAGCCATCTTGAATTGAAATCCCTCTGTGATTTAGAAGCGCCAAGGAAAGCCCAAGCAAACCCTTGCATCCTACACTTCTGCGTTATCCTTTAAGATAAAGCTATTTCATTGAAAACTATGCGTTTACCCAGCTACAGTTAGGAGCTTGGTTCTGGGCTCCGTGCTAGCGCTGTAGGAGGGACTCAGAGCAGCTCTCGCCCCGGGAAGATGCGGAGCCTAAGTGAGAACAGAAGGAAATGCACATCATGTAAGTGTGCTTAAAATACATCACATCAGGACTGTTGCCCCAGGAAAGGTTCTGCCAAAAACTCTTGTCTAATTAGTCATTTTAATCAGGTCTCTTCCAGGATAATAACTGGAGCTAAACTTCATAATGAGCAAATTCATATTCATCGTTCTATTTATGCTGCAGAACAACCCGGAGGTAAGAGCTATTTTTACCTCACTTCACATATGAGGACTATTTTCATGCTCCAAGCGGTGTCTCTATCCCTCCCCTGGCACCATAGGTTACCAGCAACATGCAGTGGGCTGAAGCTTTGAGGCAGCCATCCTGCACAGGGGACCTGACGGCTCTGAGCGACTCTGGGAAAACCAAACCAGGGTGGATTCTTCTTCCAAACTCATGAGAGAGCTAAGCCCGCACTGTTCTGACTGTGTCCTTCCTGCCCTTGATACTTCGTGTATGTTATTACATGCCTGAGTGCTGTGGGTAGGGGGTATTGGGATGACTCCCCGTCCCATTTTCTGAAGTACCTAAATTCTCAGCACCTCACCAAAGGTCAGAGGTGAAAGGGCCAGGAGTCAGCTCAGTGGATAGCTGCAGTCTCTAAACCTCAGGTGGGCAAAGAGTTGTTCTTGTACAAGCACGAAGAGTGAGTTTTACATTCTTAAAAGTGTATTATAAATAAACATAAAATCTGGAAGGGATATAAATGGTAGGAGAAATGTCTAACTTTCAAGACCTAAAACATTTACTGTCTTGTCTCTTCCTATCTTAAAATCTCAGTTCTCTGCTCTATCCATCTTTCCTGCACCCACCAAAGGAGGGTGCACTCTGATGGCCTCATGGGCACATTTGACTGAAATACTGGCCGGAGGTGAAGATATTTACATAAAAATCCAGGAAGGAGATGAACTCTGGGGAAAGATAACTAGTTTGGCACTCTGCGTTCTTCTACGTCCCTCTCTATCCCTTTGGGTCTCAGCTGCAAACAAATCTTTTTATTAGGGTTTGCCTGGAACCAAAGGAAAGCTTACACCTGTTGAGTTTCTAAGTAGCAGGCCCTAGAATTATCTGGATTTTTTTTTTAATGGAGGGCAGAAGAAAAGTTTACCCTTCATGAAGACTGACTTAAAACTTTGTATCATGAGGGCAACGTCACAACAGAAAGAGTCAGCGTCTTAGCGGGTTCGGCATGCTGTGTGGTCCCTGAGAATGGCCATTATCTGAACTGATTATTTATCTCGTGATTGGGGTGTGAAGAGGAGAACAGAAGAAAATTTCAAGTCATCCTCTTGCAGACCCCCTAATCCTCTCCTTTCATTTTTCCTGGTGTGGGTGGTGTCCCCTGACCTGCACAAGTGAAGGCCTCTGCAAGTGCCAGAGCGCCTGTGAGTCTCCAGCGATGCAAACTTTGCATATATGAACACATATAGGCATGGCATAATTTTTGTCAGATTCCTAAATATGTTCTTCTGTCGGCCCATACACAGACTCCAAAGAAGACAAAGGATCATGAGTTGTGCTAACGGGAGTCAGTCATAACCTTCTTTAGTGAAACTTAAGATTGTCAAAGAATTCAGCTTCCAGGAATGAGCATTTTAACTGTCTCCCTCAGTCTGCACAGGGGCAAGAGGGGTTCAAATGCCTCTGTGCTATCATCGTACCCAAAGACACCAGACTTCTCATGAATGATCTTAGAGAGTTGCCGGGGCATCCCTTGGCAAGATGGCAATGTCCGTGGGTCCGTAAAGGGTACGGAGATAAGCCACACTAGAGATGGTTTCAGGGAACAGGGTCAGTTTTAACGCACGTGAGCAACCGCTCATAAGGTGGAAGCCTATCTGATTAGCATATTACCGCGGATTGGACAGTATGCGCTCAGAGAACCAGGGCCTCGGCGCGGAAGAGGTACATTCCAGGAGCTACCGCGGCTTCAGGAGCACGTGGTCCACTCTTCTCATTTAAAGGGGAGAGTGTGCCAGGCGGGTTGGCCACCAGGTCACTCTTGTGTTTTCTCCTACAGAAAGTGAAAGCGGAAGAGGAAAAAGAATTTCTTTCCTGCCTTTCTGTGACCCACAGGCTTAATCTCTACGAGAGGATCCGATGCCCACGTGCCAGAAAGGGAACCTGTGGCAACTTTAATTGGTCCTCACACTTGAGCTCTGGTCCTTCTGCCTCTGGAGCAGTGTTCTCAACCTTCCTTATCCTGCGACCCTTTAATACAGGCCCTCATGTTGTGGTGACCCCATTCTTGTGGCTACTTCGTATCTGTAATTTTGTTTCTGTTATGAATCATGATATGAATACCTGTGTTTTCTGATGGTCTTGGGTGACCCCTATGAAGGGGTCATTTGACCCCAATAGAGGCTACAACCCATAGGTTGAAAACTGTTGCTCTAGACTCATAAATTTTCTTAAACTATTACATTTTATAACATTATTGCCTTTATCACACAGTAAATTAAAATTAAGAAAGCAGAAATCATTGTTACTTGTATAGCATATGTCTTTCCAGTATATAAACATATATGTGTCTGCATGTATTAAATACACATATTTATAATTACAATGTTATGATTATTCTATACATAATTTTCTGCTTTTTCTCACTCAATGCAGCATAGTTATATAACATTTATTCTAGACCTCTTTTAGTGATTTCACTATAGTCTAAAACAAAAATCTAGCACCAGTTACTAATCTATTTCATTAGCTTTGCAAATCAAAGTTATTTCTAATGCCCGACGATTTTTAATAAGGCTCCCATGCACATTTTTCAATGTGAAGTTCACAGCATTATTTTCTCAGGCTGCAGTCCAAAAGACAGACATACAGCTTAGAGTCGTTAAAAAAGATTTTTTTTTGTTGTTGTAAATGTTTGAAGTATCTCCCAAGAAAGTTGAATTTATATACCAGCCCCCCAGACATGGGAGTTAATTTGTACTTCATTTCCTGCATGCTTGTCAGTTTCGTAGACTAGCAACTTTGTAAATTGTGTTCATTTGGTTTTTTAATATTAAAGTGCAATTTTGCTGGAGAAACCAGCACTGTGGGTGTCGAGAAGGTTTGCCATGGAGCCAAGACCAGGGCCTCTGCTCAGCAGGTATGTGGTCCTTCACAAGCCAGGGAACCTTTCCCCAAGCCCAGTTCTTGTTAGAGCGTTAGCTATGAAAGCCAGGCATAGAGGGACGGTGAGGTCAAACATCACTCTTCAGCTGCCAGCTCACTCTTTCCATATGATTGCTGCCCCACTCAGCGTCCACCCTGATTTGGATGCCTCTCTCAAATCCTTCTTCCCACCAGGCTATAGTTTCTGTAGATTGCACTTATCAATTTCTTATTTTCAATGTGGACAAATACTGCCTTGGTAGAATGCTTATGTTGACTAAAACCAGGTAGATGAGGGGTGAGGATGCTGGGTTCTCAGACAGCTGTTGGACACACCATTATAGGGCAGAAAGGAATAGGACCCCAGTTCACTATTGTTTAATGTAAGAAAATAAAACTTAAGCTAGACAAGCATTAAATACAGGGTCTGGCACTCTGAATTAGCCACATGACGATCCTGTATGCAAAGCATCCTGCTAGAAGAACCGGAATTCCACCAGGAGCAGGCTTAGTAGTGCCTCGTGCTCATCCCTTGTGATTTATGTTCACGTTTGCTGTGCGCATTAGTCATAATAGGGTTTGAAGCGGTGCCTGTGCACAGAGCAAGTGTCAATCTGGTTAATCACAAGATTATATTACGTACAAGATTATGCAAATAAATATGGAGATTTGCAATATTATATAAAGGAATACATATGCATGCATAAAGTATTAGGGATACTTATATAAAATTTTATTGCATATTTCTGATTATAAGATTGCACTCAAAGAATTATATTTTATGTTATATATACACATGCATGTGTGTGTGTGTGTGTGTGTGTATGTGTGCTTATACAAGGATATACCCCTATCTAAGTAGGGATAGTTAGTTGGTGCTTACGGCCATTTACATGTATGTTGCACGGTCTGTTCATACATGTGTACTGCATTCATATTGTAATTCTTTGATTGCATTACAGGAATGTACTTTCAGAATTTTCTAAATTAAAAATGCATAAACATGTTTATTTTTAGATAGATGAATGTTCCAAAATTGCTAACTTCTGTGGCAATAAGTGACTCTCAGCACATTTGCTGGCAGGTGTTATAAAACACATGTTCCTTTCATCTGCTTCTTCAAAGCAAAAAGGTTTTAACAGCACATGAAAAGGAAAATACTTCAGGAGAGTATCTTATATAATTTAGGGGACATTTCAAGATCTGACTTTGGGGAGCACTTCATTGTTATGTAATTTTGCTCCTAATTATAATGTAAGAATGTTGTCCATAAGAACACTCTGATCAGCAGACTCTGAAAATGCAGAAATGCAGTTTTGTTAGTTCAAAACTAAATAGCTTTAGCAGGCTTTGGGTCCCTTGGACTATGTGGGAACACAGGAACATGTGATTACTTAAGGCCAGTGGTACGAATGCAGTGGCCAAGTCTTGATCAGAAAACAACAAGAAAATGACTCTGGGAGTAGCTTGAGTATAGGAGAACTTAAAGTTCACCCCCACAGTGACACACTTCATCCAAAAAAGGCCATACTTGCTCCAACAAAGGCATATCTCCTATGAGTTTACAAGGGCCAATTACATTCAAACTACCACATCCAGCATTATAACAAACTGAGATTATTATCCTTGATAATAATAATAGCAAACCAGTTCTTTAAAAACATGCATTTTTTTCAAAAACATTATTAATTTTAATGACTGATAATTTTAGTGGGGCTCCAATGCATACAGTTTAAAGTATTTTTAATTATTTGTCTTAATTCATCTTTTTTCTTTATTTAAAAGTACTCAGTGTAATTTATAGAGATATACTTAGATATAAAATAAACAATATACACACATTGCTATTCAGGATGAAAATTGCATAGCTAACAAGGAAATCAGTATGACAGCTACTCAAAAGTTTAAATAAAGAATTACATGAGCCTGCAGTTCAAAAGATGCATGGGGACAGGAAATGCTTGGCAGTGGTAACCTAGATAGACATTTTTACAACAGTGTTCTGAGTGATATCACTCACAACAGCCATTAGGAAGAAAGAAACAAAATGTCCACTCCTAGTGACATCACTCACAACAGTCATCAGGAAGAAAGAAACAAACCATCCATTCATAGTGACATTACTCACAATAGCCACAAGGAAGAAAGAAACAAAATGTCCATTGACAAGTGAATGGATAAACCAATGTTCATCCATTTTTTAAAAATTTCATGTACATTTTATTTTATGTATTGTACATAGTATTGGACATTATCTATAGGAAGAAATATTTTTCAGGCTTTTAAAATGAAATTCTTAGGGGAGCACACCTTTAATCCCAACACCCAGGAGGCACTCACAGGCAGATCTCTGAGTTGCAGGCCAGCTTGGATTATACGGTGAGACCTAGCTTTCAAAAAGGCAACCTACTGAATGGAAAAAGATCTTCACGAACCCCACATCAGACAGAGAATTGATCTCCAAAATATATAAAGACCTCAAGAAATTAGACATCAAAATTTCAAATAATCCAATTAAAAAATTGGGCACAGAACTAAACAGAATTCTCACAGAAGAATCTCAAATAGCATCAGGGCAATGCAAATCAAAACAACTCTGAGATACCATTTTACACCAGCAAGAATGGCTAAGATCAAAAACACCAATGATAGCTTATGGAGAGGATGTGGAGTAAAGAGAACACTCCTCCATTGCTGGTGGGAATGCAAACATGTTCAACCACTCTGGAAATCAGTATGGCAGTTTCTCAGAAATTTGGGAATCAACCTACCTCAGGACCTAGCAATACCACTCTTGGTCATATGCCCAATAGATGCTCAATCATACTACAAGGACATCTGTTCAACTATATGCATAGCAGCATTATTTGTAATAGCCAGAACCTGGAAATAGCCCTCAACCAAAGAATGGATAAAGAAAATGTGGTACATTTACACAATGGAGTACTACTCAGCAGTAAAAAAACAATGACATCTTGAAATTTGCATGTAAATGGATGGAACTTGAAAAAATCATCCTGAGTGAGATAACCCAGATGCAGAAATGAACATGGTATGTACTCACTCATAAGAGGATACTAGCTGTAAAGCAAAGGATATTGAACCTATAGTTCATGATCCTAGAGAAGCTAAGTAACAAGGTGAACGCTAAGAAAAACAAACATAGATCTACCTGTGGTGTGGGATTCCCCTCTGTATGCTGTGAATGTGTTTTATTACCATTGTTTAATAAAGAAGCTGCTTTGGGCCTCTGGTCCGGCAGAATAGAGAAAGGTGGGAATTCCAAGTAGAGATAGAGGAGAAAAATCAGCAGAGTCAGAAAGATGCTGTGTAGCTGCCGAAGGGGACAGATGCCCTGGAAACTTGCTGGGAAACCATGAGCCTCATGGTAACACATAGAATAATAGAAATGGGTTAATTTAAGATGTAAGAGCTAGCTAGAAATACGCTTAAGCTGTTGGCCAAGCAGTGCTGTAATTAATATAGTTTTTGTGATTATTTGGGTCTGGGAGGCCGGGAACAAGCAAGCAACCTCTTGCCTTTACACCTGGAAAGGGGAAATAGACAAGATCACCTGATAAAATTGGGAAAATGGGAGTGGGAAAGGAGGGCAAAAGGGGAAGATGAGGGGAGAAAAGGAGAGGGAGGAGAACTTGAGGGAACTGGATAGTCATGATGGAGGAAGGACAGAGATGAGAGTAAGGAAAGAGATACTTTGATTGAGGGGGCCAATATGGGGCTAGCAAGAAACCTGGATCTAGAGAAATTCCCAGGAATCCATAAGGATGACTCCAGCTAAGACCCTAAGCAATAAAGGGAGAGTGCCCGAAGTGGCCTTGCCCTGTAGTCAGATTGATGAATATCTTAAATGTCACTAGAGAACCTTCATCCAGCAACTGATGGAAACAGAGGCAGAGACCCACAGTGGAGCACTGGGCTGAGATCCCAATGTCCAGTTGAAGAGTGGGAGGAGTGAGAATATGAACAAAGATGTCAAGACTATGATGGGGATATCCACTGAAACAATTTACCTGAGCTAATGGAAGGTTACCAACTTCAACTAGACAGGGAAGGAACCAGCATAGGTCCAAACTAGTCCCTCTGAATGTGGCTGACTGTTGCATGGCTGGGAAAGACTGCAGGGCCACTGGCAGTGGCACCAGGATTAATCCCTACTGCTTGTACAGGCTTTTTGGGAACCTATTCTCTTTGGATAAATACCTTGCTCAGCCTAGATATAGTAGGGAGGGCCTTGGACCTTCCCCAAAGCAATGTGCCTTACTCTCTCTATGGAGTGGGTAGGGGTTTAGGGTTAAATGGAGGGTATGTGAGGAGGGAGGGAGTGGGAACTTGGATTGGTATGTAAAATGAAAAAAAAAGATAATTTGTTTTTTTTAAAAAAATAAAATAAATTATTTAAAAAATCTGACATGTGGATGCATTGTGAAGACATTATATTACTAAGAGAAATAAATAAAACACAAAATAAATTATGATTCACAATTCCATTTACATTTAGTTCCTACAGAAGTCAAGTTCATAGAGAAAGGATACAGAATGGGGGTTAGCCAGCATGAGAAGTTAGTGTTTAATACAAAGTCTCAGTTTGAGGTAAGGAAATGTGGAGAGGAATAGTAGCGGTGGTTGTGCCACATGAATAAATGTAGTGATATTAATCTGTATGCTTACACTGGTTTGCATAAAAAAAAAACTTTAACTTGCGTGTATAATTTACCACAAGAGAAAAGAAGTTTTTGAGAGGGCTGCTTATGAAAAAAACTAAATTATATGAATATGCAACCCCAGCATGTACATACATAATAATATACATAATACATGTATGTATAAATACATATGTGTACACACGTGTATTATATTGTCTGCCTCCTATATTTTCAGTTCCATCTCCACAGAGTCACACACAACCTCACGTAAAACCCATTTAATAAACATAGTTACAACTCTCATGAAAATATTCAGATTGTTTTCTTGTCATTATTCCCTAAATGAGACACTCTAACAACTATTTACACAGCAGTATGGCATGTTCTGTACTGGAAGTGATCTAGAGATGCTGTAAAGCACACAGAGGACACGTTGCAAGGAAAGAATTTTGCAAATATAAAGAATTTTGCTCAAATATGCCATCTGCGACAAGGGAATGGAATAAGGGAAGATCTAGCTTCTGTTCCACAGACCACAGCCCTGACTCACCATACTAGATGATTTCTACAGTGGAAATACCTCCACCCTGTCCAGGATCAGGCTCCCGGAAGATGTCACTGGATAATCATACCCTAGCATGAAGTGGATTTCAATTTATCACCAAGGTAAGTGGGAAACATTAAAATATGTAAAAACATAAAATAAAGGACACCAGTTGGCAATGGAATTCTACCATATGCCCTCACCTCTTAACCTGTGCCAATGAATAGAAGGAAGTGCAGAAATGAGATCAAAATATTTATGAGTGGCCTCCCAAGTCAACCCTTATGAATTTCAAGTCCCCAAATCAACCATTGTCCAGCACTTGGTCTGTCTCCTCTAAAAAATAACCATTTACTAACTCTCTTAGTTAGGGTTTCTATTGCTGTGGTAAAATGCCATGATCAAAAGCAACTTGGGTAGCAGAAGGTTTATTTTACCTTAGTTTGCAGTGCATCATTCAGGAAAGTCAGGACAGGAACCTAGAGGTAGGAGTTGATGCAGAGATCGTGGAAGGGTGCTGCTTATTGGCTTGCTCCTCGTGGGTTACTCAGTCTACTTTCTTATAACAGCCAGAACCACCAACACGGGGATGGCACCACCTGCAGTAAGCTGAGACCTCCCCTGTCAGTCATTAATCAAGAAAATCCACCACAGGCTTGCTCAGAGGGTAATTTGGTGGGGGCATCTTCCTCAGTTGAGGCCCCGTTTTCCAAAAGGACTCAAGCTCGTACCAAGTTGCCATAAAACCAGCCAGCACACAATCCCATCTAATTTCCAGGATTGTGCAGAGCAAGTGCAATCAAATGTACATTGAAGAATGTGGTGGTTTCAATGAGAAATGTCCCCCAGAGTCTCCAACATTTGAAGGCTTGCTTGGTCCCCAGTTGGTTGCATTGTTTGGGGACAGTTAGGTAGTGCAGGCTTGTTGACGGACACATGTCACTGGCTGTGGGTTTAGAGATGCTTTCTTGGTTTCAAGCCTATGGGTCAACTGTGAGACTGCTTCTGCCTCCTTGCAGTCCCCACTACTATGACTATGGACTCTAACCTTCTGGAAACATAAGCCAAAATAAACTTCTTTTTCTATAAATTGCCTGGGTCATGCTATTTTATCACAGTCAAGCAAAATGGTGGATACAAGCGGGAACTTCCCATATTGGTTCTATTTCTCAGGGAAATGTCTCTCAAAGTTGGATGCGAGGGCACTTCAGCAAGAAAAGCATTCAAGAGCATGAACTCTAAGCAGTTAGAACACACAGCGAACCATGCGGCTGAGGAATGCCGCTCCGGCTCCCTCCCAATTAGGGAGTCCGGCCCATTCTCTCGTCTTGATTTCCCTAATCACATGTGGTTCCATAATTAACTGCCGATAGCTTCTGAATAGAAAAACTGTTTGCTGAAGGCAAAGACTTAATAATAGCCACACAAATATGTATGCTTCTCTGACACACGCTGTTCTTAAAACCGGCTGCTATTTTGGTATCCACCCCATATACCAAACCCCTGCAGGAACATTCTAGAGTCACCCATTCAGTGTCTGTCGATTACCTTGTAGGATGTGTATTATTAATGACAGCGATTGCTTTCTGACCTCCTCGCCGAGATCCATTTCCATCCATTAAGGAACTACATTATCCGCTTTAGCAAAACATGAATCATAAATGAAATATTGATTTTTTAAAAAAATTCCAAACTGCTTTACATTAAAAAATATCCCTTAAAAGAAAACTATGTAAACTTCAAGAGGAATTCATGAAATTTCAGAGCTGTGAAGAGCTTCCATGATTATATGCTAAAGTGGTGAATCTCTGCTTAGTTCCCTTTTACAACAAACTTATTTTCAGCAGCTAGCATGATGTATTGTTTAAATCTGTAAACACTTCATTGAATGTGTTTGAGTGAATTTATGTTTTATTAAAAATAAATACATGTTTCCAAAGCAACAAGCCTCCTTTCTCGGGGCCTAGTAGGAAATTTAGACCTTAGTTTAAGAGAAAACTAAAGACTAAGGGGATGATTTTGGACTAGTATTTCCAAATATGACGTAGTACCTTTCAATAGTATTAGGGTCTCTTTAACGAATGAGAGGAAGATGATCTTCAGGGACAAGTGAGGCATTAGGTAATGGGAAAAGTCTAAATGTGTCTTCCTGCAAGGGGATTGATTTCATGAGTCCAGTGGTTCAGTCCATCACAATAGATGGCCATTGCTTTCAGACAGGAGTTCACCCTTGTGGTCTGGGAAGGATTGTGGTTTATGAAGGAAGGAGTTTGCTCCATCTTTATGGAAAAAAAAAAAGTCCAGTACCGAGAAAATGCTTCTCTGCAATAGCATGAGAACAAAAAGACACTGATTAAAGGGCCGGAGTGTGGAGCTCTGCCCTTGTTTTGACCTCACTTCTCAAGCAGGGAGAGGGCAGTTGTCAGAGATGTGAGACAAGATGTTCCCTCAAGGTGAGATGTTACACGGGCAAGCAGATCTATGCCCACATGAGCATCTGCATCCTGACACATGGAGTGGAAAACACATTTCACACCCCGTGAGCTCATTGACGTGATGGGAGGGCTAAAGAGGTGAATCTCGAGGATGGAAGAGTAAGTGATGAGAAATAGATAAATATGCTCACAATATGCTCACAAAAATGGGCCACAATCCAAGAAGGAACCCCATGAGGTCTTCAATCACTAGCATGTGTCTTTGCAAGTGTTTTACTTCCTACATAAAAGGTAAATTTGATATGTGAATATTGGCCCAGCATAGTCAGTGTGCAGGGTGACTTGTGCAAGGTACGGCATGGGTAAACTGGAGATTGTATTTGCTATTTTCAAGGTATTCTCTAGCTTAAACATTCTGATTGTTCTTGTTTCTTGCTTGTCAGGTCTATCCCACAGAGAAATATCTCCGAGACTAAATGACAAGGAGAGCGATATCAAGATGGCCATAAAAGACAGAGATCTGGAAAAGAAAGAGAGAAAGGGGGCAACAACCAAAAAAAAAGAGTGAGGGCAAGACAAATATAGAAAAGTGGAGAAAGGGTTGGCAATAGCTGGTCAGTAAAGTTCTTGCTACACATAAGCACAAAATCTTGAGGTGGATTCCCAAGAACTCATGTGAAAAATCCAAATGAAGTGAAACATGCCTAGAATCCCAGTGCGGTGGAAGTGGAAGCAGTCCGATCCCTGGCGCTGGCTAATCTAGCTGAATAGGTGAGCAGTAGGTTCAGTGAGAGACCGTGTCTCAAGAAAAAAAATAATGTGGAGAGTGATGGAGGAAGGTAGCCAAGGTTAATCTCTGGCTTCCACATGAAGGCACACATACAAATACATGTGCACAAAAAGAAGAAAAAGAGTGGCCATGCAACGCTACAGGATGACCAGAATAGCCAAAACCCATCAACCAGAAAACACCACATGTTGGCCAAGGTGTGGAGAGTAGGAACCATTCATTCATTACCAGTAGGGGTGCAAACCAGAAGAATTACTATGCAAGACAGTTTGGCAGCTTAAAAAAAAAAAAACTAAGTACACTCTTACTACACACTGTTGCCACTGGATTGCTTGTTCGTTTCCAAAAGAGTTAAAATAGTTACCGTGCAAAAACCTTCACACCTGTGCTTATTCAAAAATCATCAGCAGAATGTAGGGGAGGGGCCCTCCCTGAGAGACTGCTCTCCATGTTCAGCTCCTTTTCTTTAAACCTTTCAGTGTATTCTGGTTGGTTGTCACCTTCCAAGACCTGAATATTTTGACTATGAATTTCTTTCTTGGACTAGCAAAGATATTTAGCTTGCCATGCAACAGGCAAGTAGAGCTAGAGAACTCCCATCAGGGTCGTCTCTCCATGAGGGGTCCTCAGGAGACTTGGGTAATCCCTTGAGTGGGATTACTTTGAGGCATGCACTTTCTGTGGTTTTACAGTTTGCCTGGGTAGAAAACTCAGGTCATCTGCAGTCAGCAGTGAAGCATGATTGCGTTGTTTGCCTGTGCTCTTTGGTTTAGCAATTTTGGCTGAGCTTAGCAGGGCATTCCTTTTGGTTCCATCTGGAGTTAGTCATTTGGTTACAGTCAGCTGGAGGATCATGTGGCTGCAGGTTTCCATGGGCACCTCCAGCTGGATGATTCATTTGTGTTCTGCATGGCCTCACCCTAGAAGAAGCTGGTATGCGCTTCTTTCCACAGTGCTCTAAGCGCACTTCCAAAGAAAAGGGGTTAAACAGCAAGGTCTCTGGAGAGCTCGGCCCAGTACCGCTGCCATCTTGGTTAACGATTCTATTTCTGTGAAGAGACACCATGACCAAGGTAACCTATAGCAGAAAGCATTTAACTGGGGGTTTGTTTACAGTTTCAAAGGGTTGGTCCCTTTCCATCATGGTGGAGAGCATGGTAGCAAGCACTCAGGGATGGCCTGGCACAAAAGCCGAGAACTTGCATGAACCACCACAGCTGCCTATAGTAGTCTGAGGCTGAAACGTCCCCTATAGCCTCCCACATATGAACAATGGATCCCCCAGCTGGTAACACTACTTGAGGAGGATGTAGACTCTTTAGAAGAGGGAGGTGTGCTAAGGAGATGGGTCACTAGGGTGGGCTTTGAGGCTGTTGAGACAAGTTCCGCTTCCAGTGAACTCTGCTTCCTGAGTGCTGATGCGATGTGATTGGCCACTCTTCTGCTCCTGCTATCATGCCTCATCTTCCTGCCGACATGTTCTCCCATCATAATGGACTGCACCCCTTTGGGAATGTAAGCCAAAACAAGCCTTTTCTCCCTTAAGTTGTTTTTGACAAAAGAATATAAGCTAATACACTGTACAATTCATTAACTCAAAGAAGTCATACCATCCAGGATTCAATGGGTAGGGAAATGGACTTATTTTCAATAATTGTGGTTGTTTTCAGTCTACTACACTCTTTAGGGCCTCATTCCTTTCTCTCTGACACCTTCATACCCATACTGATATCCTCACATCCCTGATGAGTTCTTGCCCTAAAATTTCTGTGTCAGCATCTGAGAGAACAATGTTAATTCCCAGGCTATATCTGTTTATTGTCAATTCAGAATGCCATTACAGACCAGTATGTAACTTAGCCCAAGGCTTGAAAAAGATTTTTTTCAAACTCCACATATGACTTTCCCTACTAAGTGATGGTGTCTCATTGTAATAAACATAACCACTGTACAACTTGTGTCTGATCGTCCCTTGATTCTTTTAATCACAAAAGAGATTCACACATTCCACACAAGGCCAGGTGACTCTCTTTGACCTTTAGAACTAGGACAGATAGTGTGTGCTTGCTTGGTAAAAGAGGGCACAACTTATTTAAAGCCTAGTACTTCTGTCTTCTCAATTTCCTGGGAACCTAGACATGCTAGTAGTTGGGCTGAAAGTTGTAAGACAGTGCTCTTCTTGCAGAAGGCTGGGTGAGTCGGGTGTGGCAGATCCTGTCTTCTCACGAGTGCCAGCGGATATTTGAAAGTGAAGCAAATCAATAGCCAAACCCAGATGCTCCTGGGAGCCTGTCCAGATACCAGGTTGCCAGAACAACTGTAGCCTTCAACACACAGGTGGCAGTTTCTAGGGACATTCACATTATACGAGAAATTAGAGCTGTCTGTGACACTTCTAGATGGAAACCCATTAAGATGAAATATCTTTTGAATTTATGATGCTTGGATTTACACCCCCAAATGCCATGGCTGTGAAATCAGTTGCATCCCACAAGCATCCAATTCCATCTGCAGCAATCGTTGAAACATGAACTGATGCTCATGTTCTATATGATGACAGCAATCATGAACATTCTGCCCCTTCCCCATTCTTTCTCTGTAACCTTCAGCCTCTCTCTGCTTTTATACATCATTATGAAGTTCTGTGACACACAGTGTAACTTATTTCACTTATTAAGCTAAACAATAAAACAAAATATTGTGTTACCAAATTTTGAAAATAAGAGTCATATCTTGAATCAAATATTTGCATCTCCTTTGACTACCGACCTACCTCGGCTCTCACTTTCCATCTTTCTCTTCAGAAGTAAGCATGGTTTAGACACCTGCAACATACTCTCCCAGATCATATTCCATTTACAATCTCTGAATATGTGTTGAAATGCTGTGGTTTGTTCTTGTTTTCATATGAAGGGAATTATATTAAAGGTCTGTACATTTCCATTGCTTTCTGCATTTCTATTGAACCCAAGGAGTAGGTAAGCTGCTGTGGTCAAAAACACAGAGATGCAGTATGAAGTGTAATGTCCATGAGTTTATGCATCATGTGATTGCAGCATTGTTTAACATCTCCCTGCAGAGAGCTAGTCAAGTGTTGTCCAGATTTTTATCATACTTAACGATGCTAAATTAATAATTTTGCATATGCATTGTGTGCATAAGTTCAACTATTTCTTAGGATAGATTCTGACTGATAAAAAATTTTTTTAACAGAATGGCACAGAGGCCAACCTCTCTCAAAGAGTCTATGATAGTGTTCTCCCATAATGTCTACTGTCGTTGGGTTGTATTAATTTTAAAATCTGCAAATGGCAATTCAACCTTCTTTTCACACCACAGTATATCTTCATTTAAGGTGAAGTATGAAGATAGAGTCACCCAGAACTAAGTGCCACTCTGGCAGTGGAACCCAAAACACATGGCATCAGCGTCGGGACCAGGCAGTGGCACATGACAGGTTAAAAGCTAAAGAATGGTGTGCCTATTATACAGTAGTGAAGCATCTGGTCATACTGTTCCCCTAGTAACCTGGAGAGCAGATGATGTAGCAAGTGAACCGATGACTTTAGACAATGATAATGAGAAGCAGGCGCTAATAGCAAATCTTAGTTGTTACTGGCTATGTCCAAGGTACCAGAATAAAGAAGTAAACCATAAAAGAGGTGCCAGCTTGCAGGAGGGAAAGGAACAGGAGTCTCAGGATTATAGGAGTATAAACTGAGAGGTACATCTGATGCCCACCGCTAATCTTTTGAATAATAAAAGCCTAATTAGGATTAAGTGCTTTTCAGTAGCGGTGAGCATTCTTAGCACCCTTCCATGTGCTGTTGGAAAGACTCAACTCATTCAGGCAGCACTGCTGTAAGAATGTTAAAACCACCAGACAAAACTTGATTGATGGATATTCAACAACATAGGTGACCTATACTCTGAAAAATCTCAAAATCTTCGAAGACAAGGTTAAAGAAATATAACAATTAAATGCAGTCTGTGATCCTGAGTTAGAATAATAAACAGTACTGTTGGAATAATTGAACAAATATGAATATAAATTATATAGTACATGAGACTATTATAGCTATGTTAAATTATCTAAACTGTATTGCTATGACATAGTTATAAAATGTGTCTTCATTCCATATGTAATGCCTAAGTTTTAATATCACTGTAACTTACTTTTGAGTGGTTTAGCAATAATATCCACATGTTTGGATAGATGTGTTTGAAGCATATCTCTCTCCCTCTCCCTCTCTCTCTCTCTCTCTCTCTCTCTCTCTTGAGAGAGAGAGATAGATAAAGAGATAGATAGATAGATAGATGAGATATAGATAGATAGAGATAGAGATAGAGATAGAGAGATAGAGAGATTTCTCTCTAGAGAGATACAGGGAAAGAGAATATTAATGTGGTAAAATATAAGAAATCATTAAGAAGCAGAACAATGCAGAGGACACAACATATAATGTTGTCTTTTGCTGTGGGAGCTCCTTCCACTCCTTCAACCAATAGCCTTTAAGATACAGTGCTGTGAGGGGTTGATTATTACTCACATAGGGTTGGGGTTTGGGGTAGAAATTATGTAGGCCTAGAAATCTCAAAAAAGGGAAGATTAAATGGGATAATAGGTAATTTAGTGTGAACTTATCACACTAATAATAGTAATAATAGTGAGTCATAGAGTGAATACTTATGAGCTATTATTTATGGACAATTTATACTGGTATAGTTTCTTGTATATTAATATAAGTTCAAATTATATTTGTTATTTCTGTTTACAATATTTGTACACCTATACAAAATTATTTTGTCATATTGTATGCATGCATGTTTCTACCTCTGTTTAAGATATTTTGTATATTGATACAATTTTAGAATATATTTATCATATTGCATTATATGTTTTTACCTCTGATCAAGATACTTACACATTATTTACATTTTGAGGTCATTGTCCTCCTTTATTGCACAGTTGTTTAAAGATTGTCTAATATTCTGATATGAAGTTTTAATCTTTATGTTATATAGGTATTAAGTATTATAGGTTAATAATTTGTTATACTTTTAGTCAGACTAATTAGGTTCTTTAGATACATAGAGACTGTATTCTGCATAGATAGGTAACCTTCAACCACTTCAAAGATCTGTATAACATGGCATTTAAACAACTTAGGATTCTGTTGATGTGAGACACAATTGCTCCTGGCAGCAGTGATCTATTCCCAAGAGAGTGTTGAGCACCAAAGACACTCCACTTGGAGTTTGTCTTCTTCTTGGCACAACTAGCCTTTGTGCAGGAAACTGCCCATACCTTGACCACTAACAAAGTGAATGATGTCCAGACTGGACAAGCAGGATACAAGAAAAAAAACTGTCAAATCTTGCCAAGACAGGGTAAGACGGTTTTGAAAATTTTTCTGCCTCTGGAAATGATCTGTCAGTTACTATAAGACTTAGCCAAAGTTGATTGTTTCAATATTGCATATGAGTCTTTGAGTGATTGTTCAGGCAGCCAGTTGTCTCTGTCTTCTCCTGCACATTTTGGAAGCTGTTTGATTGCACTTTCTGCCTACTCAAGTAATATTATCTCCCTTCTCAGGCCTTTGATGGGATTGAAGATTAGATAGTCATAGTTACCATCCTCTTATGATCTAGCCAAGCCATTTCCAATACAAGACTTAGATTCCTTAGGATAGAATATTTATTAAAACATATAGCATACTTTCTTTGCTTAACATTGTTTATGCTGGTTGTAATTCTAATCTTATGCTTAGTATTTGTTCCTAGTGTATATAGTTTTGTATTGGGTTTGGAACTCTCTTATTTAAACAAAAGGGGAGGTGCTGAAGGAGCTCCTCCTGCTCCTTCAGCCTTTAATATACCAGCCCACTTGGGCATGGTCTCTTATACTATAAATGCAGCTGTAAAGCATGTACTTGCTCTCTTGCTTCTGGCTTTTGCTTCCGGCTGCTAGACTCTGTTTCTGTTCCCCATTTGTGCAGAGGACTGTTATCTAGAATAGTGATCTATAAGTATCCCTAAATAAATAACCTTTTATTATTCATAATTCTAAACTAGTGTGGGATTATTTGTGACTTCCACCATCAGTCTATATTCAATTTTTTTAAGAAGAAGAGCTCAAAGTTAAACTTAGGAATAAAGTCATGATATTTTACACCTGATAATTTCTGAGGAGTAGATGGAGGGAAAGGGGAGCAGGAGGAAGGGAAGGGGAGAAATACCTGGTGAATAAGCCTGGTTGGGCATAAGGACTTAAGGAGGTGAGGCTGTTGACATGGTTCTTTCACAGAAGTTCATTGGGCTGCAGATATTCATGCCTCAGAAGTAACTTGGGACATTGCTCTTTGCACATGGAGCCAACAAAGAAGCAGATAGTTAAAGCCTAAGATTTTGCGAGTGGCACAGTCCCTGGACCATTAGTCTTAACTAAAAAATTCTTACTGAGCAAAACTGAGTTAACTCTTCTCTCACAGTCTATGAACAGGAAACAGGCTTGTGAAAGATGATTGGCTCCCAAGGGGGTCACATCCTTTTTTGCTTTGGTTTTCTTTGTTTGTTTGTTGTTCATTTGTTTGTTTGTTTTGGTAGAATCTCTCTATTCTAGCACAGGCTGCAATACAACTATGACAATCTTCTTTCCTTGGCCTCCCATGTGCTAAGATGATGAACAAAAGTCATGATGCCTAGGCAGGGACTTAGTCTTTATTAAAATGTCTTCAAAGGAAGTGGAGAAGGATTATGGGACAGCAAGGACCTCCCAGAAAAGACAGATCAGAGACTTTGGGGACATGGACTATAACCAAAGAAGATATATATACTCCAACTCCAGAGAAGGGATTTCTTCAGCTAGCTGTGCAAGGCTTTCAGGTTTACTGTGGAAGGTGAGCTGCTATGAGTCAGTTTCTTAGACTGTAGATATCTACAGTGTGATTTGATTGCACAGAGCTCTTGATGCCTAGGAACCTTGAGGGAGAAAAGAAGATACAGCATAGATTCTGAGTTCTGAGGGCCATGAAGTGGCTGTGTGAGGTCTGGCCATTTCTTCTGGAGGAAGAGTGATGAGTGGGTCCCCTGTGAGTAAGAGAGGGTAGGGCAGTAAGTCAGAATTGCTTTGGGAATATCTGCAAAGCCTCTCTGTGGGGAGGCTGGACATCACTGAACTTCCTCTGGCAAGTGAAATGTGCGCACAGGCAGTATGTGCTGCTTTTCAATGGAATCTTTGTGCCCCCTTCACCCACATTAGCAAATGTTGCCTCTTCTGTGGTAACAGTGGACGTGAGAGAGTTCCTCTCACCATGGAATCATAACAGATCTGCAATGTGAGAAATAAGTAGGCAGAAGAGTTTCAGACAGAAAGTTTCGAGGTCATGTAGCATCACCCAATGACTTAGGACTATAATCAAGGAAGGGTAATGAAGAATTGTTGTCAAATTAGAAATCCTACATTGAGATGAATTTTAGACTTCATTAATTATTCATAGTATAGTTGTAAGGATGACTGTATAAAATAGAAGCAAAATAAATAAAATCTATCTCGTTTATGTTGAGAAAATGGAATCAGAAAATAAATGTTCACTTAAAAATAAAAGCAAAGGGGGGGTAGAATCATAAAATATCTTAAAGGATGAAAAACAGCAAAATAAAAGAAACAGTAAATATATCAACTTAGAATAGTAATGATAAATGTAAATGGACTAAACTCATTTAAAAGGTGAAGATGGAGTGGAATAAATATAATAAAATTTGGCTATTTAATGTTTGCGAACAAGGGAAAGATGTGAGCAATGTGGAAATAAAAGGATAAAAAATGACAGGCTGGATCCCAATAAAGCAAAAGAGAGCAGAGATAACTGCACAGACATGCCAACATTAATCAGACAACAGAGATTTTACACAAAAAGATTCCCTACCCAGTGATAAATATTTAAACCCATAGGAAGATTGTTCTTAACCTGTTTGTACCATGAAGCATAGCCTCAGAAATGGCAAGCAAAGGCCCATAAAGCTGGGAGGTTATGGTAGAGTCTCCACCATAATGGGATTGAAACACTAGTAAGAAACTGAGAGAACTGTGGAAAATTTGAGGACATGGAAGAAACAAAAAATTTATTTTGTTAGTCAATGAGAACCTATATAAAAGTGGATCACAAGTGGTACTGCAAAGGATGTTTGACAAAACGCACACACCTGTTGCTGTCCACAGCCTGCCCAACCCTCACCCAAATAATCACCGCATATTAGAAGTCAGAGCAGATAAAAGGACGAATCTTCACGATATCTGTAAAACATAAAATATCGTCTTCAGTACTATTTGGGTTAAAGAAGAGATGGATGGAAAGGAAAAAATTACCAGAACCGAATGCTAACTTAAGAAGCTACGTCTCAAGAGAAGGAAGCACCTCAGCCTGAGCCCCTGAGCCCTCTCTCCAGCATGAGAGACTGTGGAATGTTCGGTCCTCAATAGGAAGTCTGTCTCACATCCCTGCCCCCCAGAATCAAGGATCTTCCCAGGAGATGGCAAAGAGTGCAAGAACCAGTGATGGTGGATAACTTCAAGACAAAGGGGGTTTCTGCACACCAGAAGGGTAGGGTACATCTGAATTCACAGTGGCGGTGGCAGCTCACACAAAGCCTGTGCAGGCTAAAGCAAGAGGAAACCCCAGCATGGAGTATGGCAAGGTGAGCCTGAAAGCCCTCCCCCAGCTGGGAGCTGTTGGCATTGAATAGCTGCTAATGAGAGCCAGTTTTCCTTCATGATGAAATCCCCAGTGGGCGGTGGACCACACTACAGAGAAGGCTCCACTCCCAAGAGCAGTTGGGAGAAGTTGGGGGAGGGGATAAATGTGATCAAAATACATCTCAAGGAATAAGCAAAAGTATCATTAGCATAGATAAAAAATGCGCATAGCAACCATAAGCAGTAGCACCTGCACTTTAAGGCAAGTGTATAAACCAAAATACTCTTTAACAAGAAGAAAGGATGAAAATGAAGGAACCATAGAGGCCAAACGGTGGGTAAATAGAATGTAAGTTGAACCAAATAAAAATCACCATCAAAGCTGAAAGTAGATTATTTAGAAATCTTAAGAATTTGGTGGAAGCCTGGGGATAACACACAAGAACACAGAGGGTCTGAATCTGGAATGTATGCCAATAAACTGGAAACCTAAATTATATATATAAATTCCAAAAGATTAATTTACAAAAAAAAAAAAAAAAAGAAAAGCAAGAAGTAACTGAAAGGCTGCTATGCCCCGTTGCATCACAGACGTGAGGTGGACAGTCAGCTCAGTGCAAAGAGAATGTCCATCTAAGATGATTTTAAATGAGCCTCAACTTTGTAAGGATAGATCATCCCAAGCTTATCCAAATTATTCTAGAAGGTTGATGAGAAGGAAGCCGTCCTAGTTCGTTCTATGTAGTCAGCGTAACTTTGAGCATGGTAACTCAGGCCTCAAGTCCCAGCACTCCCAAAGCTGGGGTCTGGGAGTACAGTGAGTTCAAGCCCAGCCTGTCTCAAAACAACAGCAAGACACTGAAGTAGTATATAACCAGCAAGGTGAGGTTATTGCAGTAAGGTACGTGGTTTCATGTTGGTAAATCTTTACATACAAATGCAGTCTGAGTAGCACAATTGGAAGGCTGCCAGTGTTCTACTGCCCAGGAAGTCCTGGGCTTCACCAATAACCTGCAATGCTCGCAGAGGCACCAGAGCGAGTGGGATGGATGGCAAGGGACAAATGGGAGGAAAAGTGACACCCTGTAACCAGATCATTAGTCAACCTAACACAAGTCCCAAAGTGGGACAACAGCCTGCAGCAAGGGATGCCCAGCACCCCAGGAAGGCTTTTTAGCAAAAGCCCAAGGAGATCTTTATCACTTCTCCTGTCTTAAACACAGTGTGGGAGAAAGATCCAAAAGGCAACTGCCAACCCCTGGCCCAGTGGCTAGAAGCCAGTGACACAGAGAAGAGGAGAGAACAAAGGACAATAAAGCAATAGAAAAGATGCCTATCAGAAGCACACTGAGTGGGGGGGGGATGTGGGGGGCATGATATCCATCTTTACAGATTTGCCGGGAGGGTAGGGATGAGGCTGAGAAAGGGACCTAGCACAAAAGCTTGGGATGTTGATACAGGTAAGCGGGTGTGCAAGGGTCATCTTACTGTGCACAGGAACGTGGGGTGTGCCGTGATCACACGTAAAACAGTTACAAACTAGGATACATTATACAACAAAAAACACGATCACCTCAACATAAGCCCGAAATAGACCTAGGAGTCTACTTCTAAGAATTATAGTCATTGGTAGCTTACTTCTCTGGACTGATGGGAGTAGAGGGTATCTTTAAAACGAAAGGTAAAAACTACATCAAAGTATCATATCTAATGTAAAATGTTGGCTTGCTTGTCCAACGTGAACAATAAAAATTATATTTAAAGTTAAAGAAGGAATTTTGAAACTCACCAAACTTTATAGAAATCAAAACTAAACACTTTTACATGCTTATAGAGAGGCATATAATATTATGTAGAATTAAATAAAAACCCAGGATAGCCAAAGCAATCCTGTGCAATAAAAGAATTGCCAGAGGTATCACCATCCCTGAATTCAAGATCTATAGTAGTAAAAACAAGATTTTATTGACATAAAAACAGACACATTGATCAATGGAATTGAAGACCCAGACAAAAATCAACATATCAATGGACACTTGATTTTTGACAAAGAATCCAAAACTGTATAATGGAGAAAAGAAACAAATGGTGCTGGCATAACTGCATGTTGGCAAGTAGAAGAATGCAAATAGATTCATATCTACCATCCTGCACAAAACTCAAGTCCAAGTAGATCAAAGACCTCAACATAAACCCAGTTACACTGAAGCTGATAGAAGAGAAAGGGGAATAGCCTTGAATGCATGGGCACAGGAGACAACTTCCTAAAGAGAATCCAAGTAGCACAGAAAATAAGATCAGCAATTAAAAATAAGACCTCATGAAACAGGAAGCTTCTGTAAAACAAAGGACACTGTCAATAGGACAAAATGGCGGCCTACAGAATGGGAAAAGATCTTCACCAACCCCACAGCTGACAGAGGACTGATCTCTAAAATATATAAAAAACTCAAAAAAGTAGACATTAAAAAATAAACCAAATAATTCAATTTTAAAAAAATGAGGTACTGACCTAAACAGAGAACTTACGACAGAAGAATTTCAAATGGCAGAGAAACATTGGGCTGAGCTCAGTGTATTTTACTGAGGAGAAAGAGGAACAATTGTAGGAGACATGGAGGTCAGGGACATCAGAGGAAAGCCCCCAGAAGTGGTTAGCTTAGCTTCTGGAAATTCAGAGTCTGAACCAACAACAGGAGCCTGCATGGGCCCAACCTAGGCTCTCTCTATATATGTGACAGTTGTGTAGCTTGGTCTATTTGAGGGACTCCTGACAATGGTAGCAAGGCTATCCCTAGTGCTTTGGCTGGCTCTCAGGAGCCCATTCCTCATGCTAGATTGCCCTACCAAGCCTGAATACAGGGGAGGTTCTTAGTCTTAAGGCAGCTCGATATGCCATGCTTTGCTGATGCCCATCAGAGGTCTGCTCCTTTCTGAGTGAATACTGAGAGGGGGTAAATGAGGGATGGCAGAGGGGAGGTGGGGGTAGGGGAGCGAGGGGAGGCTGCAGGCAGAATGCAAAATTAATTAATTAATTAATTAAAAATGTGTAGATACAGTTTCATTGTCTTTGACTGTAGAGACCCATATCTTAGCTCCAAAGACTCACAGGGAGGAAAATGGCACACATGAAAATTGCATCCATGATCAGAGACACTCATATAATTCTGTTTTAGAGGCAAAAGATCCTATTCATACACAGCTACAGTTACCTAATTCTGCCCTAGATACAAAACTACATTTTCAAAATTCCAAGTAAGATATTAAAAATAAGTGCATAATTCATATAAGATTCCTGTCGTAAAACTCTGCACAGTGTCATGTATGTAGACATAATGCCAAATGCACATGGAAACCCCATTTACATCATTTTACACTGTAGTGTCACACAGATATGTTCATGTCATCATGAAGGAGCAGAAGCTAGCACTTTATATGCTACCATATGTGATGGGTAATTATGTAAGTTGTGGATGTTAACTGATATGCATACTCTTATCAATATAGTATATATTTATATACAGCCTGTTATAATTACCAACATAGCAATGCTCTTGCAACACTAAACAGAAACTCATGCACTTATGGTGTACTATGCTGAGATGAGTCCCTCATTTGTGTTCTAAAAATCCAGAGCCATCTACATAACTTGGTGTAGATATAGAAATCCTTACATAATGTGGTGCAGACTCAGACAGGACAGCTTTTGCGTTATTCTCTCTACAGTCATTGACATACTTACATACTCTTAACACAATGCAACCAACTTTGCATAATTTATTTTGCAACTATGCCATTTGTAGATATATTTAGATGATCCACCAAAAGGTTATGAGACAGACAGATAGACAGACAGACAGACAGACAGATAGATGACAGAGATAGAAAGAAAGAGAGGAGGAAAGAAAGAAAGAAAGAAAGAAAGAAAGAAAGAAAGAAAGAAAGAAAGAAAGAAAGAAAGAAAGAAAGGTAAATGGGAGATAGATAAATAGATAACAAAGATAGATGACAGAGATGATAGATAGATAGATAGATAGATAGATAGATAGATAGATGATAGTAAATAGATGATAGATAGATAGATAAGTAGATAGATAGATAGATAGATAGATAGATAGATAGATAGATAGATAGATATAGATAGATAGATGATAGTAAATAGATGACAGATAGATAGATAGATAGATAGATAGATAGATAGATAGATAGATAGCAAATGTGTTAACTATTTTTCTGCTGCTATAATAAAACACCATGCCCAAAGCGACTTAAGAAGGAGTTTTTTTTGTGCTTATGGTTACAGAGTCATATGAATGCACCAAGCTGGACAAAGCTTAGCGACAGAGGTGGGAAGCTGAGAGTTTACATCTAATCTGCAAGCAGAAAACAGAGGAACTGGGAGTAGGGTGAGGTTATATAACCCCAAAGTCTGCCTGAGGGAATGTGCTTCCTCCAGCAAGGCTTGCACCTTCTCAACTTCCCAAAAAGTGAACCTCAGCAAGGAACCATACCTGTTCAAATACCCGAGCCTGAAGATGGAAGTTAGAAAATAATCCCACACTAGCTTTGAATTGTGTATAATAAAGGATTGTTTATTTGGGGGTAGACTCACAGATCACATTCCTCTGCATGAACAGGGAACAGGAACAAAATTCACAAGCCAGGAGAGAGAGCACAAGCACATTTTACTTTGACATTTATAGTATAAGAAGCCACGCCCAAGTGGGCTGGTATCTTAAAGGCTACTGGCTGAAGGAATTCCTACAGCATACGCCCACAGGGACATTTCTTAAACCACCACAAGAGATATTTTGCTGTATTTTTACATGATTTGTTTATTCAACCTCATCTACTACTATATATATATATATATATATATATATATATATATATATATTTGCAAACTGCTTGTGAAATATTGCGCTGTCTAGCTTTATGTCAATTGGAAACAAGCTGGAGTAGTTTTGGAAGAGGAAACCTCAGCTGCGAAAATCCCCTCACTAGATTGGCCATGGGAAAGACTGTGGCACATTTTCTTGATTGGCAACTAATGGGAGAGGGCCAAGCTCACTCTAGGCAGTGCCACTCCTGGTCTGGTGGTCCTGGGAGCTATTTTTAAATAAAAAAAAAGCAACCTGAGAAAATCATCAGGAGCAAGCCAGTAAGCAGCATGTCTCCGTGGCCTATGCTCCTGACTCCAGGTTCCTGTCCCTTACTTCCTTCTGTGATAGATTGTTATGTGGAATTGGAAGTGAAATAAACCATTTCCTCTCCAAATTGGTTTTGGCCATTGTGCTTTTGTTTCAGCATCCGAAAAGGCAAGTATAAAGGTACATCTTACATAACTGCATGGTGTAAAGCACAGATACATTGATTCTCTTACGTACAAAATTCATCTTGCAAAATTTCCTCAATTATAATTTTAGATATGGAATCCAAACCCCAATTATTTACAGATCTTAATAATCCTATACAGTCACAAAAATGTATGCTAAACAGATTAAAATCTTATATATGGTGGTGCAGAAAAAAAGAGATCATAATCCAGATTTGGATCCAGGTTTATAAATTTAATTCTGTCAAAATCCAAGCTTAGCCTTCAACAGACACAAATCTTTATCTCTGCTGCCTACTATATCCACACAGACAACCATGGCCAGTCTCCTCCCCTTGCCATCTCCAGCCCTCCTCTAGCTTCATCTCTCTGTGACCATCCATAAAAGATAATCACATCAAATATCTAATCATTTGTGTTACTCCTAATACACCAATACCTTCTTATTCCAAACACATAGATGCATAAATATCTAGTTCTGTGTTTATAAGCATAGATTTATATCTAATCATAAATATACACATGTCCTTAATCATACAAACACGTATGCTCACGCTCTTTAGAGTCCGGATACAAACACTGACATAGATATCTAAAACCATGCAGATTTAATGACCGTAACTATATTTCACGTTCATATATTTGCTCAGTTTTATACACAGTTTCATACATAAGCATAATTGTATTCACACAAACAAACATAAAAAATTATCATGTGGAGAGAGGGATTTTTATTACAATAACTAAAAAGATTATATATTACTTCTCCATTCTTTTCATGTATAAAATTACCTTGGAGATGGCTTTTCAAATCAACTGGAATTATCTAATCCAGTCTCTGGGTGGGCAGTGCATGTCTTCCTCATTTTCATGACTATCAACAGTGTAACCCTAAATCTCCCCACGTGTCCAGTTCCATCCTGTGACTTTTGTTTCTTGAAAACATTTTCCCAGGAGTGAGTTTGGGGGTCAGAAGCCATTCATTATTTTAGCACATGTTGTCATATGGCTTTCCAAAAATGACAGAGTTTACCTTAGCATCGGAAATGAGTCCCTTCACATCATGCTTCTACAGCACCAGTGACAGAGCTTTCTCATTCATTTTTATTTAATTCTGAATATGTAGCACATGATAGCTATCACCATCATCACCATCACCACCACCATCATCATCATCACCACCACCATCATCCCCACCATAATCACCATCATCACCATCATCATCATCACCATCATCACCAACACCATCATCACCACCACCACCATCATCATCACCATCAGTACTAGAGACTGAATGCAGTGTGTATTAAGCACACATCCTATGAGTGAGCTGTGCTCCTAGCCCTATTTTATGATTCAACTTTAATTTCCCTGATTATTACTGACTAAAACTAGTTTTTCTTGAGCCAGCTGGAATAGTTACATCATAAATTGGCAATGTTTATTCCTTGCCTCATTTTTTCTATATAGTGATTTTTATGTGTCTTATGCTCCCTAGTTAAGATTATATCACTATTAACAGTATTAAAAATTAACTTTTAAAGCATTAGTACAGCAAAGGAAACTATTAGCAGTGCGAAGGATCATCCTACAAGATTGAAAAGTTTTTAGCAGTTGTACATCAAAAAGGGCATTTATATCAAAGATATATAAAGAGATACAAAAATTAAACACCAAAACAACCAAACGAACAAAGGATCCAAACAATAAGAGGCCACCAAATTGGACAGATTGTTTTCAAAAGAAGAAACAGAAACTCCTGAGATGGTGCTCAACATCTTTAGCCATCAGGGAAATGCAACAGCACCATTCTAAGATTCTGTCTTACCCAGTGAGAATGACTGTCATCGAGAAACCAGATGGTGTGTTATTTGGAGGAAACGATCGTAAGCGGGAAGGAGTAATGTCATGCATGTGATAGGGAGCAGAAGAGAGCGAAGACTTTTGTGTATGTGCGTATGTATGGCGGGGGAGTTCAGGGATGAGGACATAGGTGAATATAGACAAAGTATAATGCACCGTGTATATGAAAACAGGCAACACAACCGATTACTTGGAGGCTAAATTAAAGAAAAACAAAAAAGATAAGTTTATCACTTCTTTTCCATTATTAATTCTGTCTCTTATTTCAGTTTGTTGGCTATAACATTTTATAATGTTAGAAAATAATGGTGACTAAGTGCCCCTGCCTTAATATTTTCCAGTACGAACCATTGAACCCATGACCTCACACCTCCTAGACAAGTACTCTAATACTGAGCTATAGCCTAAGTTTTCTTTAAATTCTGACACAGGGTCTCCCTAATACATTTGGGTGTCTTGAGCTTAAGGGCCTTCTGCTTCTATCTTGCAATATCTCAGGAACAACTTTTTAAAAGGCAGGACTTATGAGAAAATGCGTTTGAAGAAAGAAATGGTGTCATGAAATTAGAAGGAAAGGTGTCAGAGCAGAGCTGCGTGCAAGGCAGAGAATGGTGACACCAGAGACTAGGCTGCAAAGGGTATGGAGCAGTGTGAGGTCGCAGCTGCAGGGGCCAAAGAACCTGGCGTTTCAGAATAGGCCCGGCCTTAGGATTGTGGTCCAGCCCACAACGTGGAGCCACCTCTGCCGAAGCCTGCACTGCACCCTGCTGGGAGAAGGAGAGCACCAACCAAGGCACGGCCCACAGGCTGCAAGCACAAGGGCCGCACCTGGTGAGTCTCTGGCAGCCAGCACTGAGGGCAGGGAGGTGTGTGGTAGTGACCTGGAGCTCTTGGGGATTGGTACCAGTGGTCCTGCTCAGCCAAAAGATCACCCTGATTCTGAGCAATTACAGGATGTCTGAGATGGAGAATGATTTGTTTACTGGACTGGGCCTCCTTGAAAGACCCCTACTTTCTTTGCCACCAGAGGCTGTGTTGGTGTCTGTTATCTGTGCCGCTGCGCTAGGCTGAGTTGATGTCCGTGATCTATGTGGATGTCTGTGACATGCTGCTTTTCGAGGCCATGTTGGTTTCCAAGATCTGTCCTGCCAATGGAGATCATGTTGATGCCTGTGGTCCCTGCTGCTGCCAGAAGTCATGTTGATGTCCTCGATCCATGTTACCACCAAGGCTCTGGGGATGTCCGTGGTCTGTGCAACCTCCTGAAATCATGCTGATGTCCTTGAGACATGCTGCCATCGAGAGTCGCGTTGGTGTTCATTGTCCGTGATGCAGTCGAGGGCTGTGTGGATGCCCATGGCCTGTGATGCCGCCAGAAACCACGTGGAAGTTTATAAACTGTACAGCAAACTTAATTTGCATTGGTATCGATGAGATAACTGCAGATCCACGGGTGAGAATGAGAGACACTGAAGGCTTCTCTGACGATCTCTTGCCCTCCCCCCCAATAAAATGCAGTCATTATAGGAATCCGCTGAAGAGAGCCCTTAAAAATTGTAATGGGGATGCTGACTTGTAGCTCTTCACAGCTGATGGCCTCTGGCAGGGCCGGGGGCTAGAGAAGGACTCAGTTATCTTTAAGGGGCTGGCCTGAGTTTGACAATGCTCCAATGAATATATGGACAACACAAATTGGAATTTGTGTATTGCTTTTTTTCTTTGGGGGGAGGGTACAAGGGGTGAGGGTGGACATGGGAAGACCAGGAGGGTGTGTAAGCAGAGTGCATTATGTGAAATTCCCAAATAGTCAATAAAAATATTATGTTTGAGAGGGCAGGGCTTTCTGTTTTAGCCTTCTGGGCAAATGGGACTATAGGGACTACACCAACCATCTCTCTCTCTCTCTCTCTCTCTCTCTCTCTCTCTCTCTCTCTCTCTCTCACACACACACACACACACACACACACACACATCTCATCTCTGTGTGTGTATGTGTGTGTGTAATATTAGTGAGTCTATGCAGGTCCACATTCCCAAGTGCACACAAAGAAGCTAGAAGAGGACATTGGATGTTCTGCTCTATCACGTATCACGCTCTTCTTCTCTTCTTCTCTTGATCCAGGTTCTTTCTTGCTTCCAGCAAGTCCCTGCCATCTTCCTGTCTCCACACAAACTCAGATCGTCAAGTTTACACACTAAACACTCTTACCTGGGGGAATATTTCCTCAGCCCCTATTTCTTAACTCTAAAGTTACTTTTTAAATAATTTATGAAAGATTTGATGTTGGCTTCAGGTAGAATCATTACTTTAAAAATAGTTTCCTACTATGGCTATTCAACTGGAAATTTTATTGTTGGAAGTTAGGTAGATGGTTCAGTGAACAAAAATGCTTGCTGCACAAGCCTGGTAAGCCTATTTCAGATCCCCAGAATCGATGTTAAAGCCAGGGGTTGTAGCATAAGACATCACAATATCAGCATACCTCTAGGGAAAGATGGGAGACAGAGACAGGAATCTCCAGAAGTGTGAGGGCCAGCTGACTTACACATTGGCAAGGAGATCCTATCTCTAACATGTGGAAAGCGAAGGATGGGCAGCTAGTGTCCTCTGGCATCCACAGATGTACCGTGGCATGCTCTTCCATTCCATCCCACCCCACACACATGAACAATCATTTGTACTCACCTAACTCACACATACATTACATAGTTGTTTCTTCCAGCATACAACCTTCCATCTTGGAGGGAAGCCGGTTATGACTCAGGATGTTTTCTTCAGGGGAACTTATTAGATTCAGGAAACAAAAACTCAAAAGCTAAAGGAAGTCCCTGAAACTGAGCAGACATCATAGGTCTTTCCCTCCTCAGTGTAAGTAAACAGTAAGGACTGCTAAGAGATCCTCTTCCATCACTCGAACTGTCCAGAAGAAGCAGAGACAAGTGAAAATGCCGGAAAGGGCTCAGAACAACCAAGCTACCCAGAAAGACCACTCTGCAGCCCGATAAACTGCAGATCGTTACAGCATGGACGGGCTCACTGTGAGCCTTGTCAGTTTGGTTGCTCACCTTCCTGGACTTACGGGGAGTTGGGAGAACCTTGGACTTAACATAGTGAAGGGAACCCTGATGGCTCTTTGGCCTGGAGAGGGAGGGAGTGGGGGTATGAGTGGAAGGGAGGGTAGGGAAGGGGGAGGAGGAGGGGAGGAGATGGAAATCTTTAATAAAAAAATGAGGAAAAAAACAAAAAACAAAACAAAAAAAACTGCAGATCGTTCGCTCAAAAATAGCAGTGTGACTGAAATCCCACCCCAGCATGAGTGATGGCTCATTAAAGCTGGGGTAGGATTTCAGTAACCCAGTTATTTTTGAGTGTTCCTGCTCCTGTAAGTAATTTCTCATCCATCACACACCCGTTAAGTAAACCCCAATACACTCAAAGGTTCACCAAGTTGGACTTTGGTGATTCCTGTACATTTGTCTGTCATTGATTTCTATCTTGGGGTAAACAGGTGACTTTTCATGTCTCCACAGGAATAGTGTCACACTAGAGTACACACACACACACACACACACACACACACACATACACACACACACATACACACACACATTTAGTGGGGAAATGAAGGAATCTAGTGGATTCTGTCCCATATCTTATCTTCCTGGAGTCTAATGTTTTGTCACAGGACTCACTTTATCACAGCTGGTAAGAATTACACAGATGTATTTCCTGTTGCTGAGTCACCCTCGCAGCCTACACCAAGCCTTGCATTATCACGTCATGTTGTCCTTTTGATAAAGTACAAAACTCGATACGAAAACTCTTCATTTGAACTTATGCAGCTGCAGCCAGCAGTAAGCACGGCCAAAAGTTCACTCTCTTTCATGCCCTAGGCTTTCACAGTCCTCACTTTGAACTCAAAGAAGCTGGGCTTGTTTAAATCAAAAGACTTGAGAGTTGCTCCATATGGGTTTGCAGCCTTCTTAGCTGAGGATCAATGGTCAGCATTGTAGGAAGCCATAAATAGATTCAAATGCTTGGGCCACACTCTCTGTCCCCTTACCTGGACCTATGAGGGGCACCAATAGTGGCACAGGTAGCTCCAAGACCAGAAGGGCTGGGTTGTAGTATTATTTGTTCAAGTTAGTGTAAGGCAGGAGGTTTATACCTAAAACTGTGTGCCCTTCGGCAAGTGTTAACTGCTTGTTGATCTCTAACATGACATCAGGGTCACATGACATCAGGGTCTAACATGTCAGGGTCACATGACATCAGTCTCACACATCTCTCAGAAACAAATTGTGTTGATGTTTCTTCTACATTTTAAACTTATTACTAAGCCAAGTAAAGAGCTCTCTTAACTCCTGCTCCTGGGTTCTGATAATTTTTCAAGTTTTCTTCAGTTGTGACAAAATATAGATCTTTTAAACCATGTTTAGATATATAACTGGGTACCGTTACATATGTGTGCCTCGTTATGTAATTACCTTTATCCATCTTAAAAACAGAAACCCGTTTAATAAACATCCCATTCCTTCCTCCTACAGCCTTTGCCAACCCCCAGTCTATTGCCGGGTTCTATGAAGTAGACAGCTCTAGGAGCTGCGGATAAATGGAGTCACCCGGCAGTGGCTTTTTGGTGTATGGCTTATTTCACTCAGCACACGGTCCTCAAGGATCACCCGTGCCGTAGCCTGTGTCGGCAATCGATTTTAAAGTTGAGTGCTCTTCCGTCGGAGTATTTGTCTCTCAGAAGTTATCTGCCAGTCAGCATTTGGGCTGCTTCTGCGTTGGGGCACTGTAAATAAAGCTATGGAAATTCATCTTTTCTTCCATCCTTTAAAATTCTTCTTCTTGATGTTTTATATTTTTCTGTCTTTCCCCCTTGATCCCTCTTAACATCTAGGATTCTACCTAAAAGAATTAGATTTTTTTTCTTTACTAAGTCCACCTTTCTTTTTACTTGCCTAGCTCTCCATAATTGCATCTACTGGATTACTAGCTCTTCATCACACATCTTTTTAGTTTAATGCAGAGTTCTAAAAGGATTGTGTTCCCATACGGAGAAGCTATGGCTCAGACCTTACCCGTCACAGGGTGAAGATGGTTCAGGTTCATATTTCTCCTTTCAATTATTCCTGGACTCGGGTTCTCACTTTAAGTCTGTTCTCACGAAGCATCTTGAGTAGTGGCAGCCAGTGAACACATTTGCACTCACATTTCTTGGGCAGAATTAGTGTGGACTCACCACGCATAGTCCTGCCCTGTGACGGGCTGTACTAGCGACCTGCTGAAGAGGATTCCACTCACAGTCCACAAATGCTCCGGAGCTGGGAAACGGAAAGATGACCGATGGTCGTTTTCGTTTTATCAGGGCTGTTCTTTGCATTCGAAGCGGTCCTGGCTCAATGCACGTACCTGCTGTGAGATTGAATCATTTGCCTGCCTCGGGAGAGTGTTATGAATAATAAGTTTATAAACTGTGCGTCTGATCATTATTTCATATTCTCATTGTCAGGATTTTGCTGAATTTGCCTTAAACACCATCTTACTTAACTCGGATCCCATGTTCTGTTTCTGTTTGTATCTACCCTGGGGTCTCTTCTGCCATTCTTTTGATTTCATGTTTTCTTCATCATTTTGTATTAAATGTGTTTCTCCAAAATAGTATATAGGAGCATTCCTAAAATTACAACCAATATTTACTTTTAATGAAGGAATTCAATTGTTTATATTTAGTGCAAACTCCAAGCCATGAGTTTAATTCCTTCCATCTTTTTGCTTGCTGCACACAAGCAAACATCAATGCATTCTATTTTCCCCTTTTGCTTAGTCTGTGCATAGGTTTAATCAAACACTTGATTTCATTCTTCACGGCTTTTATACGCAGTGTATTTTCCATCACACCACTGACGAGCACCACCACCGCCCCTCCTGCTTCCCTGATCATATGCAGATCTTTGAGAGCGCCTGGGCTTCTCTCAGCCTAGACGTGCTTCACTCAAGAACTCAGGAGTTGAGAATTCAATGGTCTCCAAACGTCCACCGGAGACAGTGGCTCTCAAGCTGGCTGTCTCTTGTCAATGGTGATAAAAGGCACGGTGCCCACGGGACTAAGCAAAGAGACAGCAGGCTTCACCGTGGAAAATAAAGGGAAAGTGAGAAAACCTCCCAAGGGTGGGAGGACCAAGAGGTGGGTGGTGGACAGTTCTGTTGTAGGGACAGTTCCATTGTGCTGAACTTATTATAGAAACTGGACAAAGACCAAGACCATTCCGTTTAGATGGTTCAATTCTCCAGGCATAGCATGGGTTGAGTCAATGAAGAAGCAAACATGTGTCTGGCATGTCCTTCTGCCCCAACCAGGAAAAAAAATCACAAGTGTTTGTGTTCTGTTCGTCTGATTCATGGTGGGGTCACACATGGATGCGCCATTTTTTATCTTTGACTTCTGTTTGTTTGCTGTTGACTTAGCTGGTCTTCAGGCTGCTAGACATGGATGGCTCTGGTAGTTTCTGGCCTTGCCAGTGTTGCTGGTCTCTGAACTTGGTTGGTGTCTTGTTGGTTGTTAATTAAACTGTGCTGTCTTTGTTCTTGTGTTTAAGTGACCAGCTTGATTGCTTTCTTAACATGGTCACATATGTGTGTGTGTGTGTGTGTGTGTGTGTATACAGACAGCTAACTCCTGCCTAGTCATAAAAAGTAAACTTTTCAAAAATAATGGCACTGTGCTCATGGGTAACAGACAAAATGGTATTCATAGACTGTTAGAAGTTTGGTGCTTATTGAACATCTATGATGTACCAGAGGCTACTGGGATTCTGCAGAAACATCAGTATGCAGGGGCATTAAATACATGGAATGGAATCCTTGTAATGCTTAATGGATAGATTTAACAATGAATTAACTTACTTAAGATGGATAGCGGGTAGCATATGGAGCTCTGTTCCAAGCATCATCTTTAGCCCTTTTTATCTGTTGACTGAAATCCGGTCAAAGCAGTCCTTGAGGTGGGGTCTACTCTTCAGATGACTGAGCAGCAAACAAGTACGTGCTGTCCGCGCTCACACCCACATAATGTGTAGAATGGCATCGTGTTCAAGGGCATTAGCTCCGACCCATCATCCAGCGTCATTATTCACTCAGAGTGCCTGGATGAGGTTGCCAGGAAAGTCTGGGAAAACGCAGGGAAGAAGTGTGCAGCTTGGAGCCTAGGTTACAATCAGGGAGAGGTGGGGACAGCTGCAGAGGCTGAAGGAGAAACCTGGAAAGGGGAAAAAACTTGGAAGATTAGTAAATGGGATAGCAGAGAAGTCAGTGTTTCAGGAACCTTGAAGGCAAGTCATACGGACACAGCATGAACACACACACACACACACACACACACACACATATACACACATACACACACACATCTCAATGACTTAATAACATCAACTAGTTTCAAATATGCAAAATCTGGTGTGACGCTTTAACACTAGGGAATCTAACTTTAAAGAATAAAGACGATAGCATGCCTGAGAATACAAAGGACACTTAAGTGCTATGTGAAAATAGTGCTTTCAAATACTTGGGATATGTTTGGAAACACAAGTTAAATGGAGCTAACGCCCAGGAGTAGACAGTCATGAACAGTCCAGGCAGAAGTGAAGAAGTTAGATTCAAAGGCATAGACAAAATAGGACCCAGCAATCCCATTCTTGGGAATTTACCCAAGAGATGCCCAATCATATTACAAAAGCATTTGTTCAACTATGTTTATAGCAGCATTATTTGTAATAGCCAGACCTGGAAACAACCTAGATGCCCTTCAGTGGAAGAATGGATGAAGAAAGTGTGGAATATATACATATTAGAGTACTACTCGGCGGTAAAAAACAATGACATCTTGAATTTTGCATGCAAATGGATGCAAATAGAAAACACCATCCTGAGTGAGGTAACCCAGGCCCAAAAAGATGAACATGGGATGTACTCACTCATAATTGGTTTCTAGCCATAAATAAAGGACATCGAGCCTATAATTCGTAAAAAATCCTAGAGAAGCTATATAAGAAGGTGAACCCAAAGAAAAACATATAGTTATCCTCCTGGATACTGGAAGTAGACAAGATTGCCGGACAAAAAATGGGAACATGGTGGTGGGGTGGGATGGGGGGAGGGGAGAATGGGGAGAGAAAAGTGTGAAGTGAAGGATGGGAAGAGCTTGGGGGAATAGGATGGTTGGGATATAGGAAAAGTGGATATGGGAACAAGGAATTATATATCTTAATTAAGGGAGCCATTCTAGGGTTGGCAGAGACTTGACTCTAGAGGGGTTCCCAGGTATCCAGGAAGACGCCCCCAGCTAGGTCCTTGGGCAGCTGAGGAGAGGGTGCCAGAAATGTACAGATCCTATTGCCATACTCATGAATATCTTGCATATCACCATAGAACCTTCACCTGGCATTGGATGGAGAAAATGACAGAGCCCCACATAGGAGCACCAGACTGAGATCCCAAGGTCCCGATGAGGAGCAAAAGGAGGGAGATTATGAGCAAGGAAGTCAGGACCGTGAAGAGTGCGTTTACCCATTGAGACGGTGGGACAGATCTAATGGGAGACCACCAAGTCCAGTTGGAATGGGACTGATGGAACAGGGGGCCAAACCGGACTCTCTGAATGTGGCTGACGGCAGAGGAGGACTGAGAAACCAAGGACAACGGCGATGAACATGACCTCTACAGCATGGACAGTTTGGTTGCTCACCTTCCTGGACTTAGGGGGAGCTGGGAGGGCCTTGGACTTAACATAGTGAAGGGAACCCTGATAGCTCTTTGTCTTGGAGAGGGGTGGAGTAGGGGTATGGGTGGAAGGGAGGGGAGGGAAGGGGGAGGAGATGGAAATCTTTAATAAAAAAAAAGAGTTAATGAGAGCAACTTTTTCTGGAACTTTCCTGAAGAATCTACTCAGATTATTTTGACAGAAGAATTTTAGCTGATCTTGAAGGGAAAGAAACTGGCAGAACCTGGAGAAGTGTAAAGAAAATCCAGATTCATTACATGGCATCTGTATAAACATATAGCAAAAAAGAAGGGGATAGGAGAGGGAATTAAGGAACAAAAAAATCCTAATTATAGCTCACTTTTCAAAGTAAACACAAATGTAACAAATTAAACATTATTTAGTGTTTACTTCAGTCAAGTATTAGAGTAAATACTACTTAGCCACCAAGTTTGATTTATCTTAGGACAGCAAAGGAATTTCAACCGTGAAAACATACATAAGGCATTTATGATATGGACAGATTAAAGGAGAGGAGAAATCATACCCAGAAGGAAAATATTTGAGCATGATTGTAAAAGCAAAAGGACTATAAGAAAACAAAAAGAGGAAAAGTCAGTGACTGAACAAGCAATATTGAATTTCTAAGTCACTGGACTGCCACATAAAGAAGTCTTAGCAGAGCTTGGCATAGCTGAGTCTCTCAGAAACCTCAAGGAACCAGGGCGTGGCTCTCCCCTCCCCCACCAGCACAGGCTCTCTGTGTTCACTGACCTCTGGGTCGCAGAACTGCCTTGCAGAAAGTGCCAGGTGCTCTAGTTCCCCCTGCAGCCTCCTTGTAAAGCCGAAGGCCCCTTCCAGAGATTTCTGTCTCATGAGCTAGAATTTCATCACAAGCCCACTCACAGACAGAATGCTGCTCATGGGAATGAGATCACAGTTATTCACTGAGAGGAAGCAGGGAAAGGCCTGAGCTACCCTGAGAAAAAGCAGAGCTTTAGAAAGTAGAAAAAGTCTGAGCTAGAGAACCAGCTATCTATGTGAATGCTCTTTCTAGGAAATTTGAAATAAACGGTGCATTTAAAACATCATCTGGATAGTTGGTAAAGGCTTTGGCCATCAAGCCTCATGACCTGAGTTTGATCCATGGACCCACACGGTAGAGGGGAAAACCCTTTCTTTCCTGGGTTACCTTCTAACCTCTACACGTGCAAGCTGTGACATGCGCACATACATTAAGATCTCCGTAAAGGGTGGAAAATACATGCCGTCTCTCTTCAAGTTAGAAATGAGATGAAGGGTATCAACAGGGCTGGTCTTCAACGCTACTCCTTGTCGCTCAGTCGCTTTGGGGTGTGGGGAACACTCCGGACACTGGATTGCACACAGGACGAACAGTCACGCGCAGCTCTCCGGTTCTGCTCCAGCGGAAGACAACATCAGGTGAGAACAAAATAACTGTGGACTTCACGAGTTGGTATCAAACCCAAGGAAAATCCGGGGCTCCAGGCAGGAGCTTTATTCAGACGGGGAAACTAGAAAATCTTGGAGAAACACGGAAGCAGAGCCCCAAGAATTAAGAGGAAGAACTGGAAGGGCCAAGCAGCGGCTGTTCCTGGTCGAGCGACACAAATAAGGGAAAACTCAAAGGCAGGAAACTCTCGTTATAATTAGAGCATGGGAAGCCAAACTGGCAGACACAGAAAGGTGCCAGCCCAAGTGGCTCATGTGCCCTGTATAGTCATTCGGACCCTACGGGTATCAGACAAGCTTCGAGCAACCAGGTCAAAAGTGATGTCACACAACCTGATTCAGGGGACCCCTTCTATTCCTGGGCTGAAGCCTCGAAAGCAGACGTGAGGACGCCAGTGTAGGCGCAGGCACAAGTCACAAGGAGAGCAAGATCGGGGGCCCTGAACAAACCACAAAGGTGAAAGAGATCACCGTCCCTCTGAGGACAGGATTCTTCTGTTTGTCCGCAGATCCATTCACGGAAGCCCTAACTCTTCCTATCCCAAAATGCGAAGTCTAAGAAGCACTTTCTTTACAGAAGTAATAAAATTGAAGCGACATCAAAAGGCCGTGACGAGGTCAATGAGATGAAGGGTATCAACCCTTGGAGCTGCAGTCCCCAGTCTGTGAGTGGTGACCCCGTTGAGGGTTGAATGTCCCTTTCATAGAAGTCGTCTGAGACCATCAGAAAACAATATTTACACAAAGATTCATAACTAACACAATTACAGTTATGAAATAGCAGCAAAAATAATTTTATGGTTGGGAGTCACCAACATGAGGAACTGTATTTCAGCATTAGGAAGGTTGAGAGCACTACGTTATATGAAGAAGAGTCTGTGCCTTGTGCACACACGTAGGGTGAGAAGAGATGAGGAGCTAGCTGGGCACAGACAGTGATGGGAAGAGGCTTGGAGCAAGCCTTGCCCTGCCCCCACCTATCCCCAAACAGACCAGCCACTGACTGCCAGAACGGGGAAACTGTAACTTCCTGGGGTTTGGGCTTGGTTGATTTGGAATAGTTTGCTTTTCAAGACATCATCATTTTGTAGCACGAGTTAGTCTGGAGCTTACTTTGGAGTCAAGATGGCCTTTACTCACAGCAACCCTCCTGCCTCAGTTTTCCAAGTGTTTGGTTTACAAGTATGTACCACTCTGCCTGGATTGATGTTTGGAGATTTTGCTTGGATTTTTGTTTGTTTATTTGTTTGAAGCCACTAAGTCTACGTTGCCTTGTGATGAGAGTCCTAGGAATCCAAAAAAGGTAGCCAGACTGAGATGGGGCAATAGGGTTATTAATTCAGCAGCCAAACTCATAAAGCTTTCAATAGACTCACAGATGCGATATGGGTTACCAGCACAATAATCCAGAGAACCGAGAGCAGCAAATGTCGGGGGGAAAGAGAGAAACTGTGCTTGCAGGGATACAGTTATTAGCCTAGATTATACAGAAGATCAATGAGGCCAGTCACTGCAAGCCCCGGTGTTTGGACTTTCTTTAGCTACTTCAGTAATATTTTTTCTTTGCAATTAGTGGTCCAGCAACATTTAAGAGCTGTCTTAAAAGACCCACGCAATAAGAATCCCACTTGCTTCTGAAGGTTTCAAAATGCAATGAACGGACAAGATGGCACAGGAGGTGCACAGCCTGCAACCTAGTCTGATGACCCAAGTTCAATCCACAGGACCTGTAAGATAGAAGGAGAGAGTGGACACCTGCAACCTTCACACACCACACACACGCACACACACACACACACACACACACACAGCATCAGTATACACCCACAACTACACACAGGCACACTAGATACATCAATACATGCATACATACACATAAACATAAAATATTTTAAAATGTATACAGAGGAGATGCTAGAAATAACAAGAAGGTAGGAGGAAAAGGAGGAAGAAGACTCTGTAACAAGAGAACAACTCAACAATACAAAGAATGCATTGATAGATGGCCCACTCCCTCTTGGAGGTACTCAGGGCTTGAAGAGGAAGAGGCTGCCTTTGAGAAAGAAACCTGAGATGCTCTTTTAGGTCCCGTTGGACCTTCTTCTTCCGTGGTTCAAAAACAACGCACTTGTTTGCTATTGTAACTTGATAGATTATTTGATGCTGGTGTGTGTGTGTGTGTGTGTGCGTGTGTGTGTGTTTGAAATGCTGATAAAGAAAACCTTGTCCTAGGCTATCAGCTCCATGTCAGTGAAGATGGCGTGGAGGCAGCTTATGGAAGATACTCTTGATCCAAACGTCTAAATACAGCTTCACGCTGCAGTCATTGCTTATTCTTGGGTTTGAGCCAAGTCCACTGTCGTCTCCCCTCACTCTAAGGTGGCCACTAGAGAAGCCTCACATGCCTGGAATCCTTATTAACATTGATCCAACGTTCAGTTTCTTTCCAGAAACGTCTCGCACATATGTTTCCATTTTCTAGTTCGACTCAAATTACTCTATGGCTGTTTTGTTCCCGGGTCGCAGGGCAGAACAAAGGAGTTCCAGGGATCATGGGAAACTGCTCTGCACCTAGCCTTCTTCAGAGATTCGGTCTGGGATGTGGTTCATGAGCTAACAACGTGTGTAAAGCCTTCCAGACCTGTCTTGCAATATTTCTTGCCAGGAAATTGCTTGATCACTGGATACCTTATGTTTGTGATTTGTAAGAATAAGCCTTCTTTGAGTGAGGTGTGTGTGTGTGTGTGTGTGTGTGTGTGTGTGTGTAAGGTTTTCAGTTGTTTTTTTTTTTAGTTTCAAGATATTTATAAGGCATTCTTAACATTCCTCCCAAACTTGCACATTTTAAATAATTAAATAAATAAACTTCTGACTTTCTCTACAAACCCATGGAAAAGAAAGCTTGCAGCCTCCTGCACAGCCTACAACTCCATTTTTCAGCTACATTTTGCAAGAACTCTGAGATTCATGGGTCAAGAAAGGCTCGGGAGCTGCTCTTCAATACTCTGACACTTCTGCCCTGCAAAGTCACCCAAGTACCAACGTGCAAACGCCCAGTTCAGATCACGCCAGACAGGCAGCCCTTGGAAGGGGAAACAGATTTCAGTGACCATATGTGTGATTAGTATTCACCCCCAAGATGAGTGAGGAAAGAGCCATGTTGGCCTGTCTGCTTTCCCATGCGCTGAACCTGGGTAGGCTGAGCACACTGAACCCACACACAGATGCTTGTCCACCTGCCCCAGAATCTAGTCCAAAACAACCCATGGAAGGGAGGCACTAACAGAAAGCCCAGGGCCAGGACCACAAAGTAAACACAGTGTCATCCAAGCCTGTGTGTCTCACAGGGTGATTAAGGCTGCTCACTCCCTCACTGGCCCTCCCAGCTCAGCTCTTGGCTCTAACCTAAGTTATTCTGTCTCTCAAGCCTGGCATCCCTCTTCCTCCGTGACAAAAACTGCATGCCGTCTGTGTCTCCTAGTTTGTCTGTCAAGACAGGAGCCAGATGGAGGGGTCGCACTGGTCTCATAACAGGTGTTCTTAATAACAGCGTAACCAATGAACCAGATTCAGAGTTACAGTTATTGAGCCCCGCCAGGTCCAGCTGGACATCAGGTCTTTGCTCCTTTGCACTCTGTCCAATCTCAGGGACTTAAAGATGATTAATGAAGCCTGGAGTTGCAGTGTGTCTACCTGGGAGGTAGAGGCAAGAGGACTGCCATGAGCTGGAGGCCAGAGTCACAGAGTTATAGGGTCTGGGGTATGGAGTGAGTCGCTGTCTCAGACAAACAGGTCAAAGAATGACGCACTGTATTTCCTCACAACCTTACCACACTCCAGGTTGTCTCAGATCTCCATAAGCTCCTTCATGTAGGTAAGCATCCGGGTTCATTTCATCTACTTCTCAAAGTGGTCACTCAAAAACTGCCCTCCCTAACAGGTACAACTGTGCCTTCAAATGTGTGATGGCTACATTTATCTGCCAAGTTGACACACTCTAAAACCATTTGGAAAGAGAGTCTTAGTGAAGGGTCATTTGGATGTGCTGGCCTGTGAGTTTGTCTGGGGGCTTATCCTGACTGTGCTACTTGAGGTAGGTTGTGTTGGCGGAGGCTGTTTATTCATTCCCAGCTGCTCAGACTCGAAATAACCACACAGAAGCTATATTGTTTGTAATACATATAAAATTTTGACCGATAGCTTAAATGTTTTTCTAGCTATCTCTTATATCTTAAATTAACCTATTTCTATTAATCTGTGCGTCACCATATGGCTTTGGCTTACCAAGAAGGTTCCAATGCGTCTGTTTACTGTGGTGGCTACATGGAGTCTCACTCACTCACTCACTCTACCTACTCTCTCTCTCTATATATATATATAGATAGATAGATAGATAGATAGATAGATAGATAGAGAGATAGAGATAGAGATAGAGATAGAGATAGAGATAGAGATAGAGATAGATACATCTTCCAGCCTGGCTATATTCTGTTAAACTATTGGCCAAAAGCAGCTTCTTTACTAACCAATGGCAATAAGACATATTCACAGCCTACATCACCTCCCTCATCAAGGTGGTATCCTTACCTGGGTAGTGGACTCTCATCTGTGTAGCAGTGCAGAAAGCAGCTGGGTACAAACATGCATTCATGGATACCTTCATGAAGAATGCAAACATTCTTTCTCTACTCCATGACTGGGGCAGCTGCTTCAAGTTCCTGCAACCTTGACTTCCCTCCAATGAGGGACGATAGCTCACAGCTGGAAGCGAAAATACACTCATTTTCCCTTAAGTTGTTTTGTCAGGGTGTGATAGCACAGGAACAGGAACTGAAATGAGGACAACACAGAAGTCTTTAAAGCTTAGACTCTAGGATTGGAAGGAAACGGTCACTCAAAAGAGCCAGAAAAATTCCCAACTCCCCCTATCATCACTTTTAATGCTATGGGCAGAAATGTTTCCAACTCAACCAGATCTTTTATTGCCCACCACCTGGTCTGCCCTAACCATTCTTTGGTTCAGTCAGTCAGTCTACAAACCCTGACTGAGCCTGCACTACCTGCCTAGTACCATCCTAAGAAATGGAGAAGGCACGATGGGAAGAAGGCAGAGGCTCTCCTTGGCAGCACACCGTCTGGCTTCTGCGAAGCTGCGTGGTTAGCTTATCGTCCACAGGAGCCAGTTTCGGTCAAATTCAGTTACCTCAGGGCCTCATCTGATAAGACATGCACATTCCTGCAGAGGACAGCCCAGGGGGTGTTTCCTGAAGGCTGTCTATGGTGGCCTATTGAAGAGAAGGCTATGCCATGACATACACCATAAGTCTACACTTTAATCAGGCCAAGCCACTCCTCTCGGGGATCTAATGGCACCAGGTGGCAAGCTGCCTCAGTCTGTTTTCTGTTGCTATAATTGCAGAGTACAGAATGGGTAGTTTATATTGAAGAGATATTCATCTGAGTCATGGTTCTGGAGGCTGGAAGCCATGGAGCATGGTGCCAGCACCTTCCTGGCATTCAGTGAGAGCTTTGCTCTGTGTTCTCGGGTGGCATGGGGGGCACAGGATACCCAACATTGTGACCTGATGATGTCATCTACAAGCATGAGGGCCTCCTTCATAACCCTCCACAAAGGAGGTGCCCTAGACCATGGGTTGAGCTTACCTGGAAGGTACTGGCTAAATGTGGCTGTTTATCTAATAAAGCCAATGACTATATCACAAATGCCTGCCCCTCATGACCTCAACTAAATCCCCCAAAGCCCCACCACCAAATATTATTGAGATACGAACTTGAGGACTTTTCCACCCCCAAAATTTTTGTGGAACATGTTCAAATCAGAGTCTACATCAGTAATGGTAGCTGAAGATGGCTCCGCCTGCTGATTGCATCTCATCCCTGGTATCAAAGAAAACTAGGAATAAAGAATAATGGCCACATGATTCTTTGAAAATAGAAATAAAATATTGGCATTCTATAGTATGCTTATGAAGTTGAAAGAGATTTCTGTTAAAAAGACAAAAACCTAAACAAGCTGGTTCAGCAAGGAAGTCATTTGTCATTTGCCTGGAAAACCTTGCATCTTGTATTTGATTTCCAGAGCCTATGTAAAAGTGAAAGGAGAGAACCCACTCTATAGAGCTGTCCTCTGACTCCCACTCAAAGAGACTGGCATGTGCATGCTCACACCCTTCAGATGCAAACAGCACTAACGAATTATTTTATTTCTTTAAAACCAGACCACCACGAGTTTGGAATTTTATTTGGAAATTGCGATTATGGTAAATAGAGATCAATGGCTTTCCAAGGCTTTTATCTGCCTTAAAATTTCTTTCAGATTATACTTACAATAGTTTTCATTTCCCTTCCCTCCCTCCAGACTGTCCCATAGACCTTTCTTTACTCTGTTTCAAGTTTGTGGTCTTTTTAAAATTAATTGTTATTGTGCACAAGTATGTATGTACATATATGTTCTTAAACACAACCTGCTTGGTCTGTGTAATGTTACTTGTCCGTGTGTTTTCAGGCTGACCATTTGGCATTGGAGAACCAATTGCCGTGCTCTCCCCTGTGGAAGACTATTCCTCCCATTCTCAGAATTCCTTAGTTGGCTGTAGCTTCTTTTGTGTCTGATTGAGACCTCCTGCCCTTTTTCCCGTTTACTTTGGCACACCTTCTGGGGTTTTTCTTGTTCAGTTCATGTTTAGGTAATCATGTTAGTGAGACATCATGGGTGTAGCTTCTGGCATTATTAGAGGATATAATCTCACAGCAACTCCCTGAACCTTTGACTTCTTCCTCAATATTCCCCGGGCCTTAGGCGTGGGAGTGTTTTGTCGATGTACCTCCTGGGATGGGGCTCCACAACTCTGCATTTTGATTGGCTTGTGTTTTTCTGTAGTGGTCTCCACGTGTCGCAAAAGTGAAATATCTTAAATGAGGAGTGAAGACTACATTTTATGCGGGTGTAAGGACAAATATTTAGGTTGTTAAGGATTATGCTGGTTTAGTAAAGTCATGGTTGTAGGCTCGTCTCCAATATTCATGATCCATAGCTTCTCTGGCCCCTGGTGGTAGCCCTAGGTTTCCAGTACCAGGCATGATTTCCTTCTTGCTAAGCAGGTCATCGGTTTTGTAGCTAGGTAGGACTGTTGGTTATTTCTTTCCTTTGGAAGCTTGGATGGTGGGATCTAGTCCTCGGGGAGGAGACTTTCAGGCCAGTCCCAGCTCTGGGACATCTGGGACCTCCATGTGAGGTGCATGGTGTCTTCCGCAATAGGGACTGACCTTCCTCCTCTGTGAGGCAACTGAGGACAAATGCCATAGCCTGTATGTTTTGGGAGTCTTTTGTACAACCCTCAAAAGAGGGATTCTCATGTCTGGTACTGGGGGTTTCGTTAGGTGGTCTTCAGCTCTTGAAGGGGGCATTGCCATCCCAGAAGAGAAAAGTTCATTAAAGCTAGTTCCAGGACAGGCTCCAAAGCTACAGAGAAACCCTGTCTCGAAAAACCAAAAAAAAAAAAAAAATTATATACATACATATATATATATATATTCAGTGAATTATATGTTTTATAGGCTCTTTTAGGTAAGTTCATAGTACGATTCCTTATGTGTTTTCAGGTATCTTTGCTATTATTTTACCCTCCCCGCTCCTGCACCTTCTGTATTTACCTACACCCCACTCCCTAAGGAACTGTATTCATGCCACAGTCTCCCTTGGAGGTGTGGGTTCAAATCTCACCCTTGACAAATTGTTATTTTCAAAAGACAAAATTGCTGTGACTCCTCCATCCAGTGACATGAACTATTACCTCATTCTGATGTGCTGTACTTGACTAGTTCTGTCTGGGCTTGGAAAAATCTTGTTGGGAGTGGAATACCCACGGACTCTGTCTTCACACCCTCTTCCCTCTCCTTGTCCCTCTCCCTCTCCACCCTGTCCTTATTCCTTTAATGCAGGAGTTGGCAAAGGGTGGCCCTGGCTCACTGCCTGGGTTTGTGCAGTCGATGGGCTAAGAATAGGTTTTACATTTCTAAATAGTTGAGGGGGAAAAAGGTTTATTTTGTGACATATGAAGATTATGTGACATTTAAATCTGTTCTCTAAATACAGTTTTATTAGAACCCAGCCCTGCCAAGGCCTGTAGCTGTTTTTGCTCTACAATAATGAGGCCAAATTGTTGTGATCGGGACTTTATGACCCTCAGTGCAGAAACATGTGATAGTCAGCTCCTCACAGAAAAAGCTGATGACTCCAGGTTTAAGCCCGTGTTTGTTTTCTTGTTCGAGTTGCATGTGCTGGCTCTGTTCCCAAGTCCCAGGTCTGTTTCACTTATCTGGCCACAGAGTGACTTCATTTTCCTCTTTTGCCGTCCCCCTGAGCAGTGAACTTGCAACCTGATCCTCTCTGCCCCAGGGACGCAGGGGCTGAGCAGCCCAGCAGTCCTTCCCGCCACCTGCCCCACCCTTGGGTTCTTCCGGTCCTGACGATGCCCAGTTATCGCATCTCTGACACAGCCCTTCTCTCATCCTTCAGAATCCTTATCCACACGGAGATGCGCATGCGTCTTTCCTTGATCAATGTGACTCGCTCACTTCCTCGATCTCCTCCACCTGAGACGCTTGACTTCTGGCAGAAATGCCGTGAGTCTCGGACTGTTTCGTGTCATTTAACTGAGTGCCACACACTGGGTAATTCATAAAGAGTAAAGATTTATCTGGCTCCCAGCTCTGAAGGCTTGAGAGTTGAAGGTCCTCCTAGTTAAAGACTCCCTTGCTGATGGAGGATTCTGCGCAGCCAAACCATTGCTTATGACGTGAGAAGTTGAGGCCGGGCGTGCTAGCTCGGGGTCTCCTCCTCTTCTTGGAAACGGGCAGCCTTCACTGTTGTGGCTCCACTTAACCTCGATCCCAGAAGGCTCCACCTCCACCACAGCCATTCCCACACCCTTACTACCTCACCGTTGGAACCGAATTTCATCTTGAGCTCTGGTGAGGACATGCATACCACAGCAGGCTCCAACATTGTTTTCCTTCTCTAAATATTTTAACACAATGAATCAAAACAAAAATGGTTTCAGTTGGTGCAGGGTTTTTTTGTTTCCTATGATAAAGTATTTGGAGACTTTTGTCAAAGTAGGTCTATTAAAGCCACATGGTTTAAACACACCCGTGACTAATGTTGTCAACATTTCTCCTGCTCTTCAGATTTGTTTCTGGTAAACAATTTTTAATTCTCCATGGAAATGGAGAAGCAGGGGGGTGTAGAGGACTATGAATCAGGGCTATTTACTAATAATGCTTCCTGTGAATCCTCACCCAAACCTTGTGCTCCACAGGGCTCTTGAATTGGTCAGTTCTGGTTTCTCCTAGTCTCTGTATGCACAGTCCCATGAGGGACTAATGTAGAAGGAAGGAGGAGAGACCCCAGATCCTCTAGGGAACAACTGAGTTTGCAATGCTTGAGGGAGTCGGGTTGGAGGGGGTGCATTGTGTGCTTAGGCAGGTCTGCTGAATCGCAAGGCTTTCTGTTCCTTCTGCAAGTAGATATGATAAACTTTCACAAAGTCACGAATGTTAATTACCCTGATTGCACAATGTATAAATGCATCAAATTATCACATTTTGCCTCATAAATATGTACAATTATTGTGTCAAGTTCTTTTAATCCAATGAAGAAATCATTTAAGAAGCAAGAAACAAATTAACCTACATGGAGAGGAATGTGAACAAAAATATGGCTTTAAATTTCACACACACACATACACGTACACACGCGCACACATATATTATCCAAATTATCAGCATCACTTGGGTTATTAATTCTAGTCTCAGTAACACTAGCAAGTAAGAGAATGTGAAGCTCTCTGCATGAGGAGTGATGGTCCTTAGCATCGGCCAGTTGCTTGCCCTCACCAGAAAATAAGCAGAAATGAAAACTTCAGCAATGTCCAGGTTCAGTGCTGACAGAAGAGGGCGCTGGTCTCCTTTTCATATGCACAGCATTGGCGTCCCATTCTATGGGTTTGCTGCCCTGAAAATCGTAAGTAGACTCCTGTGGTTTGAAGGGAAAGTGCCCCCCACAGGCTCACATGTTAGAACACTTGGTCCCTAGCAGATGGCACTGTTTGAAACTTAAGAGTTTGTAAAACTTAGACTGGAATTGGCTGACCAGAGAGTGGTCAGGAGCTGGTCTTTGGAGGTCTTCTTTCTACTGTGTGGATGTCACCAGTACCCTCACTCTCTAACACCATAACTTCCCTGATGCCATAGACTGAAATCCCCTGAAACTGTGAGCTAGTGAAAAAGAAAACCCTTCTCCCTAAGTTGCTTCTGTCAGGTGTTTTGACCACAAGAAAACGAACACACTCATCATTCCCACTCATATGTGACAGTCTTGACCTTGTGTGGGCTTCCTAGTCTGAGAAAAAAATGGTTGATCATGAGGTGATGCTCTGATGTCTCTGACATCCCCCAAGCCTTCATCAGCCAAGCTGGACCCCACCATTCTACTAAGTATGAACTTCACTGTGCTCCTTTTCCCAATGGCCCTGCATGTACAGAAAATAGCTTTCAGTTCTGAAAGAACCTACTTTGTCCCCAAAATAGGAGAAATGGAAAGAACAGGGAGATACTCTTGAAAAATTAATAAAGAAGCAAAACTGTTTATATAATGTCAGCATGGGTTCTGTAATCAATTAAGCTGGCCTAACTAGTCCTACATAAGCAATCATAACCTCGGTTCTGTAATCAATTAAGCTGGTCTAACTAGTCCTACATAAGGACTCAGTGCCCCAGGCATCACTTCTTCACAACACACCAACTTCAACATGCGACTTTAAATTTTTCTGCTGTTGCTTCATGGTACAAAGGGAATGCTTCAGCTCCAGTCTCAAGAGCGGTCTGTGTTCCAGGCAGGAAAATAAAACAAAATGGAATGAAAGATGCAAAGCAGAAATAAAATAAAAGTTAAAACTGATCTCAGAAATCTTTATATGTCATCTAAAGTTTTATCCTGTTGCCATCTTTGGCTTCCATGTCTGTTCTCCATGCTATCGTAGATATTAGTCCTGTGATTTCCTGTGGAAGTCCACAGGCTACATGCTTGTCTATATTTTTAATGTATGGATTCCAATCACAGGCCCTCTGTTTCCACAAGATATCAAACACCTAACTCTATGAAATCCATCTGAAACACACACTCAACAGATGTTTGGCATCACGGAAGCCTAGTCTGCTTGCGCTGATTTTAATCCAACCGTCTTCAAAGCATGGTCTCTCCAAGTTATTGGATTAAAGTAAAATATAAGGTTTACTGTGCACTACACCCGGTGATTTATGCCCAGCCATGGAAAAATGTGTGGAATGATCTGTGAAAGTAAATCAAATAAGTTCATGTTTTATGTCTGACGTAATGGGAACGGCTCTGAACCTGGCATGGCTGTGGCCTCCTTCCTGCATTGTGTCTGAAGCTCCTGAGCTAGACATGCTTACCCACCTCTCCGCATGGTGGCTCTGCGTTGCCAAATGTGGAAAACAAAAAGAGTTCCAGATCCATATGGAAGCTGACAGAAAAACCTTCTCAAAGGATGAGGTTTGGCAAACTGACTCTGCTAGGCCTTTACAATGTTATTCTATTTTATTTTACATCCAGCCTTGCTTGAGACCGTGGAATTCTGATTGCAGTTGAAGTTCCCGCAGCTGGCACTCATTTCCAGCCACTAAGTTAAATACAGGCACTATCTACTCGCTCTCCTTCTACCAAGAAGTAAATACATTTAGATGAAATGGGAAAAAAATGTGATCAGTCTGGGAAAAGAAACTCGACTTTTATTGAACCAGATCTCTTGTTAAACCCTCTGCATATTTGCAAAGTAAACTGATACCTCAGCTTGCTAATCCCCTGGAAAGATGGCTTGTGTATGACAAGGGCAGGCGGCTGTGCTTTAAAACCCTTACCTCAAGGTAAGCTGTCCGATGCCGTTGAACAGAACTTACTTGGCGTCTTTGCAACTGTAAAAAGCTAATGGCAGCAGCTCTGGGCTGAGGCCAGTTCCGATGCTTCCCTCTGAGTCCTTGAACTCTCACCCTTAGGATGGATTTTAGGAAATGTCCTCTCCAGTTCCCCATTTGACTTAAACCAGAAGGATAGCCTATGTTGCTTATTGATGGACTATCGTCCCATGAGCGGAGGGTGTGTGAAGATGCCTGGAGACTTTCAATGTGTCTATTTGATTGTGAAGTTCTTGCCACCTTTATCCATGGTGAGTGGATAAAGACTCTGTCCTATTTTAGATGCTCAGCCCTAAAGGCATGTAGGTGAGAAAATTTCATCAGGAAGTTCTACAAAGTTGTCTGAAGAACAGAAATTTTTCATGTTGTATAATGTTTCAGAGAATAGAAAAGGAAAAGAAGGCTCTGCCTTACAGCCCTCACAAAACCCTTATCACAAAGTCAGAGAAAGCAGCTTTGAGAGGTTATATAGCATTTCTTATTTTTATATACTCTAAATAAAAGGTTGTCTGATACAACCCATCGGCAAATAAAAAGACAATGGCAACCCAGCTTCATCTTTAAGAATTTAAGAATGACTCAGAATAAGGAAATCTGGTGAAATCATTTGAATGTAAATTTACACATGAGAACGACACACATGCCGCTTTTCAGTTGGAACAGAAGAAAGGAGGAGCAGAGAGCTCGTTACCAGGTGGGAAAGTTTGAGAAAGAAAGGGAGGCTGGAGATGAAGAAGCCAGTGTGCTGATTCCATCTCTCACTCACGCTGACGTAATGGACAATGGCTGAGGAAGCCCAGTACAGCCAAGCATATGGGGAGATGGGCTTTCAGATGGTCAAGGCGCCAATGTATATAGATGACATCTTTATCTAGGAAGAGTTGGCAGTGATTTGGCAACATTTGAAATGCGTGTGCCCTGTTGGTGATGCAGAAGCCCTGTCCTTTAGGAATACTTTAATATGTGCATTGAACTATATAAAGCTTCTCTATTACCATATTAAGGAAAAATTGAAATAAAGAATTGTGTGCCTAGTTAAAAAAGGGGGGGCCTGCTGGGCGGCGGTGGCGCACGCCTTTAATCCCAGCACTCGGGAGGCAGAGGCAGGCGGATCTCTGTGAGTTCGAGGCCAGCCTGGTCTACAAGAGCTAGTTCCAGGACAGGCTCCAAAGCTACAGAGAAACCCTGTCTCGAAAAACCAAAAAAAAGGGGGGGGGGTCTGAGTAAATATTGATATGTTCTTAGGGTGTATGTATTAGTTAATTTTCCAGTTGCTGTGAAAAAATGCCTGGCAAATGCAGCTTAAGAAAGGTTTGTCCTTGCCTCAAATTTAAGGAGATGCAGTCCTTCATGGTGGGGAAGCCATGGGGACATGAGGTTAGGAGGCATCTGGTCACCTAGTCAGTATAGATAATCAAAAAGTGGAGAGATAGGAGAAGTGATGCCCAGCTGGATTTTTCTCCCCTTTTCATTCAGTCTATAGAATAGTGTCACCCACCTTCAGAATAGGTCACCCTCCTGCGCTGAACCCAGATACACACATTAGCAGACACTTCAGAGTTGCATCTCTTTGTCATCCCAGATCCAGACAAGTTGATGTTGGAAATTAATACTCCCAGTTGACTGTTTTGCAGCTATTCACTAGACAGAAAGAGAAGTGGATTTATATGAATTGGTGATAGTAATAAGACACTTTGTTTAGTAGTTAAGAAGCTAGGAACTGTTAGAGTCTAAGCCTAGAAGCAAAATGTCTTCTTGAATACATGCTACGTTAAACAGTCTATGTATGTGTGTATACCGCCCCACGCTGGACTTAGACCTGGGATGCCTCTGGATATGGTAGTGGAGATCCTGGTGAGTTCATACTTTCACAAACAACAACTTGCACTTCTTGCATTGCAAGGAGGGTCTCAGAATCTGTGTGCCTGAAAGGGTCCATTGATCTGCTTCGCCCTCGGCCACGCTGTCAATCAGCCCCTGAGTACTGCAGTGGAACACCTGAAAATAATAGCATATCATGTTTGTGATTAAGAATGGACTAGATGTTTGCATGCATTCTGTTGCCGTGATAAGATACTGACCAAAAACAACTTGGGGGAGGAAAGAGTTTGTCTAGAGCAATGGTTCTCAACCTTCCTAATGCCCTTCCTAATGCTGAGACCCTTTAATACGGATCCTCATGTTGTGCTGACCCCCAACCGTAACAGAACTTCATTCATAACTATAATTTCGCTACTGCTATGAATGATAATATGCATATCTGTTATGCAGGATATCTGATTTGTGACCTCTGTGGAAGGGTCATTTGACCATCAAATGTGTTGCAACCCACAGCTTACAAGTTACAGTGCAATATCAAAAAAGCCAGGGCAGGAGGTCAAGGTAGAAACCACATAGGAATATAGGAACCCTATCTCCTGGCTTGCTTCTAGGCTCACGTTCAGCTGCCTACTTTTTTAAAACAACCCAGGCCCACCCGCCTAGGGATAGGACTGCCCACGGTAGACTGGGTCCTTCTACATCAATTAAAAAAAATTCCTCAACATGGCCATAGGCCAATCTGAAGAATCTGAAGGAGCCAATTTCTTTCTTGAGGTTCCCTCTTCCCAGGTGCATCCACTTGGCCTTGGATAATCTTGGCTAAGATTAGCTAGCACACTAGAGATCTTCCTTTGGAGGTCCTGGCTGCCTCAACCCACCTGTGAGTAGAATCCCATCTCGAGCTTCTGAGTCCCCCCTGGTTAACTTCAGGGATCCTTGAGTGTACGCTATGGCATCAGTGGTAGAGAACCAGACCAATACATGGAGAGATGCTCTAGGGACACCAATAATCTGCCATCCACCCGAAATAATTTTATAATAGTCTTGATGAACTAACTTGGCCTGAATCCAAGGACGGGACGAATAAGGTGGAGGAGTCTGGGAATAGCTGGCACCACACTAGCCTCCCTACTGTTCTGAGTAGTTCAGCAATGACTTGGAAATTACCCACATCACTCAGCAAAACCGAAGTCCTCCAGTCACCGAGGCCGCTCTCCAGCCAGACCATAAATGAACTTGCTTCTGAAGGGTCAGCCCCCAAATCTAAGTAACTCATGACACTGTTTATTCCAACCACACTTGTGACTCTCCTGGAATGAACTCTAGCAAGCATAATTCTCTCTGTCTGTCACATACACCACAGTTGCATTCATTTCCCATTGCACCATAACCACAGGCTCAGAAGCTGAAAGTCGGGGTGTAGTCATTATCTCTGAGTAGGAGACTCAGACACAGCCTGCTTGGAGTCTGTATTTCAGGATGTCTTCAGGTGGCAAACCAGAGATCATCAGCCTTGATTGGCATCTCAAAAGAGGCTCAACTGGAAAGGCAGGAAGCCAGCTGAGCGCTAGTATTCCTTCTTGACTCCCTGGTTGGTGCCACAGACCAAACCGCTCCCAACACCATATCTTCTCTACCATGACAGACTGTATTCCCTCAACTGTGAGCAAAACTCACCCCCCCACTGAATTTTCCTTATCTCAGAAATGAGATTTAGCTGCAGTAGCAACATAAATAACTAATATAGATTTCATCTTTTTTCTATTCCTGTTTTTATTGTTTTATTATTTCTGAGTTTTTTTACATTCTTCCAGAAAGTCCTCACTACATCTTGAAGTGTTTTTCTTCTAGAAGTTTCCAATATTAAGCTAAATTCTTTGATTCATTTTGAGTTCAATTTTGTGCTAAATGAGGAACTTGGAGCTAGTTTTAGCATTGAAGAAGTTTTTTTGTTTTTTTTTTTTTTACAACAAATCTTTTGAGCACCTTTGTTTAGAAATAAATGTTGGATAGATTTACTTCTAGGTCCTCTATTCTATGCATGGGAGTACAAGGGTAGTTTTGTTACTATGGCCCTGGAGCATATTTTGAAATGGGGTATTGCGACACTTCTGGATGCTTTCTGTTTGTTTGGTATTGCTTTGGTTATTCAGGGTCTTTTGTGCTTCCCTGTGCATTTCAGAGGTTTTGGGGGATGTTGTTTTGTTTTCTAATTTTTCTACTTCTCGGAAGAATGTCTTTGGAATTTTGAATGGGGATTACTTTGTCTGTAGATAGTTGCTATGTGACTTTTCTGGGGAAGCATGATCAAATTCCAGTCACCCTCAGCAGGACACCAATGACAGACCAAAAAAAATTTATTCCACCCAAACCTAGTTTAATGAACCAATAAGTCTATTGGAGATATTTGCAGGAGTTTGGGTAATAACTTGAGAAATTTTCATCCCTACAGTCCACTTCCCAACTTGAAGGCAGATCAACCCTTGGAGGATCTTCTCTCTGCAGAAATTGGTGTTGTCTTCATATCCTTATGGGGAGATTGTATGAAACTTGCAAGTTTCAGGAGCTTCCTGAGACTTGCACATGTCATTTACTTTCTGACCTTTTCAGGTTTTACTTACTTTCCAAGCCCTAAAAGCTTCCCTGCCCCCTTCAGGAGGGATTGATTCAATTCAGACGAAATAGCTACACAACATTAGCTTTTGGCAAAATGGCCATTTTCAAAACAGGAATTCTTTCAGTCTGTGAACAAAGGGAGGTCTTTTCATTGTCTACTGTCTTCAGTTTCTCTCTTTGATACCAAATAGTTTTTGCCGTAGGAACCGTTTGCTCTTCAGACTGGGTTATTTCTGAACCTTTTAGGTCACTATGATTTAGGTTACTTTCCTCATTTCTTCCCCAGGGAGCTCATTATTGATGAAAACTAGTGATTTCTGTGCACCCATGATTATATCCTATTACTGAAGATATTTATCAGATCTAGATTTTTTTTAATTTTAGACATTAGGATTTTCTACATATGAAGTCATATCCTATGCGGATGGATAATTTGGTTTTCCTCTTTCCTACTTGTATCTCTTTCTTTCTTTCTCTTCTGTTCTGGCTAGAATCTCAAGTACTATATTTAACAAAATGGCAATGAAATATAGTAATCAAAGGCTTGGGAGAGCACTCACCCTTCTTGTTCCTAACTTTAGAGGACTGTAGGGATAGCAGCAGCGTGAGATTTCATTGTTGAAATTTTACAAGATACTCTTGCTTAGACAATAGATAGAATAGTTTAAGAAGCTGTACAACAGTATGCTCTTCTTATAATTATGATCAGGCTGAAAACATTCTGACAAGAGCCACTGCTGACAAAAATCAATACAGTAATCAACAAACAATAAAAATTGCTTTGGGAACATGGCAGAAATTCTTAAAAAGCAACCACCCAAGATTCAAAGGTGTAGTGGAGTATGTTCAGCATGTCTCATGCATGGTCTCTATCAACAATGCAGCAGGAGGAAGTGCATGAGGTTGCTCTGCACATTCACACAGCCCAAGTTTGGGGGGGTGCGTAGGACTCAGGGAATACCTTGGAGGAGAACCTTTCGGTGACTGGAGATCTCCTGTCAGTTTACTAATGCTCAAAACAATCTTTCAACATTCTCTAGATTTCTAGATATTTGATGCACTTAGAAATCAGAGAAGGAGAAATTTTTCTCACATGCGTGAAAGCAATTGACCATCTTGCTGAGAGGACCTGCACAGCTGCCTCTTGCCCTGAAGTTTGAAGTCATTTTATATCATTTAAAAAACTGAAGTATGGGTACCACTAGACTTCTTGTCGTTTTTATTAATTGCCTGTTTATTTTTGTTTATTCATTAAAGCTTTTTATGCTCTAGAACATGCATAGCTTTGGGGATTTTTGTTTTTATTTAGATTTTTTTGCACAATATATTTTGATCATATTCTTTCTCTTTTCCAGACTCCTCAGAAAATTCTCAATTTTTGACTTTATTACCATATTTGCTATGAGTTAGCCATAGACAAATTTCATTACATCCTTCTCTATCTCATTTATTAAAGTTTTTTTAAGCATGAAGAAATTATTTTCGCCAAAGGATTTTTCTTTATCTATTGAGATGATTATGTGTGTTTAATCCTTGATTTATTTTTATATTATATTGCACTGATCAATTCGTATGTGTCCAACTCTCTTTGCATCCCAAGAGTGACACCATCTAGCTCACGCTGTGTTGCCGGATCGTGTTTGCAAGCGTTATTTTGAAGATTTTGAATCTCTGCTCCTCAAAGACACTGGCACGCAGTTGTGTGGCTTCCTTGTCCTTTTTCTATGTCATCGTCAGGTTTGGGTGTCATGGTAACAGAACTACAGAATCGGTTTGGTGGCAGTTTACTTCTTCAAAGACAGCAATGGAGAAAGTGTTGGGTGGTCCTTCCGCAGTGTCTGTAAGGGATGAGTTCCAAGCCATCCCAAAGGATGCAGAGTCTGTGGATTTCAAGTCCCTTATGTAAAGCGATATATTATTTGTTTATAATCTATGCACAGCTTCCTGTCTCCTCTTTTTTAAATCCCTTGATTTCTTCCAATAACTAATACAATGCTAGAGGCATCTAGGTAGCTGCCATGATGATGCACAGGGAATGACAAATAAAATATCTGAGATTTTCAAGTGCGTTTCCCTCAATGTTTCCCTGGCTGTGGATGCATGGTAATAGAGGGAGCTGACTATGTATGCATCCCCACAAGTGGGGTAACGACAAGAATAACCTCCCACTGTTTTCGCTAGGTCCCCACCCACCCCCCTACACACATTACAGGAAGAAGCTTGTCCATCTGCCACTGTGGCGATGCCTTTGCATCTCTTACAGAGTAGTGCCCGGGGAACGTATCGACTGGTCTCCTTAATCTAGCTCTTGAGAGTCGCAGAAATCATGACTAAATAATTCTCTCCTCCTAAAGTCCTGACAGCTTCTCTTTTCAGTCTGGGGAGATTAATGTGTTTACTTACCAATGAGGATGGGCTTTCCACTTGAACCTAAGTTAAGTGTGTTAGTTAAAACAGCGTCTGGGTATTCTTCCTTGACCTTTGCTTCTGAACAGCTATGGCTAGTATTTATCTAAACACCAGCTTGGGTCTGTTTTGCCCAGTGTTCACTGAAGGATGAAACTCATTCATCTCGGTGCATTCGATACTATTGTGAGGGAAAGAGCTGGGAGTGCAGCCCGACGTGCGGAGCCGTCCATTAGACCTGCCTTGCACTCACAATCACAGACGGCCGAGTATCATGCTTCAACTTAAAGAGATGGTGAAGGCAAACACAATCCAGACCGTGGTCTCTGGAGGCATGAGCGAGTGTGCACCCTTGATGTTGGCTCCTGCTCAAGAGAAGAAAGTTTTTAAATGAGAAGACGGGATGACTAATGTTTCCACGGGTAAAGTGATCACTTATTTCCATAGAAATAAAAAGCCACTTGGCTCGCAACAAAGATCAGGAGATTGAAACTGAAGAAAACAGAATGAATAAACATGGAAAAGGGTATCTGGGGTCGAAAGAGAATAAACCTATTCCCTAAATTGCAAGGACAAATGCTCTCAAAAGTGAGAACATGAAAGCTGAAACTGCATATCTTATATATCTAAAGCAGGCAGGGATCAGGACGGGAGTAAACTGGGGGACCCACTAGCATAGCAAAGAGAGACCTCATGGCTTAACCAGTTTTTATTTTTTGGAGCAAAAGCCTTAAACAAATGGTGGCATTATCCCCTTCCCTCACGGTGGCATTGCTTTATTTTATATACTAAAATATAACCTACCTTGGAGCCCATGAACATGCCACGATCCCTATCTGTATTTGCCCAGCTCAGTCCATCCCTGAGGCTTGTTATACCATTGACTTCACCTTAATTGGTATCCATGGCTATCACAGGAAACCTTTGCCTTTTCAAGTTCCAGAGGGATGCATGAGTGTGCATGTGTGAGTATGTGTGTGCATGCATGTATGTGCACGAACGCTCATGTGCTTATGCATGCATGCATGTGTGTGTGTATGTGTGTGTGGGGGGGTGTTGATTCTGATGGATGTGTTCTCTGCTTCACTTCTGTTCCATTTACCATCTGACTGGTATCTCTTGAAAATCAGAAGGAAGCGCCTAACAAAATGTTCTTTAAAGTATCCAGACAGTCGGTGGGATACTGTTTGAGTCACTTTCCCCGTGGATGTGGTAAGATACAAGACAAAAGCAACTGGAGGAAATCAGGGTTAACTGTGGCTCAGAATTTAAGAAGACTGTAGTCCATTGGGTGGAGCTGGCAGGGAGGCCAGAACGTTAGGCTGCTGGGCACATCATGCCAGTACTCAGGAAGCAGAGACAAACGCCAAGGCTCAGTTCATATCCTCTGTTTTCTCTTATTGAGTCTGGGATCTAACCTACAGGAAAGCGTTGCCCATATTCAGAGTGGACCTTCCTTTCCCAGTTAGCTGCATCCATGAGCACTCACACAGACACATCCCGACACGTTTCCTAAAAGTTCCCAATCCAATCAAGACTCGAGAGAAGATGAGAGTCCTTCCTTAGGTGGATGCCAGTTTCCAATTTCCAACTTTTACAAGCTGTTAATTCCTTCCATTCCTTGGACCTTTCAGTGTGAAGATGTATGGACAGGGAAATAAAGATCCTGCCGCCATCTTGAACTGAATGTGGCAGACTTATCCTTTCTGCGCTCTGCTTCATAGGGTTATACCTGAGTGAGGAAAGGACCCATTGCCGACTGATGCTCACCTAGGAATTGTGTAGGATGCGCTGATTGAGTCAGCCCACTCTTCAAGGCCTACTGGTAGTGGGTTTCACAAAGGGAGTGTAAGACCAGCAACACTTAGGTCTGAAACAGAAAGGAGGCTGCAGGTAAAGAAAGGATGTGGGTTCCCAAGTGATCACAGCTTGGCGTGTGTGAAAAGATGGGACTAACCACTCCCATCCCCACCCCAGGTAGGTCGCATAGTCTTACTGACTCTGCATCGGTTGCCAGGTGGTGGAGAGGGCACCAAGGGGTCCCACTTAGGGCAGAGATCTTGTTCAGGAACATGAATGCAGGACGCAGTCTTTCAGGAAAAAGAAGCATACAAAGGTAATTAATTAGAAAGAAATTACTTAAGCTTGCCACTTTCTGTTTCTTGGAACACGCAGGCCAAGGAGACAAAGGAAATAGGAAGAGTTTGAGCTATAATCATTAGAGCAAAATTCATTTAATAAATGAAAATGTACACTGTAAAAACCAGGCAATGCATAATACGTCTCTGGGCTTAGTTTTGCTTTCCATATTTTGAATTAGAAATATGGAGAGAAAGCAAAAATAATAGATTCTGATTTTTTGATGAAAATAATACACAGATGTGGTTAGTAAAAAAAAAAATAGCTTCAGATGAAAATATTCAACCATGGTTTGAAATCGACCCTGAAACGGAAAAGGCAACACTGCGATTTCATTTATGTTGTTGTCTGTTTTGCTCAGTTTTCTGGAAAAACCACTCAGCGTAAGTCAAGCCCCTAGTGTAATAACAGATTGGTTAACAAACACTAATTAGTTGCTTACTCTTACATTGCATGTAAATTTTGGTCAGAAACTGGTGTCAAATACGTATTTTCGGTTTGCATAAAAATGATACTCTGATTTACTCTGTTTTTGATTATGCAACCCACATTCAAAACTTTCCCTCTACAATACTGAAGCTCTGTAGCCATGACTTCCTTTTGGCCAGCTCTGAGCAACCATTGCTCAGATTTTTTTTTTTGCCTTTATGACCCGGCCAAGGCTAAATACCTGTGTGAGTGGAATCATTAACACTGCCCTTTGGGTGTGGCTTTTCGTATCCAGCATATTATACTGTGTTCTTGCTTCATTCATAATTACCCAATGTGAGAGTCTCACAACGGTAGTTCCCCGCCACAGTTTCATTTAATGTTAATTAATACATTTCTTAATCATCAAATTTTTACTTATAGATGAATCTCTGCTTGATAACAATGCTTTCATAGGATGCTTTCAAATCAAAGAAAGCTCTTCGGGTACATATTAGCCTCATGAATTTGCTTAGCATAATTTTCCGTGGGCTGATCGCTGTGCTAGGAATTGATGCTCAGAGCAGGTTTGCTCCACCACTGGGCAGATGTCCATATTCGTGAATACTCTTGGGGAATTAATCCCATTTAGTAGAGTCTCTTTCACGGACGTGTGTTAGCCTTTTCCTGATTGACTTAATTCTAGTTTTGTTTCCCCAAATTACTTTATCATCTTCCCTTAGGGCTGTTTGGGGTTTTGCTGTTGCAGGGTTTATTTTCTTGATCAACAGTTTAAAGCATTCAGGGTTGTTTTCCACTATTGTAGAATTAGTATGCTCCCCGCATGCAATGTTCTCATTTTCATAATTGCTTATTAATGTATATTTTATTTCCTCCTTATGTATCATAACTCTTTGACTTTAAGAGGCCCATTTTCTCATATTTTAACATTTTGAATTTGTTTTATGAATTAAATGTATAAGGCTCTGTGCAAACATGAACAAATGCATGAACATTTGTTAAAACTAGCCGGTGGGTGCGTGGGATCTGTTAGGTGAATCTTTGATAGGAATATATCCTGAGCACACCTTATAATTAAAGTGACATTAACATGTGCTTTAAGAGTGTGCTGGGGAAGGGAGACAAACAAGGAGCAATGTGTCCAATGGCTTCTTTTCACTCATAAAGAGACTGGTGTCATTGGAGAGGAAACTGGTGTGTGGGGCATGGTATGTGTGAAAAATGAATGGTTTCCCTAAGATAAAGGATAGAAACTGGGAGTCACGTGAGCTACCAGGGTCACACCCTTCATAGAGAAACAGCCAGCACTCTTACTGTGTTCTTTAAATTAGTACAAAACCATAGAAATAGCTCCTTCATAGTATTCCTGGGTCTGGAATGCCCACTACTCACCTCTTTGTACTAAGACTAGAGACAGCTGCAAAGATATGAAATTCCTGGGGAAGCTACCACATTAACCCTGATTCAGCCTGACTCCCTGGCCTCCAGATTTTCACTAGCTTTGATTATTTGTCATATATCAGGGCACGGGGGTTTGCACTTTTGGAGGACTGTGACAGAGAAAGATCCTCTGTGTTTTACTGTGTCATGCATTGGACTGGGACACTGTGGGAGAGGGATTGAAAGATGAGCAAGGTTATAAAACCAGGCCTTAATGGGTGCTGAGGATTGAGGACCCACATTATGAAAGCACGCACACGCGTGTATACACACACACACACACACACACACACACACACACACCCCGCCTTGAGGGTCAGGTGTCACATCAGTAAACACCAGCTTCTCCTTAGATTTCTTCAGAAGAAAAGGATGTGTGGCCAATGCTCAAGTGTGCATGGGCCAGCCTTCGGATATCCAAACCCTTGTAGCCATAGAAGGACTCATGCTTGAGCAAATACCAGCTTACTGACCTATAAATACCAGAGCTGGAAGAAGTAGTTGGAGAGTAATCCATTACCAGGGTGGTGGCATAGTCTATAAACCTAGCACTTGGGAGGCAGATAGAGGCAGATCAGGTGTTCAAGTCCCGCCTGGACTACACGAGGCTCTGACTCAAACAACAACCAAAGTAATCCATCATAGAGTGTGTGGCCACAAATACCTTAGTGGTTTTGCCAATTCACTTTCCAAAGATTAGTAGCCAAGTAACAATATAAGAGGAACAGCTGTTTTTAATTTGAAATCATAATAGTTTTTATTTGCTTAAGTCTTGGTTACAGTTTATTGCTTAGTTTCAGCGGGAGAAATGAAAAAAAAAATAACCTAACCAGACAAGTATGTGTTGAAAATAACAAATTATTGTGTGTTTAGATACACAATGGAATTGTATTCATTCACAAAGAAGAATGAAATTATGCCATTTACAAGTAATTGGGTGGAGCTGAAGAGAACCAGTATGTGTAGTAAATCAAGCCAGACCCTTCGGAAAGGCAGATAGCACATGTTGTCTCCCCTGTGTGCAATCTAGATTTGTATGATAGGACTTAGATGTAATGACATGAACTACGAAGGGAGGAAGTATAAGTAGGGAGAGACCATGAGGGAGGAAGTGAAGACGCATGTGTGCACGGTTAGGGAGATAATGGGGGAAATGTAAGCAAAGCACATAAGACACATATACGAAGATGTCGTAATTAAACCCATCACTTTACACAATGACTATATACATATCAAAATTATAAAAATAGATGGAAGGTTAAAAAAGGAAGAGGGTCACTAACATTTTAAATCATAAGTTGATGAAAACCTTAAATAAAACAGCAACATAACCCAGGGTGTTTGGTTTGAGCCCTTGTTCACACATCCCTTTGCTCAGATGAAATCTAAGGAAGTGGTTGGTTTCTAAAATGATTGGATAGAGCTAAACTGGCTGGAGGCAGACTCGAGGGCAAAGAGGGAGTCCTTCTGAAGAGGAGGATTAGATGAATGGTATCGTCCCACTACCCTCATAGATATGAGTGATTTATGCTGTGTTTCGCTTCTGTAATCCCCCTTATATTCTCCTTCAGCTAACTCCCACCCCCTTTCCCTTGAGAAACAGTTTGTAATAATTTTCTTAATCCCGTCCCTTCTTCTTCTTGTAAACCTGCTGCTGCAATCAACATGACCGACCTACAAGAGGAATGCTCCTCTTTAGCTTGGGGTTTCAGACGTGTCTGCCCAGGGTTGTTGACTCCGCCGATTCAGAACATTACAACACTAGGAGCGATTTAATCGCAGAAGGATGGAGGAAGGGACCCGAGACCAAAAAGCACATTGAAAACATGCTGTCCGAGATGTGCCACATTCAGTGGGGTAGAGCCCCCTCAAGTTTCCACCGCCTCCCCACTCAACACCTTCAGAAGACAACCAAGAGTCTCTAGGACCCCATTTATGCTCAGCTGGTAACAATCTGTTACTTTTAAAGAGGTGAAGGGTTTTGTTTTTGCTTTTGTTGAACAGCCTGAAAGACTAATCCTTTAAAAACAAATTGTGATAGTCACTTTTATATTTCCAAAGCTCCTCGAAACAGTGTTTTCCTTATGCGAAGTTAGAAAGCATTTCTCAAAGATGTCTCAACTCTTCTTTCTTCCCTCCTACCATGAAAGGTTCTTGTGTCAGGCTAGGGATCATAGAGCAAAGAGCTTCCTAAATCCTCAGGGCTTCACTTTAGAAACAAGAGTAGCAAAAGACAACAGTCTTTACAAATTGCCGAAAGACTTAAGCACAGTTACTGCCTCCTCTGCTGTTACACGGAGAGAGCAGAGAGAGCCGCACTTTTCTTCATGGCTTCTTAAGAAATGCACTCGTAAGCCGGGCGGTGGTGACGCACACCTTTAATCCCAGCACTCTGGAGGCAGAGGCAGGTGGATCTCTGTGAGCTCCAGGGCAACCTGGCCTACATAGTGAGTTACAGACCAGTTAGGGCTGCACAGTGAGACCCCCACCAAAATAAACAAATTAATTTAATTTAAAAATAAACTTGTATTTGTGGAGAGAAACGTGACTGCTGACAGCTGGGTTGTTCTTTAGTGCAGGCTACGGGAAAACAACAATAACTGAGAACCTCAACACAGGTATACTCTTTCCTCTCTAGAGGCAGAAGGTACTCCCTCGGTCCACCTGTCTGGGTGCTCCCCCGACCTCAAGATCTCACCCACAGTCAAGAGGAAAAAGCTCTATTGCAGAAGTGTGCACCTCCCTTTGTGTGCCCAGAGGAACGTGAAGGACAGAGAGAAGACCTACAGCAAACAACAGCTTCACCCCTCTGGTGTCGTAGCCTTGACCATTCTCCCCTGAGAGACAGGGTGCACCCTCCCCTCCTCACACAACACTTGAATGCTGTCCTGAGAGTCTTGCCCTTCCTTGGGTTCACGGGGCATCAGAAACACTCCAGTCCCTGACCTAGCCTGATGTCTTTTAGGGAAAAACTAATTCTTCGTGATCTGAATCAATACAATCCAGAATGTCCTAGTGTCTCAATATTTGTGCATTTCATCTGTCCTGGGAAAAAAATCTTATTAAATAAGAAGTTGGCTTTGTTCTAGAATTGTCTTGAGTGTCTCTGTCCCCCAACCTGGCTCATCTTTGTGGCTCTTCCAATGGAATAGACTACTTCTTACAGTCCAAGGTACCCTTGAGGGCAACCTGTAACATTGTTGTGTGTTATATATTTGTTTGTTTGTTTTACTCTACAATATTGCACCCTGACCAGCCTGAACCTAAAACTGTCTCCCTGTCCACAACTCAGTTCTCCTTGGTCAGTATTCTGAAAGGTTTCAAACCCGCTCACACAAGGACATAGTTCTAATCGGAACTTCCAGAAGAGCCCAGAGCCCTTGAACGTGTGTGTGTGTGTGTGTGTGTGTGTGTGTGTGTGTGTGTGTGTGTATACTGAGGATCAAATTCAAGGTGAGTATGTGACTGGCAAACACTCTATCACCAACCCAAACCCCCAGTTTAGGCTCAGAGCCCCTCAGGATCACAGGGAGCAGGCATGACCCTCAACAGGGATAATGCCAGATGAGCAAAAAAATAGAACCTGCGGCTTCATCTTCACAAGTTTAGAGCAGAAATCACCCAAGAATGAGCCATACCCTACCCTGGGGGTCTGTAGAGGAGGTTTGCTTGGCCTCTGTCTTAGTCAGTGTTCTATTGCTGTGAAGAGACACCACAGTAACCATGGTAACTCTAATAAGAGAAAGCAATCAATTGGGGCTCGCTTGAAGTTTCAGAGGTTTAGTCCATTATTGTCACGGAGAGAAGCATGGCAGCACGCAGGCAGACACGGTGCTGGAGGGGAAGCTGAGAGTTCTCCATCTGGATTCACAGGCAGCAGGAGGAGAGTAAGAGCCACTGGGCCTGGCTTGAGGTTTTGCAAACCTCAAAGCCCACCTTCAGTGATGTGCTTCCTCCATCAAGGTCATACCTACCCGACTGTAACAATAACCCTAGCACTCAGGAGAGGGAGGGAGGAAAACCTGAAATCAAAGGCTACCTATCCAGTTTGAGCTACATAAGACTCAGTCTCAAAGGAAAAAGAAAAAAAAAATAAGATTTTTGCAAGATGTGAACCTTTGAAATTTTTTTCATACTGAAATGAACTCTTGGGTTGTATTTGAAGATTTCAGATACGACAGCATCAGGCCTCTAGAACAGGGTAGTCACCCTTTCAACACAGGGCAGCCACCATAGTCCCCATGATGCATGTCTTGCACCTGGCCTCTTCCGCTCTGTATTTTTAAATTGCAGATGCTATGGGGAGATTGTTAGTTGGCATACAGGTGGCTTCTGTGTCCCCTGCAGGGAACCAGCTGGCTGCTCAACACCAGAATAAAACAGAGAGGTCCAGAACACAGGACTGGATTGGCAGCCTTGCTTGAAGGAAGATAACAGCAGCATGACCTAAACCTCTTCCTCCTAAAGGAAGCAGAGAAGGGGCCCTGGCTGTTTGCCAAACAGCTTCTCAAGGCAGGTAAGAAGCCACAGAAAGATGTGCCGCTCTGCAGACAAGCTGCATCGCTGAACAAAGGAGCTGCTATTTGCCTGAGTCCTGCCTGTGGTTCTCAGCATGCCAGCCTCAGTCCAAGAGCAGGCTGTGCCCCCCCCCCCCCACACACACACACTTGCTGGCTTCTCCTTTCCAAACCAGAGGCCTCTTAGCAACAGCCTTGACTCCCTGCATTGGCTCGAAGCCTCAGAGGTACAAAGGATCCTCGGAGGCAGGCAGAGTGCAGGGGCAGAGCAGAGGGAATCCTGCAGTTGCTGGCTGTGCAGCAGGCAGGGACAGTGGCTGTGCAGAGCAGCACAGCCCTAGCAGCTACAGTTTTCTCTTGGCATCTTTGCTGGGTCAAGGGGGTGGGGGTGGGGCTCCTTGGCATTCTGGCTACATCAATAAAGCCGCGAGCCTTGCTCTTGGCTTCCTGATGCATACAGGTTCCAAATGGCCTGGGTCTCCAGCGTCTCAGCCTGCAGACAGAGGTGGGCATCCAGCCAGCTGTGGATACAGGAGCTGAAGTCTCTGGTTGGTGGGGGCAGCAGAAACCACAATACTCAGCGCCCCTGGAGGAAAAGGTAAGAAGGAGACAGGTCTGGGTGCCGAGTGTGCCTCTCCTTACCCCACCTCCCCTCCCCAATGTAACTCTTCCCCAGCGTTCACACTGGCTGGAGAAGACATAGTTAACCTTGGTCCAGTTCCTAGGCCAGTTCGTGTTTCCTCAGTCCACCAGCAGCAATTACGTCCCCTTGGAGTTCTGCTCTTGGGTGCTAGACCGGCATGAGAGCCAACTGACAAACAATAACAAAAAAAAAGTGAACGGGAGGTCACTGGCTTGCCTATCAAAGCAGCCCAGCCATGCTCTTTGGAAACAGCCCTCAGGGGGACAGGTGCAGGTGCGTTTGTTAATCATGACTTTCTGTTCATTTCCTGTGGTCTCACTCTCAGGCATCCCAGGCGCCTCAGGTTGGGCTTACACACAGGGCTTCCCCGTCTTGTGCCCTTTTGTCCCAGAGCCCAGGATCTCCTTTGTCAAATAAAGGAGCATACCACTTGCCATCTCGTGGGTCATCTTGTACTCCAGTTACTTCTCGTTAGCACCTCAGAGCAGCAGCGCCGGTCACACTTTTCAGTCCTCCGACACCGCTTCATTTGCGCGCGCTCCTAGCCTGCTCTGAGATGTTCTTAGCCTGAACCGGCAAAGAACCCAGCCACCGACCTAATAGAAAGTGCCAGCACGGAGGGCCTAGTCTAGACACCAGCCAGGTAGAAAGATGTCCACTGGGCAAGAAAATGAGGGTGACGGAAATGTTGAAACGGCTCAGCCGTAAGGCACAATGCATGCGTTACAAGTCGTGTTTCCAGGGGCTATGGCTTTGGCGCTGAAAAAAAAAAAAAAAAAAAAAAGGTAAATTCTACATTCTGCAGTTAGTTGGAGCTTAGGACCAGTTGCACTTTGCATTCACTTGCATGGGGCCTTTATGGTCTCCTTTTTGTTCGGTGCCATCTCTTTGGGAGCCTTAATATGTATATCAGCGTGGCGCAGAGGTATCACAGGGAAGAGCAGCTTGCCGGATTTCTACGTGCCCTGGTATGATTCAGGATCCCTAACGGGAGGTTTCTGATGTTTTTTGGGGGGATGGGGTGCAGTGCCAAGCTGCTTCCTGGATCTCCACAGACAACTTTAACCCCCTTCTTGGGGAATTCTCTGATGTATGGGTACAGACTTTTCCATGCCCGTGGCAACAAAAAAAATCAGCTGAGAAACATGGAGCATTTTCCTCTCAGCTAAGGGACCACAGATGCCTCTGCATGAAGGCTCTCTTGTCTTCCCTGTGTCTCCTGAGGCTCGGAGCTTTCCTTTCCACCCTATATTTCTCTCCTGGTGGAAGACACTCTGTAACTAGACACAGAGCTCTGGAGAACCAATGGCTGTTGGTCTTATACCTGCGAGAATCATTAGATAAAGCGACTTCTGCAAGGATCTCCAAGAGGGACCAACTTGGAATGGCTTGTGTGGACATACATGCAAAACCAGGAGAGAGGCTTCAACTCACTTTTTAAAGGGTTGTCCCTCCTTTCCCAGTTTGCCTTTATAAAATAAAGAGCCAGCCAGACTTCCTTTGTCAGGAGTGGGCATGCATTGTCTGTGCACAGAAACACACCTCGGTCTTTATTCACTCAGTAAACAGCCTGACTGACTCCCGGGGATCTGGGATAAGAGCTCAGTATGAGCGTGCTAGTGCCCATAGAAAGAAGTAACACTCCCCAGTCATTCGCTTTTGTGTGACAGTCCAATTAAAAGGCACCCTCCAAGGCCACGCAGATTCTAATGAGAGGATGCAACTGTTCAAATCTGTATAACCTGTGGAACTTGGGAACTGGCTCCTTAAATAGCCGCGTCGTTTGGGATGGTTTTGTTTTTCCAGTGTTGAACAATAAGACGATTCAAAATTTTCAAAGTCAGTTTTAAGTCCTAATTTTTTCCCTTTTTTAACATCTATAGAAAACTTGGAGGGGAATACAAATTCCTTCCTGGAAACACATCTCCCTTCCTGCCCTCCCCGCAGCCTCTGATAAATACCACGAGAGCGCAGCGTTTTGCCAGCAGCAGCTCCAGGCACGAGGCACCACATCTGTTAGCGAGCGAGACGCTGAAAAGACAGGGGAAGGCATGCTGGCTGCCTGCCCACCTCCAGACTCCAGATTTTTGCTGACAAGGCTGTCAATAAATGGGCAGATGGCATGGGCTCTGCTGGCAGAAGAGGTCTGTTAACCCGACTCCAGACATTATCTCCAGTTTACAGTGTACGGGGCTGAGCCCTTCGCTGGACCGTTAAAGCTGTTCCTTGATGAAGCATGGAGAACAACACTGGGAAGGAGGACGCGGTCGCCTCCTTTAATTACATTAACTGAATCTCTCCCGCAGTTGGTAGGCAGAGTGAGCGGGATTAGCCCTGGTGACCACGGAAGTGGGGGGAGCATCCACCCACCGCATTTCAAGCTGTCTATACCTGGGCATCCGATCCTCGGGGGCTGTGTACCTCCCCGAGGACAGTGTTTGTCATGAAATAAGCACTCACGAAAATGGAAGATGGATCTAGGTGCCCCTGCAAGCGTTCGGGCTCCTGCATTGTCTTACAGGAACTGTACGAAAACCTGCCAGACGCAGCCCTGCTATCTCACACAGATGTCCTCTGGCGGTGACTTGGGGAAAACACCCTCTGCCATCCGAGGACGGTTGGAGCTCCTGGTGGCTGCAGTTTAATCTCAAACTCGTCAGGCTAAGGCAGAGGAGTGGTGTGATCTGAAGGGAGTTATTTAAGCAATTGGCCGTTTTACCATCTATGTAGAGATCAGCTGTTGGAAGTACCCCGCGCGAAGCTACACGTTCGCACTGCGTCGCAGACCTACGAAGCGCCTTCCCATACCTTAGGAGGGTGGTTTTAACTCAGGGTGACGTTGCCCCCCCCACCCATGGCACAATGCCTGGAAACACACTGATGCCTCTGGGGCAAAAGGGAGAGAGGCTGCTGAGTGTCTCCACTGCACAGGGTTCAGCCACAACAAAGAACAATTCCGCCCAGAGTGTTGGCAGTGCCAGGGTTGAGAAGCCTGCATCAGGACAAAGGGAATAAAGGTGTCACGTGCCCCTTGAAAAGGGGAGCCAATACAGAGCAGCTGGCGGGCATGCAGAGAGGAAGCTGGGGGGTTGCTCTTGCTGTCTCAGGTAGACTCACTGCAGGGTCGTTATCCTGAATGCTATTCAGTACTTGCTTACCGGGCAGCTCCCCCAAGTTCTTACAGCTGTCCTTCCCATCAAACGTGAACAATAAAACAGCACAGCCATGAAAGCCATTTGAGTCTAGTTCATGTTTGTCAAATGAGACTTTCCACCTGCCACCAGGCTGGAACTACAGAGTCTTGAACAGAAGCCAGCTTTAAAACCTGTAGCTGGGTAACGGGGCTCGTGTCTGTGATCCCAGCACTCAGGAGGCTGAGGGAAGAGAACTCCATGAGTTCCAGGCCAGCCTGAAGTGCAGAATAATACTCTGTCTCACAAGAAATGCGCACACACACACACACACACACACACACACACACACACAAGAATGGTCTGATCGACAGTTGTGTTCACACCTGTATGCAGAGTAGCAATATCTTTTTTTCTTCTTGGTTTTTGGTTTTTCTAGACAGAGTTTCTCTGTATAGCTCTTGTGGCCTCAAACTCATGGAGATCCTCCTCCTGCCTCTGCCTCCCCAGTGCTGGGATTCAAGGGGTGCACCACCACCACCCGACTTATAGTAGCAGTATCTTGAATATTTAAAAACAAATCAACTAAATAATGTACAGGGTCAATTCCAGAACCTAATCTGAGAGGGTTCTCAGGCTGAAGCACACACAGGAGTAAGACCTGTGAGCCAGATGAAAGAGCAAGCTACAGGGACAGATCTACCTGAGAGAGGAGATTGAGTTTTGTGATCCCTGTGAGACACCGTAGTTAATGCTTTGCAGACTGTAAAACTATGGAGCAAGGTAATCAGGTTTCCATTGCAGTAAACATTTATACCAACCTCTGCTCCTAAGCAGTGAATATTATCATTACAATTCAAGTTTTACAGTTCAAGAAAAATGAACTTTATATTAGATTTACCGGATATCCTGAGTTGGCCAAGAAGCAATAGGTGGAAAGCATCTGTTACTTTTATTTTTGCTGTGGTTAAATATCTAACCCAAAGCAACTTAAGGGAGAAAGGAATTATTTTATTTTACAGCTACTCAGTACAGTTGAAATGGTAAGAAGGGGTGGCAACAGGAACACAAGGTGACTGGTCTCACTTTGTCTGCAACCAGGAAGCACAGAGTGGACAGGAAGTAGGGCGGGGTTATAAAACCAAAGGCCCACCCCAATAGCGGCGTACTTCCTCCAGCAAGACTCTTTCTCCTAAAGGTTCCACAGCTTTCCGAAACAGTGTCTCCAACTGGGGACCAAGTATTCAAACCTACGGGCCTGTGGGGAACGTTTCACTTTCAAACCACAGCACTTCCCTCTGCTGAAAACATTTTAGTTAGTGAGTTAGGAGTGCAATCGTTTAAAATTCCCTAAGGAGCAGTAGGCAAGATACACAGGAAAATGGACAGCATTGTGGGTTTACTCTTGACTTGGTTGAGAAGTTGGTTGCTAGTTCAGACCTTTCTTTCTCTCTTTCTTTCTTTTTCTTTGCTTTGATTGTTTTTCTTGTTTCTTTTTGTTACAATTTTGTTTTGTTTGGAATCTTTAAACTATTGTATTCAGAGGGCCAGAAATCTGAGAAGATGGCAGGTTGGTATCCTAAAAGTTTCCTTCCTCTCATGTCCAGCCAGCAGATTACCCTAGGCAAAGATGCCAGAGACACACCTAAGACAGTCAATCACTCTGGAGCCCAGTCTTGGCCTTTGGACCAGGTGATAAGCCATATGACTGAGACATGGGATATGTATGGCTTCCTGGTTATCGTTCCTCGCACTTCTTAGGTTTGTTTTGAGAGTCTCCCTATGTGGCTCAGCATGGCCTAGAACTCACTATGTAGACCAGAATACATTCAAATGTGTGGGCACTCCCTCTGCCTCTGCCTCTGCCTCTCGAGTGCCATTGGGAAAAGAAGCACGATAATTAGCATCTCACGTCAACTCGACACACCTGGCAAGAGGGGCCCTGGACTGAAGTTACTGCCTCTCTCCATCCCTGGGCATGTCTGAGGGGCATTTTCTTAATTACTAATTGATGTAGGAGAGCCCAGCCCACTGCGCATGTGGATCCTTGAGCAGATGGTCCTGGCTGTATAAGGAAGGTAGCTCGTAGGAAGCGTTGCTCCATGATGCCTGCCTCTTCTTCTGCTTGAGTTCCTGCCCTGCCTTCCCTCTGCGAAAGGTTGTGACCAGGAAGTGTGAATCAAAAAACACCACCCCCATTTTTAAATTAAGTCTTAGAGATTATATTATGTGCTTTGGTCATAATCACTGCTCACTTCTGCCCCAACTTCTCCAGGACTACCTCCACCTTCCCATCCTACCCTACAATTTTATAGCCACTTTTTTATTATTCTTAAATAGCCTGCTGACTCCTATTTAGCTGCCCTTCTACTCCTATGAGTGGGGCCATCCACTGAAGCATGGCCAACCTACCAGGGGCCACACCCTTAAAAGCAACTGACTCTCCTTCCTCCAGAAGCCCTCTGCTATAGCCATAGCTCCTTGGGTAGGGACGGGGTCTGAAAGGACCCCTTCCCCATCCATGCCAGAATGTTGACCGGCTTGAGCCTATGTGAACCTTCCGCAGGCAACCACAGCTGCTAGAAGTTCCTGAGCGCAGTGTTCTTGTTGTGTTCAGAAGATGCTCCCATCTTCTGTCCTCCAGACCTTTGCTCTTAAAATCTTCTGCCCCCTCTTCCTTGGTGGTCTCTGAGCCTTGGAGGGAGAGTGTGGTATAGATGCCCCAATTTCTGTCTGAGCGCTCCGCTGACCTTTACTCTCCTCCCTTCAGCGGTCGTGAATTTCTGGGTAAGCTGGCATCCAAAGTACCTAGTTGTTAAAGTCTTGGTTTTTCTGACACACCCTGTGCATTTCCTCCAGCAGTCAGGGTTCCCAGAGTCTGATCTGCTGCTTCCTGGGCTCAGAAGTGTAAACATTGTGAAGCCCTCCTAACTCAGCATCCAGACTGGCTCTAGTAGTCTTCTTTGCTGCCTCATTGCTCTGGGCTAATCTCTATGCTAATGCCATGACTATTTTTTTTAAACCCACAACTGATTATTGTGTACTTTAAGCATTTATCTGAAAAAAAAAAAAAAAAACCTTTCATGCCTCTTTCTCTATTCTAACAAAATAAATTCTAATCTCCTTACAAGACCTGCAAGAATCATTCCTTTCTCCCGTTTTTATATTCCAAACTCATCAGCTTTTCCTCTTCACTTAGAACACACCCTTTCCTCCCAGTCACAGAAGGCCTTCTCTGTCTCTCACTGTTTTACTTTGGACTTTCTGCAGCCCCTGAGTTTCCCCTGCCCACAAAGAAAAAACAAAAACAAAGAAACTTAGACTGTCTACTGACCCTTCAAAACGCAGCTTCTCTGATCTTAAGACCAAATCCACCCTGCCCTGGAACTTCCTACCCAAGTGATCCAGCACCCATACCACTGCTTGGCTAGATTTTGGGACTGTGAATTCCAAGAGGGCCAGGATTGAACCCAATTCATCTCCCCTTTCCTGTACCTCCCACAGCTCCTGGCACAGGGAAGCTGCTTAATCAGTGTTTACCGGCAGGTAGGATTAAATAGATAAGAGCTTAGATTGAATCAAAGGCCCCTTCCTGGTGGGAAGAGTTGCTATTACCTACCGGGCTGGTGCTGGCAGCCAGTGGGCTTAAGCTAATGAAAGGTGGGTGGCCTCCCTAAAGGTGAGGAAAGATTAGCTGATCTTCTCCTCCTCAAGTCCCTACACAGTGACCCTGAGCCAACTACCGGCTTCTTGGCACGCGTAAATGCAGGAAGCAGAGCTCTTCAAACCACTCCGGAGTGACACACGCAGATTTCAAAGTGTCAATTTCCCCAACGTTTCTTTAATTCCTACCTAAAGGAGCCCGAGGATATGGAAATCAGGAACTGAGTCTTCTCATATTGGGGTGTGTGTGTGTGTGTGTGTGTGTGTGTGTGTGTCCAAAATAGGTGAATGTCAGAGGAGGGAAAACCCTGCAGAGCTGTTTGATCTATGGAAAGGAAATATAAACAGGGAGAAGTTCTGTTCACATCACATCAAAGTGAATCCGGGTTCCTGTTTTACAATGGCATTAACATGTCTATTTCATGATTTATTGTTTAGGTGGAACGGATCCAACCTTTTATTTAAAAAAATAGCAGAAATTTAATCTTTCAGAAAATTCTAGCAGTAGGAATACTAAATTCTTCACCCTCTTCTTTTCCCCATGTAGAAGCATTACTTGCTATTATTCATGGCTGCTCCGTAGGATGCAGGCAGCGCAGAAACAAAGAGCCTGCTGGGACAAGGAGGAGCCTGTGTGTTCGAGGAGCCGTCGGTCCCTAATGCAGCCTTGCTTGGGGTTATCATTCAGAGCTGTGTTACATTAGTTCAAGATGTTCCTTTTCTCATTACAGATGGACAGATGACGAAAGGTTGAGAGACCACACAGTCGGAGCCAACATGAGGGTCAGAAAGGAGCCAACCCGAAAGAAAGTAGGAAACAAAGACTCGGTGCCCGCATCCTGCATGTCCATCTCTGCCTCCAACCACATGCCCTCCTGCAAGAGCAAACTGGGAAAACAGAAGGCCTGTTCTGGTTCGCTTCAAACACCTCTGAGCCTAGGAAAGCCACGGGAAGTGCCTTCAAAATGCCGTTCGTGTTGGCTCCAGCTTGTATGGCGTCCCCTCTGCTTGAAAGCTGGGGCATCTGAGGCCCAGACATCCATTTTTTTTTCACTTTCATAAAAGTTCATTTCCATACATTTACTGGATGTGCTGTGCTTGGTACTGGGTGGGCACATTCACATACAACATTCTTAAACGTTAGCTTCATTTTTATATTTTTAATCACTACTAAAGACAAATATGTTTCACTCTGTGTTTATGGAGGGGACACAGGAAGGCGTTTACACACCCAAGTCCTCCTAGAATCCCGCATCAAGTCAGCATGTTCTGTCAGGAAGCCCCTCACTGGCCTGAAGTCGTCTGTGTTCTGGGGAGTTGTTCTGCTTTATTCTCTGACCTCACCTTCCGTGTGAGGTCATCAACTTGCTGGCATCTCCCTGTGTGGACAGGACTCAGACTCCTCAGCCTTTTATTACCCAGGATCACTCATCTTAGCCCAAAAGGTCGCCACCAAAGCCATGAAGGCTGAAGGAACCAAAGCATCAAATTAAGAGACACAGCAGAGACAGAAAGCAGTTGGAAACACTGTTTCGTGACAGGGGCTTTTAACTCAGCTGTCACAAACAAAAGTCACCAATAGCACGTCGCAGACAGAAGCTGTTTAGAGAGTGAATTCTGAGGAAAATGTATCTCTCTATGTTATTATAAAGTTCTATTACTGAAAAGAGCCTGTGTAAATCTCACTGTCGTAGTCGTGAAGAACTGTATGGCCCAAATCGATAGCTGAGATCTGAGAGTTCTGATGGCGTCAGTGTAGGGCAGGGGCAGCAATACTAAAGGCGCATGCTCCTGCAGTTCCTGCTGCCTGCCAGGTCTCCATTCAGGTATTTAATCTTCTCCAAACCTCCGGAGTGAGGCATGATGATTAGCCCCATTTGCAGCTGAAGAAATCAAGTCACAAGAGAATCCGTAGCTGGGTTGGCTCACAGGATTCTATACCGTGTGAGCCACTGCTGATTCTGCGGCTGGTCCAGCACTAAGCACTAGGGGTAGGAGAAAGGAGCATGGGGCAGGACAGACAATGCCTCAAATTCTGTTTGGTCTATGCAGTCTGGCTATATGGCTGACTTTCCATGCTAGGCCACTCAGGAAGGCACTGTGCCCATCATTAAGTTGGGAATAGGCTTTTTTTCCATTCTAAGGGGAAAGACTGAACAAACACACTCATCTCCGACTTTTCTTTGTTGGCTAATATTAAGGTCAGAACCAGTGTGGCAAGATAATGGGGTCTCAGTCAATACTGCACACAGAATCACATTGGGTGCGTCTAATGCTTCCTTAAAAATCAATCCCATTGGCATTAATAGAATGTTCTCATTCAAAATACATGAGACATGCTGAGTGGCATAGGAACAGAAAATAAACGTTGTAAAATGAGGTCTGTAGCAGCCGCGAGTCTACTCATCAACAGCCTCTGCTCTTCTCTCAACTACTGGCGACACTCTGAGTATTGCTAACTCATGACTGGTTACTAACCAGTAGAAATGACAGCTCTGTGATGTGAGTGGCAGCCACACAGACAAGACAGGATGCTGGCCTTGGAAGAGAGTCTCAGCTTTGTCAGCTGGAGCAGGTCCTTTAGTTTCTCTCAATCTCGTGCTCCCTCTGTGTGGCGTAAGTGAGGGTCTGAAGAGATGGCTGGGTGATGAAGAACACTTGCTGCTTGTTCCAGTTCGCTTTCTGGTGCCATGATCAACACCTGACCCAAAACAACCTAAGGGGGAAAACAGCTACTTCAGCTTACACTTCCAGGTCACAGTTCATCACTGAAGCAATCAGAGCAGGAACTCAAGCAGAAACTGAATCAGAAACCACGAAGGAATGCAGCTTATAGACTTGCTCTCTGACTTGCTTAAATAGCTTTTGTATATAATCCAGACCCATCGAAATAGGGATTAGGGATGGTGCTACCCACAGTGGACTGGGTTTTCCTACATAAATCATCAGCCAAGACAGGCATGGCTGCAGGCCAATCTGACCTGAGCCATTCCTCAAAATATGTTCCCTCTTTCTGAATGACACTAGGTTCTGTCAGGTTGACAACAAAATTCAACCAGCATAGTGATCTTGCAGAGGACCTGATTTTTATTCCAAGCACTTATGTTGGGCAGTTCACAACCACCAGTGACTCAAACTTCAGGGTTTCTAACGCCCTCTTGTGATCTGCACGGGCACCCAAATGCGCACATAGAGACTTATACGGACACACATATACATAAATTAAAAAATTCAAACTTTAAGAAGAAATATAAGTAACTAAAACTCTTCTAATTGGGAGACTTGGGTACATAGGAACTTTGAATGCAGAAATCTGTATCAAACTTACTCATAACTGCTAAAACATAGAAATACTTGAAATGCCCTAAAGTGGGGTGAATGGATAGAGAATGTTCTAGCATTCAGCACTAAATATCTCTATCTGTCTGTCTGTCTGTCTGTCTGTCTGTCTGTCTATTCAGCACTAAAACATAAATGAACTCTCAAGCCATGAAAAATCATGGAGGATGCTCAAATGCACATTACCAAATAAAAATGTCATTCTAACAGGGTTCAACACGACATGATGCCAATTCTCTGGCCTTCTGGAAAAGGCAGGGCTATGTAGACAATAAAATTATCCCTAGGGTTGTGTCAGAGGAAAGATCAAAAACAAAGTACAAGGGATTGAAAGGGAAGTGAAACTATTTCACTTAGCATTTCAATGGGCAGTGCCTGTCAATATACATGCGTCCAAACCCATTGGATGTATGGCGCCAAGAGTAAACCCTAATGTCAGCTGTGGGTCTGTGTGGTTGAAATGCCTCCATCAGCCATAATCCATAATAAATGGGCCACTCAATGTAATTTTAATTTTTTTCTTCAGATTTAATTTGGGGTTGGGGACAGTTCCATCAATAAAGCACTTGCTATACAAGCGACTTTTCTTTGTTTTATGTGCTGATAATGCTCTTCTCTCTCTCTTCCCCTTGGGAAGCATTTTTCTGAAACTCACTTAATTTTGGTCTGAAAATAAAACTTCTTTCTTAGCTGACTGTACAACCATTGTCGTGGAATTTCTTTTCTATGGATTTTGTGGTTAGCTTATGATGTTATTTCTTATAGCTCATTATAGTCTTTTCTTTATTTTTGCTTTGTGTGGGTGTGTGCATTTTCTGGAGTATAAAGTAATTCTTCAGTAATGGTGCCTGGGAGGCAGGGCTTTCCACTGTTTGACTACTTACAATGGCTTTTATTTACCATCTACATGGACTGATAGTCCGGTTAGGTATAAAACTTGAAGTTGAAGCGTTAGTTTTCCTCAGAACATTTATAGCTTAGTTTCATTACCTTTGAGCATCTGTTTCCACCTGTGTAAGGTGTGCTCCGCTTCTCACTTTGGAACATGAGTCTGTTTGATGCTTCTGATGTTTGCATCGTTTCTCTCTGCATTCTAACCTGAAAAGTGGCAGTCACGTTTCTGCATAGATTTCATTGTTGCTATTTATCTTGCTGATATAAAGTGAGTCTTCTTGATTATACTATTTCTATTTTTTTTTAAAAAATACATGTATATGTATTTTCTTGCTTTGGATATTACATACCAATAAGAATTACGGGACATTTTTCCTGTGCTGTTAACGTTTCTCTTAATTCATCTTTACCTTTCCCTCCTACATGTAAATGGGCATTTTATTTACACAGTGTTACTCCTAGTCTTTGATTTTTACATAGCTGTAGTTTCTTCCCGTCTTGGTTGCATTCTCTTTAAAAAAAAACAAGCAATGAGCCAGTGAGTATGCCATCTTAAAAAAAAAAAATCATTGAGCCGGGCGGTGGTGGCGCACGCCTTTAATCCCAGCACTCGGGAGGCAGAGGCAGGCAGATCTCTGAGTTCGAGACCAGCCTGGTCTACAAGAGCTAGATCCAGGACAGGCTCTAGAAACTACAGGGAAACCCTGTCTCGAAAAACCAAAAAAAAAAAAAAAAAAAAAAAAAAATCATTGGTTAAATGGCGCTGAACTTTCACACCATTTAAATGAATTACTCCCTCTGCTTCTAATTCACAGGTATGAGAAAATCTAATTAATATTGTAGACAAGCGATAGCATGGCTGTATCTACCAGTTGAAACTTTCCCTTCTGGGATGAGGTGAGGTGAGACTGATTAGGAGTCAGGAAGTAAATCAAACTTACTTACTAAATTAGGTAGAGAAAACTCACAAGTCTCAGGGAGCATCTAAAGCTGACAGGATTAACAGGGCCCCTACCACCTCCCCCCACGGTAACTTGGACAGTAACAGCGGCTGGGGAGATAAACTCTGGTCAGGCTGAGCTGTCTGCACACTGCAAAGAGCTCCAGGGTGCAGCTTTCATCAGTTCGCTACCCACGACAGGATGAGCTCTCCAGGATAGAGATGCCCTTGAGGCATCAATGCTCCTGCAAGTTACCCCAAGAAACATTTTCTTGGTGTTTGTTTTTTTTGCTAAGCTGCACTTTGTTGCAATCAGAGCACTCGCCAACTCAAGAGGGAGGATCTATGTCAAAGAAAATAGATAAAAACTATCAAGAGGAAAATACGACATTATTGTTCCTTCGGCTTTATAACTGTTAATAATTTCCCTTTATGTGTCTTTTGCAACAAAACATTTAAAAATAGCGTTATGGGTCCTCGTTAAGTTTCTGCATCATTTTGAGTGTAATCGGTTAATGGTTAGGGGAAAAAAGGAATTAACTGTTGAAGCATAAAAGGAGGCGCTTCCTGAGAGCGAGAAGCTGTGTTTCCCAGGTAAGAATGAGGAAGGCACTGAAGTGTGTTGCGCGGTGACTTGTCACGGCACACCAGGTGGAGATGTGCACCACAGCCATCAAAGAGTAATAAGCCTTCAAGTCAGCCCTGCTGAGTGCCACCCACAGCCTTTACTGAAAACTTAGTGAAAATTACTGTGGCTTCACCACTTTCTAAGGAGATACACAATGACGTAATTAAAGGGACTTTTTAAATTCGGTCTAACATGTCGCCGTGGGAAAAAGTAAATGACAAGAGGAGCCAACATTGTTTTAAACTACCAGCACACAACACTCCAAAGCTGTGGGTGAATGATTCATTCATAGGGTAGGATAGATAAATGGATTTTACCACTCAACGTTTTCAATGCACAGAGGGTTATTCATTGATAAGATTTCAGATACCACATTGTGGACGACACTGAAGATGCCACCATTATGAGCTTTTGGTTCTACTAGAATGTCTGCAGTATCCAGAAAAGTCTAGAAAAAGACTTCCCTTTTCTAATAGTTTACACCAGTGTGTCGGATTTTCTCAGCTGCTTTGATCAACAGACATCAGAAACACTGTTCAAGCAAATGAATCAGATGTTAAATAAGAGATCTACAAAAGAATGCCTTGTTCCTTACCAATACTTGAGGACATTTAGATTTAAAAAACAATTTAGCTGGGCAGTGGTGGCGCACACCTTTAATCCTAGCACCCGGGAGGCAGAAGCAGGCAGATCTCTGAGTTCGAGGCCAGCCAGGTCTACAAGAGCTAGTTCCAGGACCGGCTCTGAAGCTATACAGGAACCCTGTCTCAAGAAACCAAACCAAACCAAAACAAAACAAAACAAAACAAACAAAATCAGAAGAAAAACTTATTGCTTATATTATCACCTAATGGTTCTACTGCATTTGAAAAAAAACGACTTAATAAATACTTTAAAATATTAGGGTCCAAGAATCCGGGAATACTTTACCAGGAAGACTGGGTTCAAGCAAACAGAAAATTTATTGAAAAAGGCAGTGGCCAGTGTTGGAATACAAACTGCATCCCATAGGCAGGGGAAGACTAAGCAATTTAAAGGAGAAAACTTCAAAGGGGCGATATGGCAACTTCACCCAATCATAACAGGACATTGGGAGACATGGTTAGGGACTTTCCAGGGTAGCAGGCCACCAGCCTATCAGGGACCCTTTGAGGTTGGTGGTTCTGCCCTAGCTTAGTGCTAAGCAATCTGGGTAGGGTGGAATTTTTGCATTTTGGCCATTTCCTAGACATCTGGGGTGAAATAATTGTTGGGGGGGGCAATCATCTTCCTCTACTGATGTGGTGGCCCAATGGGAAATGGATCCCTATTGGCAAGTTGGATTCAATATAATATTTTTTAAGTTTTGTTCCCAGTGGGTAAATATCAAAGGCATGACACAGAAACAAAAATTCCTCAAAGACTGGAGAAATGGCTTAGTAGTTAAGAACACTTATGACTCTTTCAGAGGTTCAAGTACCTTAGATCCAGTTCCTCTCCCGGCCCTGGAGGGCACTTCACAACCTGGAGAACAGACGTATATGCAAGCAATACACCCACACACAAAATAAATAAGTAAATAAAACCTTCTTGAGGTCCTCATTGGGAAAATAATAATCTGAAAGAACAAATGCATGGTAGTTCAAACATAATTGGAGAAGGAGGAATTTCCCCTTCTTGATTTTAAGTACCTCATTAATATACTGCAACTCTGTAAGGTGGCCAAAGAAAAAGAAACCAGATATTAGTGTTTAGAGTATAGAGAGATATCTAGTGATTGACCAAATGAACTCTCAAATAGAAGCATTCTATAAATATAAGACAAAAGATTATATTTCTAGTTCATTTCATTTCAAAAATACTTTTTTCTGCTGACTCTTAAATAAATTTATATTAATTTGTAGATGCCCTAAATATTTACGTGTTTTAAAAATTAAAACAATGAAGGATTCCTCAAGTATTTTTTTATAAACTTGTGATAATCAGTACAAGAAGACACATACAAGAAGAAATAAAAAAGTAAGATAATTTGAAAATGAACTTGTCTTTTACCACTAAAAATCCCTAAAATCTTATAGAACAAATACAATATTGGGAAAAGTCCTGTAATCTACTTTATGAAGTGCTAGCTTACAGAAACCCTAAGGACTTTCTCTTACTAGTTAAGAAGAGATAATCATCCCACTGGGATAAAGAGGTGGTGTAATCGTTCACAAAGTATGATATTCAGAGATCTAATAAACACATTACATTTCTTTTCGCTGTGATTAAAGACAACAAAGAAATTAAAACAAGTACCATTTTGCTTTAATTTTATTAGCCGGGATGCTTACTATTCATTCCGGGTAAGAGCATGGGAAAATGAGTGTGTTCACCACTGTCCTCAGGATCCCTCAGGTCCAGCTAGGGATGGGATTTTCACAGAAGTGATACGAAGCATTTCTAATGGGCCTTTGTTGCTCCAGAAACTTCTACTTTGGAATAAAAAGATAACAATAACTCAGAAAAAGTACAAAGCTTCTGCTTAAGAGTTTGTCATAAAATCAAATTGATCTAAAAATAAGACATTAATTGATAACGAATTATTCCAGTCCAAATGTTTTGATTTTACAATGGTATTCTATATAGCTACTAAAAGTCATAAGAGGGTACCCATGACAAACTGCTGGCTGCTAAGAGCAGACTGTAAGTTCATACAGACATACAAGCCAAGCTTGGGTGGCACTCCTGGTATTGGAGAATGCATGCTTTTTCTTTCCCTTCTATACAGGCAAAAGGCAGCCTTTTTTATTTCCTTGGAATTGGGTGGGGTTTGGATCACACAGTTAGTTTTAGCCAATGAAGTATATACAGAAGTGACCTGTATTGTGTCTGACTGGAGACATACAAAGCTGAGACCTAATTCTCTTATCTTCCCCTACTCTTCTGCAGTAATTGTGAAGACCATGTGAGCCAGAGGATATGGTCATGGGACAGTGTGGTGTCTGGTAGCCTGATGGATGAATAGCTGTACAGAGCAGAATCTCTGCCAACCTGTGCTGGAACAAAAGTATTATGAACTAGGAATAAATCTTTTTTATTAAGCCACCGAGAAGCCAGAGTTAATTTACTGCTATAGTAAAACTTAGCCAGTGTGAGTAACACACTATTTTAAAACATAAACCCACAACAAACGGGGTGTGTGAGTATGTACAAGCATGCAAATGTATGTGCTTGCTTAGCAAAATATCGGGAAAATGATATTTTGAAATGCAAACTGTGACTTTCTCTGCTTGTTGGATATTCATAATTATAATTTTCGTTCTCGACTCTTTCTCCTGAACTTTATTCAATAAACATGCATTGCTTTCATACACACAAACACTGAATCTATTTTCATCTTGGAAAATAAAAAGTGCATTGATGCTATCTCAGGGGACTGATCTTGGTTGTGGGAGGGCTCGTGTTTACACTCTTTTAGCTGTGACTTGGTGAGGAGAATCATCCTTTGAGCATGCTCTTCTCAGTAAACAAGCATATCGTGTTTGGGTAGGAATGTGGTCCCTCTGGACTAGTACTGAGAAGGCTAGATTGAAATGGAATATGAGATTGCCAAAGTGGATAGATGTCAAATTGGGCAGGCCTTGAATGTCAGACCACAAAACGAAAGACCTGGACTTGGAGAAAGGAGATTGAATGAAACCCTGAGGTCATCTGGCCCACAATATTCTGCCTGTATTTCATCATGTCCTCGGGATCAATGTCCAGGGCTGGGAAGGCAACAGAGTGGTCAAAATCTGTGAAGCCAGCCTCATAACTTTGGATGATATTTGAGTTTGCCCACAGAGTATGAATCATTCTATGATGGAGTTTCAAACAAAGAAAGGGATGGGGACTACCTTTCTAAATAGGAAATGAGAGCAGAGATTTGAATGCTCTCATAAAGGGTGGGGGGACCAGCACCTCCTGTTCCAAGCCTGTGCTGTAGCCATTCCTGATGTGGGATGCCCCTCAGGATGCTGTGAATATGTTTTATTACCATTAGTTAATAAAGAAACTGAGTTGACCAATAGCCAGGTAGAATATAGCTAGGTGGGAAATCCAAGCAGAGATTCGGAGAAAAGAAGGTGGAGTCTGGGAGAGCTCAGTAGCCTCCAGGGAAACAAGATGTAAGGTAGCCACAAGCCTCATGATAAAATATAGAATAATAAAAATGGGTTAATTTAAGTTATAAGAGCTAGTTAATAATAAGCCTGAGCTAATAGGTCAAACATTTTGTTATTTATATTAAGCCTCCGAGTGGTTATCAGGAACTGATGGGCAGGATTGAAACCTCCAGTTACACATCCCTTCCCCACCATGGCCACAGTTGCTTTACTTGGAGCTTCTCTAAGTAGACCAGGTCTGGGCTGTTTGGAAGCACTGAAAAAAATCTAAGCTTGGAAGAGAGATCAAAGAAAAGGTCATGTGCAGAGTTCAGTGGATTCTTCCATACTACTTGGCAGTTTCTAGAGACTTCTAGAATTTGGAATTTCCCATCATGCCCCCACTAACATCTCTTTCCTGGGAGTAGAGTACCAAGTAAATAATGATCAATAGGGCCTGGAAAGATGACTCCGTAGTTAGGAACATGTACTGCTCTTCTAGAGGACCCAAGTTCATTTTTCAACACCATGTCAGGTGACTCGCAAATGCCTGCAACTCCAGCTCCAGGGCATCTGACTTCCTCTTCTGGCTTCTGTGGGGCTTCACCCCAAAACAGACACACATGCATATACATAATTGAAAATAAAACAAATCTTTGAAAATGTCTCTTAATAAAAGACACCAGAGGAAACTGGGGTAGAGGCAACAAAACTCACCTAGTCTTTCATTAGGATGTTTCCCAGCTCCACGCTCATGTGCCTGGTGCTTGGGGTGATAGGCAGACTCCGAAAGCCACATTTCTCCTCTGCCAACTGCCGCCTGGTAGTTCTAGACAGAAGGGAATTGAGAAGAGAGCTGCCAGATAAAATATAGGATGTCCAAGCCACTGTAAACTTTAGATCAGTAGCAAATACAAGTTTTCGTCTCTATATAGCTCAAACACTGCATGGGGTGTATATATATATATATATACCTTTATCTATAAGCAAGCTAAAGTTTTAATTTAACAGAGCATCCTGTGTTTTTCATTTCTAAATCCTGCAACCATAGAGAAGTTCTGACAGTGACTGCCAGATCCCCTCTGCTTCAGCTCTAACAGGCGGTTGCTGTAGACGCTACTGTACTTGGAGTAACAGCTCCACTCCTACCCATTCCTATCCTATTCCTACCCCTACACAGAGGATGGTCTTATAAGTTCCGACAGGTCCCAGCTCAGCAGAAGTCTGAGCTTGAACTCAGGGACGATCCCAGCTTTTTCCTATTCCCCGACCATTAAGTGGTGGTAGCTGCTTCCTGAATCCGTTGCTTCTGGATACACTGAAAAGCACGAGCAATTTCTTACACCTTTTGGTTCTTTAACAACTAATGAGCAATTACCTGCATTAAATTTTCTCTGCTAAAATTCACTGGTGGGGCTTTTACGTTTGGACTGGGCTTGCCTAATGAGGGCATCTATAGATGATTCTGGAAGCAGGCAAAGAAGGTGATGTGAGAGAAATAAAGGAGAGACATGCAGAGGGAAAGCCAACAGACTGGTAACGTAAGGAATGGCAGAACAGGGCTGAGGGGGAGAAGCTGTGGAAGAAACGAGTTCCAGGGCTTTCTCTGCATATCTTCCGGCCATCCTGACGTGAGACTGGGAATGAATAAGCTTCAGGGACTTGTGCCCTGATGGAGGATTCTCATTGGCTAATAAACAAACTGCCTTGGCTTTTTGATAGGGCAAAATTTAGATAGGTGGAGTAGACAGAACAGGAAAAAGGAAGTGAGGTAGTGGCTCAGACAGTTGCCCCGCCTCTCCTCTCTGGGGCAGACAGCTGTGTCTCTCCTCAGGGAGCCAGCTGCGATGAAGCCAGCTGCCAGGTCAGAAATGCTGAATCTTTCCTGGTAAGACACCACTTTGTGGTGTTACACAGATTATTCGATATGGGTTAGTCAAGATGTGAGTAAGAGGCTGAAAATAATGGGCCAAGCAGTGTTTAAAAGAATACAGTTTGTGTGTTGTTATTTCGGGGCATAAGCTAGCCGGCGGCTGAGAGCCGGGTGGCGGAAAGCCGCCCGCAGCTCCACACTACAGTGCCCAGGTAAGGAAGCTGTGATGTTAGAATATGACAGAGGTGCAAACAAAAAACTGACCTATGTCCAGAAGTAGAAGGACGAGAAAGGTGTCAAAGCGGCACTGGAGAGTGTGAAAGCTAAACTCATCCCCTTCCCTGCCAAACCCAGGGCAAGTTGCTGGGGAAGATCATCACCTGAGTTCCCTAGAGGGGCCTGAACCTCAGTGGTCAAGATAAAGAAAGCCTTCAGTGTGAATTGAAGGCTCCCCTGTAATGGGCCAGGGCCTAGGAAGAGGACAAGGTATGTGATGGCCATTCTTGGTTGTCAACTTGACTACAACTTGCATCCACTAAAACCCATAAATGGCTGGGCACACCTGTGCGGGATCTTTTTCTTAAATCATTTGAAGTGGTAAGAGTCACTTCTAATCAGGATCTTTGAGGTGGGGAGCCAGATTTCTTTTTAAAAGGTGGGAAAACCCACCTTTTATCTGGGACACACCTTCAGCTGCCAGCCTATAGAAAAGGCAAGGCAGAAGGATGCTTGCACACTCTGCCTGCTTGCTCTCACTCTCCCTGGAGAGGTCATTCCTTCACTGGCATCAGAACCTACTTCTCTCGTGTCCCAGTGTGTCTTAGTTAGGGTTTTTATTGCTGTGAAGAGACGCCATGACCATAGCAACCCTTATAAAGGAAAACATTTAATTGGGGCTGGCGTACAGTTCAGAGGTTTAGTCAATTATTGCCATGGCAGGTGGCATGCAGGCAGACACGGGGCTGGAGAAGGAGCTGAGAGCTCTACATCTTAATCCACAGGCAGCAGGAGTGAATCGCTGCACTGGTCCTAGCTTAACCATAGGAGACCTCAAAGCCCACCATCTTGGTGACACACTTCCTCCAACAAGACCATACCTGCTCCCCACAAAGCCACAGCTCCTAATGGTGTCACTCTTTATGGGGGCCATTTTCTTTCAAACCCCACTGCACAGTTTATACCAAAGACCAGTTGAGACATCCAGCCTCCTGAATTGAACAACTGGATTTTTGGATCTTCTGTTGGTAGACAGTCATTGCTAGACTTAGATAGACCACAGCCTGGAAGCCATTCTAATAAATCCCGTTTGTGTATGTGTATGTGTGTGTGTGTGTGTGTGTGTGTGTATGAATTATATGTGTGTGTGTACTACATACACACACATACATACATATGTACATTCTGTTCCTCTAGAGAACCTGACTAACACAGAAAGGTGTTAGAGAACAGTCACATATGCAGACCAGAATGCAAGAGGATTACACGGGATGGGGTGGAGACAACACGGGGAGGCTTGTAAATAACAGGAGGAGGCCTTTAGAAGGCACAGAATAAGAACAAGGGCAGAAGAACAGCAACTCTTGGGGTTGAACATCAGTGGAGAGTCAGGCCACGTGTTGATACAGATCCTCCCCAGTGTCCTGGGGTTTTGAAAGACTCATGGCCCTTCCTCCAGCACTGGACAGGGTAACTTATGCTACTTACTGCTCCCAACCTCCTATGAGTCAAACAAAATGCCTCCAGCCTTGACCAAGTGTGTGAGCTCTCCTGTGGGCAGAGAAACAACTTTGTGAGGGCTTTACTCCTTGCCTGCACAGCTATAGCAAAGTCCTTGGTGGCTTTGAGACAACCCTGGTTTATCGTTGTGTACCCCTGGAAGTCAAGGTCAGCGCGGGACTCCCTGGGTTAAAACCAGGTGCCGACAAGGCTGCTTTCCTAGGGGATCTGGGAAGCTCTGTTGTCGGTTTCTCGAGCGTCTCATGGCTTCCAGGCGGCAGCTCTGCGTGTTCTAACCTCCTTAGCGCAGACTCTCCTCTCAGGAAGACTTGATTCATCTCAGATGCGCCTCTTATGCCCCACCCCCACCCCCGCTGTGCTTGTGTGCCCTTCTACAGTCTGATCACTCCCGACAAGACTCAGAATCGTCTGTTTAGCACAGACTCTGTGACCAAGGCTTCCACATCACTAGCATACCTACACTAGCTTCTGGCAACACCAGGGATTAGGAACTCTGCATTTTTAGGGAGGGACTATGTACTACACTGCCCGTCATAGGGACTACTCCAGAGTGTCATGGGCATGAGTCCCTTTGACTGTGAGTTTGAAGAGAAATGTCCCTAAGGTGACTGCAGTTGTCACCCGTGGGTCACCTTGAGCAAGGGTGACAATGGGTGTGGAGAAGCCAGTCTCTTCCCTTCATACAAAAGGCCAGTCACATGAACAGAAGGGACAAGGGGACGACACTGAACCCAAGGTAACAGGAATCCATTATCCACGGCACTGGGAAACTAGCCATTAGCCCTGGGACTCAGGTAAATGGTAAATGACAGGCAGGAAACATTTAGGGGGTATTGCTTAAAGAAACCAACCACCTTGGCCCTCCTGCGCAGTGCTGGGGTGCTGACGATGCCAGCACCTTCTCCAGATCTCTTGACTAAGGACAGACACCCCTCCGTAGAGAACCAGCCAGAAGACAGGTCAAGAGCAAGATGGTACCTCAGGTGTTTGACTATTTGTAACTTGGCAGACAGGATTTTTGCTCTAGAACATCTGCCAAGTTGGCTAGCAGGAGAGGCTTATGGAATATGCCAAGCCAAGAAAAGCCACATCCACTTGCCCACAGACCCACTGTCTAACGGACTGAGAAGCCACAAAAGTCAATTGTCTGAGTCCTAAATCCCCCACCTGAGGAACTGAGAAAAACAGAGCAGGTAATAGCTCTTGAGAAATTTCTAGAAGGGACGGCTGGTGGACGAGCTGCACCCCAGACATGTGTGACTAAGTCACTGTTACCATTTCACTCACGGTGAGCCGTCCAAGCCTCCCGCCCGCGCCCCCCCCCCCCCAAACGGCCGCGTGCGCATGGCAAACTTCTCCTCTATCCTAACCCATCACACTTCCCAGTGCATAGCGTTTTCATGCATAGCAACCTCTCCAGATGTTTCTGTTCTTGTCTATTTTCACACCACACCCTTATTTTTCAAATGAAGAAGCAATCTCAAGAGATTCCGTGACCTAACAGTAATGACTGAACTCTATGAGCTGTCTGCTGTGGTGTCTCTGAGGCAGCCGTGAAGGCGGATAGCCTCCACTCATGAGGGAGGGGAGGAGCAGATGTGGGAGGGGAGGAGCAGATGTAAAAGGGAAGAGCAGATGAGGGAGGGGAGGAGCAGATATGGGAGGGGAGGAGCAGATGTGGGAGGGGAGGAGCAGATGTGGGAGGGGAGGAGCAGATGTGGGAGGGGAGGAGCAGATATGGGAGGGGAGGAGCAGATGTGGGAGGGGAGGAGCAGATGAGGGAGGGAAGGAGCAGATGTGGGAGGGGAGGAGCAGATGTGGGAGGTCATGAGCAGATGTGGGAGGGGAGGAGCAGATGTGGGAATGGAAATGTCTGGGGCATCATTCTGGTGAAGTGATGTGACTGGCAAAGATGGAGGAGACTTGTCACTAGTGGGGTGGCACATCCCAGCCATTCTTAGTTTTAGGAAGGTAGCAACTTTACCTGGAAACCTCTTTCCTGAGTGAGGCTGTTTGTCTTTGCTGCCACTGCCCACTGACATCCTATCCCAGATGCTTCAACCTTTCAATGGGAACTCAGTGTCAGTGATTCCCTGGGGCACTCCAAGCCTTCAGCAGAAGACAGGGGTCTCTTAAGGCATCTTGCTTTCCTTCTTACTGTGTCAAAATACCCAACATGAGCAACTTAAGGACAGAGTTAGTTTTGCCTCCCCGTTTCAGAGGGAACAGTCCATCGTGGCTGAGAAGGCACAGGAGCTAGAGTTGGCCAGCCTGTGTCCACAACAGCATAGATCAGCAGCTTCTCAAAGGGCACTAGCCACAAGGCAGAGCATTTGGGCTGCAACCAGAAGTTAGCACACTTTTGGAAGGTCCAGAAATAGACACCCACTTCTGCTGACTGGACCACTCATCAAAGGTTCTCCAGCTTCCCCAGACAATACCCCCAGCTGGTGGCCAAGAGATCAGACACATCAGCCTGAAGGGGACTAAGCGACAAGAGGCAGCTGCCTGGGTTCTCTGCTTCTCTGCCATGTCAGTAGCTACTGTTAGATTATCTAGCCTCTACCATGTAATCTGAGTCAACAACCCCTTTGTATTATGCATATATATATAGGTTTTGTTCCTCAAACTGTGGTACGAGACCCTGTATGGGCTCACATAACTGAATGTAAGGGCAGTCATATAAAACCTGGCAACAACGAAAGGTTTTCGAGGCGCACATCCACCAAGACTTAATTCAAAAGCGAATGAGTTATGAGTCTGCAGTCTCTCTGGCTGTGTGCATCCTTCTTGCATTGCTCAGCTTGGCGATGGTGTGGGTTCTGTACACACAACACGCACACATTTTCTGTGCACACCAGCATGCCACATAATACCAGCAAATACCATCCCAAACACCTCAGGTCAGATTCAAAACCATTATACATTATGAATTACACTGTTTTAAGTGCACACACGAGCTTGTCTGCTTTTTATAGAAACAATGGTTTCATTACAGCCACGTTGGGTTCATCATGTCCTTGAGTCAAGAGGCTAAGAAAACAGGAACAATGTTACCAGAGTGACTGGTCTAGACTACCAAGGGAAATCTAGGATGGAACTCTACTGTGGAGGCAAGGAACATGTGTCTGGAGTGTGAGAAAACCCTCACAGCGTCTCCTAGCATCGCCTATGGTTGAGACAGAGTGCGAAATGGCTCAGATACTTCAAGCATGACGACATCCTTCACCTTTCCACGTAAAGAACAAGACCTGCTGAAGGAAGAGGGAATATAGAATGGAGAGAAGCCAGCTGCGGCAACAGAAACAAACCAAGAACAGAAATCCTCTCCTTCAGTGTGAGAAGCACCTTCCAACAGGTAGCAGGCAGCTCAGACAAGAAGTCTCAGAAAAAGCAGTCTGCCAGTCCTGTCTCTCTAGATGGGCACATCTACCACAGTCGTCACCCTCCAGGGGCATCATGCTCCAGCTCTGGGACCTTTCAATAGGGATGCTTACCAATGACTTTTCTGGAAAATTCCAGGACTTCAGGGCTGGATCAGGAAGGATGAAAGAGCCAGCTTCTAGGATTGGATAGGCACTTTATTCTCTGCATCTATAGAATGCAGATGGCCGTTATTGACTTTCCCAGACCCTGCCTCATATGTTAATGCAGTAAATCCCCCTCTATAATGTGTGTGTGTGTGTTGTGTGTATCGATGTTCACACTTGTGTTCTTCTCTATCCCTCTTCTGCTCCATCCCTCCTGCTCCCCCTTTCCCCTTTCCCTTTTCCCTCTTACCCCTATCCCCCTTCCTCTTCCCCTCTTTTTTAACTCTAGGGAACTCTGCCTAATACAGGGATGCAATACTGAGCAGCAGACCAAAGAAAAAGAATCAATGAGACAGGGAGTGAGGCTCCTGCTCTCAGTCAGCTGACACCCTGAATACAAATCCCCAGATACAAAGCCGTAGAGTGTGACAGTCTGAAAAGTGAGCTGTCAGACCCAGTGGATGAGTGGACCAAAGACGGGGAGGTAGTCCAGTCAGCAGAGAGAGAGAGTGGGAGAGGATTAAGAGTTTGGACCTGGACATCAAAGAAGGTGTGGAACATAACTTATTTGTGGCAGTTTAGCATCGTAAGGGCTGCTTTCTGAACAATTTCATAATCTATACATAGGCATGATTTGGTCTCAGAAAGTTCCAGAAAGTAGTAAAATGCCTTTTAAATGGCTTTAGTGTTCCCTTTCAATAAAGAGGTCTGGAGGCCCCGGGAAGGAGGACCACAAGGCTTTCAGGCTGACAAGACAGGCGGTAACTACCAAGGCCTGGAGAGAGAAATACAGCAGTGGCTGGAGACGGCCCTCTGGCCGCTTTGGGCTCATGCTCAAGTCAATAGGCTATTAGAGAAGTTATGGTGTCAGCTGAGATGATGGAGCCAGGCTGTGGGGGGAGGGGGACTGAAATACTTTTCCATAACAGAAATAGAGATTGGTTGGGAGTGCAAGAGATCTGGTAGAAGCAGCTTCTAGTATTGCCATTCCCACAAGGAAGGTCCTACACTGCACTATAATCCTACATGGTGACAAAAGGCCCAGGATCTTCAGGCACAGAACCATGATCTGAGCTGGGTGGTGGTGGCACACACCTTTAATGCCAGCACTGGGAAGACAGAGGCAGGTGGATCTTGTCAAGACCAGCCCGGTCTACAGAGGTTTTGATGATGATGATGATGATGATGGTGGTGGTGGTGGTGATGATGATGATGATGATGATGGTGGTGGTGGTGGTGGTGGTGATGATGATGATGGTGATGATGATGGTGATGGTGATGATGGCGGTGGTGATGATGGTGATGATGATGATGGTGATGATGATGATGGTGATGATGATGGTGATGGTGATGATGGTGGTGGTGATGATGGTGGTGATGATGATGGTGATGATGGTGATGATGGTGATGATGATGATGATGGTGGTGGTGGTGGTGGTGGTGATGATGATGAGAAAGTGAATGGGAAAAGGGGGACGGGGAAGGGGAGACTGTCCTCTAGGGCCAGAAGAGAAGAAGGGAGAGGGAGACAGAGAGAGAGAAAGAGAGAGAGAGAGAGAGACAGACAGAGAGAGAGACAGAGAGACAGAGAGACAGACACAGAGACAGAGAGAGAGGGGGATAGATGGGAGATGGGAGGGCCCTTAAAAGGGAACATAGTGAATATACACAGGAGGTGCTCTTAGTGGCTGCAGCTGGGGACTATCCTGTCAGGACCCCGAGGGCAGGCCAGTGCAGATGCCTGAATACTAACACTGAGGAACAGCAGAGATGATAGAGCTAGTTAGGCCTCCTTTGTGGCCACAATATCGCCTGACTTGCAGACACAAACAAAACACAGTTTGAGCCATTTCTCATAAAAGGCTACAGTATAGAAAACTCCAACTTAAGAGCCCCCAATTAGAAATGGATCACAGCACATGTGTGTGATCATTTACCTGGGGACTTTCTAAACAAAAAGACCAGTGTCAGTCACTGCAATCGATTTCTTCTCTGCATGTCCTGCTTGCCCAGGAAAAACCCGCTCTACCGTCTCCTCACAGGGCTTAGCACTTGGTTCAGACAGGTGCCCTCTAACTGTTCCATCGTATTGTGTCTCAGTTTGTGAGCTCCACTCACGGCCTGCCCGGGTGGGGAAAAACCAGCAGAGTGGAAGACAGAATGGGAGGAAAATGGGATTTGGGTTCAAGATCCTTTGGAAAGTTCTGCTCTCTCTCTCCTGCTTAACCCTCAGGAGTGGCTCCTTTAATACCCACGGCTTCTTGAGAATCCGGCAGGGACCCTGGGAAACTCAGGAATTCCTTCCATTGAAGGGCTAACAAAAGGCCTGGCAAAAGTGGAGATCATGTGACATTTTTCTCTTTAAAACAAAATTAGCTAACAGGCAATAAAAAAAATACTAAAGATTGATGGATGCCAGGAGCAGAAAGGAGGAGGTGCGATGACTGCTTGGCAGTGGGGGATTTCCTCTGAGGGGGACGAAAACGCGCTGGAATCAGCCGGCGATGGCGGTGGTGGCATTGCGCTGTGATGATGTTAAGTGTCACCAAATTGTACCCCTTTAGAATAAAGTGGCGAACATTATGAATATGCAGCTTATTTTTATTTATGTCTACATTTTAATAATAATGTGTTTTAGTACAATAAAAGAAAAGGGAGAGTCAGCATGCACATTTGGGAAGGAAGCAAGAAGTGCTCTGAACACAGCGTCTCTCTCGACACAGCCTGTTCCATCCCACAGAGAGCAGCAGTCCCTTGTTCTCCTTAAGCCTGGGGCCTCCATCCTGAGAGATGGCGACCATGCAGATCATCAGAGTGAGGGCTGCAGCCCTCTGAGATAGCTCACACAGCCAATCACCAGCAGCAGCAGCAGCAGCAGCAGCAGCAGCAGCAGCAGCAGCAGCAGCAGCTGCCACCACCACTGCCACTGCCATCGCTGCTGCCCTTCCTGTAGGCCTGTGGCCTGCAGGGTTCTACACCAGTCCTCTGTGGAGACCAGAAAGGCCTTGGACTCAGCATCCTGGCCTTATGTGGATTCACAGCCAGGTGGTGGAGGTAAGGCAGAAAACGTGGAGCCCACAGCAGAATCTGCGGGGTTTACCGTGAGCAAGAGGTGGAAAAATAGGCCTTATGCCCCCATTTCTCTTCAGGGGTGACTGGGGGTCATCTGACCAAGCTGCTGTGATGTGGCTGTTCTTATGTGCAGCGTGGAGGTGTTCCCCAGGGAGGTGTCTGTCCTCTGGAGGCTCACAGGGCTGGCCAGACAGTCAATTACAGTATTGCCCAACAGGTCGAATTTCGGAGTATCTTCAGAAACTCTATAGCCAAACTCATCTATGGCTCTGAAAAAATAAAAAAAAATAAAAAGAACAAAGTCACATCATTCCAATATTCAGTTACACCCAGTACTCATTTCTATTCCAAAAAGGAAAAACAGGCATAGATAGAAGAAACCGCATGGTGTTGCCTGCTGTTTCCTCCAGATTGGACACAGTCATCACGGTTTTGAAGGAACGTAGCTGTTAAGGTTTGTAGACGACTCTCAGATATCAAGCCTATTAATATTTCCTCATGGAGGGAGTAGGTGGAAGGTCACAAGACTCCTGAGACTCATGAGATGCACGTGGCTCATGAGATATTCCCAAGGCCTTCATGAGGCTGTCATGAATCAGGACATCTGTGAGGATTTGTGTTCCCTCGTGGAGGCACTGGGGAGAGACCTGAGTCACAAGGCTTCCTCTCTCCTCAGGATCCCAATTACCACTCTCGAGGAGGGAAACAGCTTGCTAGGGTAGGGTAACTGCTCAGGGGACCTACCCATGTCATAGATGTCTTTAAATGACCCTTGCTCCTGAAAGGAGCCCCAAGACACTTAACAACACACCAAAGTGAACTTGGATGGAATACTGTATTTGGTCTCTCAGCCTACCCTCCGTCAGGATGAATAGATTTTCTTTGTCTCTCTGGGAAAAGTCATATGATAAATGGGATCAAAGGGATCTCAAAAACTAGCAGGGTTGACCTTACATCCTGTAGCTCAATGATCAGCATCTGGGACACACAGTGTCATTATGTCAACACCGTGGACTTGAGCAGCCTCATGCCTATGATCTTGCCACTTGTGGGACACAAAGCCCGTCTCCAGGACCAGTTCCACCAGTTGCCATCGGGATTCCTTAGCTGATGTTTCACATTTGGGCCATCCAAAATCCTGAGATCTCAAGCACAACGTAGCAAAGCTCCTTGCATATCACCCTGTAGGAGACTCCCAGTCGGGCATCTGACCCTCTTGTACTCACCTGGCCCCATAAATATTCCCACAGAATCTTGGTGACTGTTTTCTTGACCCCATAATTCTTACGTTCTACATGCATCCAACACCAGCACCAGGTGGATGATGCCATGTTCTAATGACATGAGATACAGTGGCCTCCCTTGGAGCCTAGCCAGAGTGGCCTCTGACTGCCTGGGCCACTGAACCTGGAAAACTAGGTGGCCTGTTGCAAGCAGCACTTCCCAATGTCGCTCTTTTCAAAAGAAAGTCTTTTACATGAGCTTTCATTTTATATTGCAGAACTTTCAGTGTGTGTGTGTGTGTGTGTGTGTGTGTGTGTGTGTGTGTGTTTGTGTGTGTTCACGCGCGTGCACACGTGTGTTTCATCAACTTCTGAAACACATTCAAGGCTTCCTTCCTAGTGTCCCAGCGTAAAGCAGGTATCTCCATTCCAAAGGAACCAATCTCTTTATCAACCACAAGTGCTTTGTCTGCAACTTTATGCATTTTCCTTTTCCGCCTAAATTCCAGTCTTTCCAAGTCTTTCTGTGCTGCTTTTCGCTACCAGATCTCACAGGTAGGCCTGGCTAACACGGGTAGCAACAACCACGCCACTGCTCGAATGTAGTGAATATACTTGATTATCCTGAAATTTGTTCCATCAAATAAATCATTCTCTTAATGTTTATCTGTGCTTCACTCAAATTTCCAGAACAAGAGGAAGATTTTACAGTTTTGTTTTTTTGTTGTTGTTGTTGTTGTTGTTTTGTTTTGTTTGTTTGTTTTCAAGACAGGGTTTCTCTGTGGCTTTGGAGCCTGTCCTGGAACTAGCTCTTGTAGACCAGGCTGGTCTCGAACTCACAGAGATCCGCCTGCCTCTGCCTCCCAAGTGCTGGGATTAAAGGTGTGCACCACCACCGCCCGGCTAAGAGGAAGATTTATACTTTTTTGCCAGAACATGACGTGAACGTTCCCCAGTTCTGACAGAGTGCTCACTCACCTCTCTCTGAAACCTCATGAGCAGAGGCTTTATCAAGAGTATTTCTTTAAAAACTTATTTGTATTTGTGTGTGTGTGCATGAGCGCGTACACACGTGCCACATTTGTGTGGGTGCCCATAGAGCCCAGAAGAGATTCTTGGGTCGGGTAGTTATCCACTGCCTGACCTGCATGTTAAGAGCTGCTCTCCAGTTCTCTGAAAGAGCAACAAGTGCTCTTAACCGAGCCCATCCCCCCAGCCCTACCAAATGGTATTTCTATCAGCATTTCGATATCCTGAACTCCTTCTAGAATCAATCATGAAGCTGTGTTTACAGCTTTCTAGGCTCCTCGATTTCATTTCTCCAGGCTTTTCCAAGTTCCTTTCAAAGCTGGGAACAGAGGCTTAAGAACTTCATGGTCAGATTTAATCACAGCAGGGACGCGACTCGGCTTTTCTGGTATCATGTTTGTGTATTGTTTACTTTGCCAGAAATAATCTAAGAGAGGAAAGATTCATTTCTATTTGTGGTTTCAGAGGACTTCGTTGTGGCCCGGGAGGCAGAGCAGAAGAGCTGATCTCAAGGCAGCAGGGATGTGGCAGAAGCTGTCCGCGTTGTGGCGGACCAGGCAGTAGAGACCAGAACCAGTTCCTGAAGCCAGATCTGATCTTCAATGGTTTTTCCTCCATGCTGTACTTCTGCCAGTTGGACCCCATCTTTCAAAGGGTCCAGCACCTCCCAAAACACTGCCAATAGCTGGGGAACAAGAGTGAGCCCATTGGTAACAGTTCAGATTCAAACCATATTAGGGGTCCACAAGAACCAGCTTTACTTTCATCCTTTTTTATATATATACTCTTTGATACTCGATATCAAACTGCATTTGCTGTACAGGAAAGTTGATTATCAGTGCCTGGATCCGAGCTATGACAGACGACTGAATCTTTTCATAGACTAGGACCCTGGCTCACAAACGGCCCATCCGTCCCTTCCAGGTTGCCGTTTTACCCCGCACCCGAAGCGACAATGATCGTGAACTCTTATACCACACACGAATCTTGTGAGACGCTCAAAAACACATATACCAGATCTGGAGTGAGTGCAGCTGCTTTTCGACTTGTGGTGTGATTACACCCCAGCCAACCAACCCAGTGTAGGCTGCAGATATCCTACATCCAAAGGCACTGAGGTCCCCCACCCTACCAAACGTCCTGGAGGCAACCCCTCCATTGCGGTTCATTGGCTCTTTGGCGCCCAGCTGTGTGGCTGACTGGGCGCTGTGGCTGTTGCTGTTGGCTTCAAGGGAGTGTCCACCTTGCTATTGAGATCCTGGGAAAAAAATCAAAATTCAGACCTGGACGTGAAATGTCTGCTAAACGGGCAGCACTTTCTTATCATTGCCAAGGTGAACAATGGAAGCCAAGCTGCTGTAAGATTTGGCAGCTGTCCCTACTCTTTCCTGCCTCACATCTTTCCCCCAACAAGGTCTTTGCCCATTCATCTTGTTGCACGAGGCTTACTTGGCGTTTGTTCATTTTGTGGTTGTGCGGTCTTTGTTTTCTTCTATGAATGCAACGCCACCTGTCCATTCTCATGTGGAGGGCATTTGGGTACTTTCCAATTTGGTATAGACATTACGGCGCAGACCTTTCTGTGAACTTCGTGTGAATGTTTAAAAACCTTAGACTAGCCTGTTCTGAAGAAGGTTTCTCTCCGTGCCGCTCAGCTGCCTCATCTTTAAGCCTTCAGTAAAGGATCTTACATATGCAAATGTTAGGCTCAAAATATGAAAAATAAATGGCGTAAGATCCCAAATTCCCACCAGTGGAGTGACTAATTACTCATTGGGCTATTTACAGGCACAGTGCCGTATTAGATCATATCATGATATAGGATAATGGGCAAGCAGTGGACGCTTGCTCCCCTTCCCTGAGACCGTCCTGTCAAGGCCACGTTGCTTCTGCGGCTGCTAACTCGTGTTGGGTAAAGTGATAAAAATCTCTTGACAAGGACAATCGGAAACTCTAGGGTTGGAGGAAAATCACAGCCCAGTGCTCCTCACAATCCTCACAGGCCAGCTGTCTGCATCTTCCCCTCCTCTTTCGCTAAGACGCAGTCATCTCATGAAGAAATTGCCTGTTTTGATCTCAGCCCATGTTCGTGCTACAGGGGAAAGGCTCTCTGAGGCAAATGGGGACCAATTTCAGGAGTGGAGTTGGATGAGATTAAGGTGACAAAGCTTAAAAGAATGTGTCGTGGGCAAGGTGGAGATATTTTAGTCAATAAATCATTTACCATGCGAGCATTAGGACTTGAGTTCAATCCTGAACCCACGCAGAAGAGTCAGGTGTACGGTGCACACTCAAATCCTGCACTGGGGAGGTGAAGATGGGGCTGGTTCTGAAACTTCCTTCAGCCTGGCTGAATCTGGACATCACAGATCAATGAAAGACCTTGTCTCAAGAATACAGACGTTGTTTTCTGGCCTTCACATGCACATATGTGTACACACACAGAGAAAGAGAGACACACAGAGAGAGACAGAGAGAAAGAGAAAGAGAGAGAGCACATGCTTATGAATGAGAAAGGGAGAAGAGAGAAGCAGAAAGAGAGAACAGAGGAGGAAGAAGGACTGAACTCAATAGAGTAAATAGAGGTATCAGATGCTGAAGACAAGATCTGAACAGCTGATTTTAAATTCACACCAAGCACGGCTTGCACGCCTAGAAAGGATGAGTCTAAGTCTGTCATCCATTGGTCCATAGAAGAGAAAAGGTCCAGAAAGGTACTTCCTGCTTCCTATTAACCAACCTTTCTTCATTTCACGTTTTCTATTACAGAATCCCACAACGTTCATAACAGAATTATGCAATATAAGTGAAAATTTTGTTTCCAAATCAAAAGCCAGGAGAGGAAGTCTATAAGGTTTGAAAAACAAAAGTTGAAAAGTGCCCCGAATGTCTCAGAGCTCTGAGAAAGTACGCATTAATATTGATGGCTTTTCAATAAATACTGGTGAAGGAAATATCTCTCCCCAAAGGAAGCTCGCAGAATTGCTTTATTTCAGATGATTTTCCACATTTCCTCTGAACTTTCCATAATTCACTTCCATCTACCTCTGAGAAGAAAATAAATAAATCGCTCTCCAAAACTGAGTCCCAATGAAGCTTTCCCCTAGAAGCTATTGGCATTGTCAGCGTGGTGACCACAGCGAGGGCTCCAGAGGCGGCAGTGGAGATCAGATTCACTTGAGAGACAGAGCAGAGTCCCTTGGGAGCGTAGTCCACACAGGGCTGCGTGTTCCTTTTCTTTTCCAGAAAAGACAAATCATTACCTACAGAAATGAGCAGGCCTCCTCTCTGCCAGCAACTGGATAGGACGATCTCAGGTGGCCTGAACCGATCACATTCCAGTTTAACTGCAGTATGTTTGCGTGTTTGCTTCTTCAACGGTTCCCCAGACACCTAGCCCAGAATCTCTCAATGCATTTCATTTGTGGTAAAGCTACCAGTGACCAGGACACCCATGGATCGTTTGGCTCCATCCTGGGGACAACAGAGCAAAGGAGCTGTAGGCTCTGCCTGGTCCTAAGGATTGAGGCTGTGAAGATTAAACCCACAGACCAAATGGGAGTGTGTGGACACCATGTTGTCTAATCAACAAAATAGCCCAGCATATCTAACACAAAGGCAGCTTTATGCTGCCCTCAGGAACCCATTGGGTACACTGATGTTTCTTTCCAGAGGACTCATCTGCAGCTCAGCCCTTGACTCAAGGTTTCACACAGAAGGAAACTGGCAGGAAGAATGTGCCAGCATGATACAGATCCACAGCAACTGGCATGTATTATTTACTGAATGCTTCAGCCCAAGCATGAGGAGGGCGTGTCCTGCGCTGGACACTGCAGGAGACACAGGGGAGCACCAATGGGTCATGGCTGTGCTGCCTCATGGAGTCCACAGGATGGTCAGAAGACAGATGAAAGGTATAACAATACTCCACTGAGCCAGATGAAAGGGGGTGGGGTCAACGGCCGGACTGAGTGAGCCATCAGAAGGACAGTCCTGCCAGACAAGATGGTGATGCAGCTAGGGCAGCCTGAGCTTAAAGTCCATGTCTATGCTGTCCAGATCATTTAAAGCAGAACCCAAAAAACATTCTATCCAGACAAGAGCTTAAACTAACCTGAAAGTCTCCTCCATGAGGTCTAGCTTTCATGGTACCAAAAGGCACCGTGCAAGTTTCCAAAGGAAGTAAGCAGCTAATAGTTCTACACAGCCACGGAGCCCATTAAGTGCAGTAATGACCAGCATGTCGTGATGACCCCGAGAAGCAATAGTGGTATGCATACCTTTGCAGCATCCAACACCTCTCTAATTGGAATTAAAACCCAATCAAAGAGAGGGAACTCATACCAGGTCCTGGAAACCCAGGGTTAGTGAAGTCACAGATCTTGGAGGAGACTCCACAATGCCCACTTTACTAAGCCAACACAATCCCTAACTACATTTATTCTTATACCCATAGATATATTTCTCAGCTCCCATCAATAAAAATCCTCTTTGCAACAGAGATCATTACAGAAAACCACAACCAATAAATCTCAGTGTTTGGAGCCCAACCACAATGATGCATCCACAAAACAAGTCTTGCCCCTAATGCTCAGGAAACATTGAGGAAAAGGAGGTGGGAAGATTGTAAGATTGTAAGATGATAAGGGAGTTTGCTGTGAGACTGTGTCTCCTAGAAACACCAGAAACTACACCTATAAAGTCTCACAGACAGATTGCCTAAACATTAGCTAAACAACAATAGCAACAATAGACAGGCCAAAGTGGATGGGGAAAAGCCCACTAGGCCTTTCCCTATACAACTAAGGAATGCCGAGAGCAGGAAACAGTCTTCCCCAGGGAAGAGCACACCAATTGTTTATCCATTACCAAATGGTTATCCATAATAATATACACACAAGTAACTTCATACAGATTGAGTAAGTTATATTTAAGAATATTTACATATATATTTTATATAAATACATTAAGGTTAGGTTATATATGCATATAATTTTTAGTGAAGAAAGAGCTCATACATTTGGAAGAGAGCAAAGAAGGGTATATGAGAGGATTTGGAGGGAGGAAAGGGAATGGGTAAATAATGTAATCATATTGTCATCTCAAAAGCAATCTCTTTAAAGGGTGAATAGCAGAGAAAAAAATCCAACATGAAGTACAAGAGAATGTAGTCCAACATAAAAAAGAAAGAAAGAAAGAAAGAAAGAAAGAAAGAAAGAAAGAAAGAAAGAAAGAAAGAAAGAAAGAAAGAAAAACCAGAGTCAAAAAGAAGAGAGGGACAGTGAGTTGGCTGTGTGGCCAGAGCACCTGCTCACAAGCCTAAGGACCCAGGTTCAATCCTCCGAGTCCACATAAGGGAAGGAGAGAGCTACACGTTTTCCTTTGACTTCAACGTGTGCGCCTGTGTTCCTCTCCACACCACAAAATGAATAGATAATTGTTTGTAAAAAAGAAAGGAAAGGGTTCGAAAAATATTTGTAAGAAGAAATAGAACTCTGGAAAGCGCCTTTTTACTATTCTAAATACATTTCAAAAAAGAGAGAGAATTAAACAGTCCCTAAAGTATAAAAGTTATTCTAAAATGAAGAAATATAGCCTAGTCCGTTCCTCAGTGGGCATGGAGTTTTAAACCCCAAGAGGATGCTTCAGCCTCTTAAGGAAAGTGATGTGTCTTCTTCCTCTAACCCAACACATCTCACCCTCTCTGCCCTTCAATTCATCTCTAGATTAATGCCAGTACTTGGTCCAATATAAAAGCCATGCCAATGAGAACATCGCATTGACTGGGGAATAATGGAAAAGGGCACACACATTGAGCAAAGACAAAGTTTTCGAAAAGTCCTTTGGGCCCACAGGTGCAGAGTCCATGTACCGTGGTACAGAAGGCGAACATGATCACAACCAAGTCTACCAGGAGCTGAACACACTTTACCCCACACCACCTGGCCCATGCTCTCACAGGTCCAAGGCAACAGAGCCAATTGGTCATGTGCTGAACCCTTTGAAAACGGGAGCTAAACCAGACCTCTGTTCCTGTTTAAAGTGTTTGTCTCGGGTATTTTTTGAAGCAAAGGAAAGTGGAAAAATGGAAGAGTACACTGTCATGTACATTCTCTCATTCTAAAGGGGTTTATTTGGTTAAAAAAGAAAGAAAGAAATTATTAAACAGTCTCAGCTACCCATTATTAATGTTATATCCACAGGGGGAAAAACAGAATTTCAAGTAGGGAACATTCATATGTGCCAAACACTGCCAGGAGGGCAGAGAATGGCTTGAGGCTTTGCAAACAGGAATGGCATTAATGAACTTTGTGGTCATTTGCCTCAGTGGGTTCAGTGGACTCAAATGAGCAGGCGATTCAGGACAGAGAGGATAGGGAAGACGTGAGACACGCTTTCAAGTGGGTGAAAGTTCTAAAATGCAGCTGTGTGCGTGGCAAAGCTGGGCTCGCAGAAGGGGACTGCTCTTTTCTCCGTATTTGTTTTCAGACAGACAGAGGCTTGTGTGTGACTACAAAGGGATGGCGGGAGGGGAGAAATGAAGGGCTGGAAACCTGGAAGGAGCCAGCCGAAGCAGCTGCCAGTTACCTGCTATCTACCCGACAGAGCTGAGACTCGGGGGTGGCTAATGTAGAGCAAGGAGGGAAGTTAAGTGTCAGCCTGCTGATTGTCAGCTAGAAGACAGAGCCATCTGCTGAGAGTGACACACAAGGTATTCTGGCAGCTTTCATGTCAACTTGACACAGACTAGAGTCATCATAGAGGAGGGCACCTAAATTGAGGGAATGCCTCAATGAGATGGGGTTATAGGCAAGCCTACAGAGCATTTTCTTAATTAGTGATGAATGGGGGAGCGCCAGGCCATTGTGGGTGGTACCATTCCTGGGCTGGTGGTCCTGGGTTCTGTAAGAAAACAGGCTGCGTCAGCCATAAAGAGCAAACCAGTAACCAGCGCTTCTCCATGGTCTCTTCATCAGCTCCTGCTTCCTGGTTCCTACCCTGGATGAGCTCTGTCCTGACTTCCTTCAAGGATGAACAGGGATGTGGAAGTGTAAACGAAATAAACCCTTTCCTCTCCAAGTTGCTTTTGGTCAAGAATAAGAACTCTAAGGCACAAGGCAATCTAGTGCAGAGTCAGAGAGCCTGGGGGCAACTGTTGACCATGGGAGGAGAAGGTCATGACCAGTTTTGAATACAAAGTCTACAAAAATAGATACCTGTCAGCCGGGCGGTGGTGGCGCACACCTTTAATCCCAGCACTCGGGAGGCAGAGGCAGGTGGATCTCTGTGAGTTCGAGACCAGCCTGGTCTACAAGAGCTAGTTCCAGGACAGGCTCCAAAGCTACAGAGAAACCCTGTCTCAAAAAAAAAAAAAAAATAGATACCTGTCGTTTTCAATAGTTTTTCTTCATTGATGCTTGGCTACTCCTATGCTAGTTTGAGGGTGAGTGACTGAAATATTTTTAAAACTAGGTCAAACAGTGATGAATGCTGTGAAAGAAAAAGACAACCAGGTCTTAGAAGGTAAGCAAGGCTTGTGTACAGAGTGATATTCTCTTTGCATCTGACTAGATATGAACGGAACCAAGGCAAGTAGTGACCTGACTTTGGGAGAGGGAACTAGAAGCACCATAGTAGCCCAAGCTCTGAGTCATAAGTCAGGAGGCAGTCACAAAACTCTGAAACCAAAGCATTGGTGATAGACTGCAGGGGATGAATTCCCGAGAATTGTGATGGAGATTGGAGTGGATGTGGGAGTCTTTCATTAATTCATGGTTGTAAACAATAACATCAAGGCATAACAAAAACTTCATGTGAAAACAGGTTTGGTTCAGAATTCAGAAAGGACAGCTTTGCTGGCTAGTTTGTATGCTAACTAGTTTGTATGACATCGGGTCATCTGGGAAGAAAGAATCTTAAATAAGAAAATGCCCCCATGGTATTGGCCTGTAGACCTGTCTGTAAGGTATTTTCTAAATTGATGGTTGATGTGGGAAAGTCTAGCCCACTGGGTCCTGGGTGGTATAAGAAAGTAGACTGAGCAAGCCATGAGGAGCAAGCCAGTAAGAAGCACTCCTCCATGGCCTCTGCTTCAGTTCCTGCCTTAGGTTCCTGCCGTGAGCTCCTGCCTGGACGTCCTGTGATGACAGACTGTGCTGTGGAGTGTGAGCCAAAATGAATCCTTTCCTCTCCAAGTTGTTCACTGCCATGGCATTTTATCACAGCGGCAGAAACTCTTAAGACAATGACCAAATCCTCTCCCCCAGCTTCACTAACGGAGCAGACATTACAGCAGTCCCTGCTAATGAGGCCAAACAGGCTGAACAATTCACACCTGTAATGTGGAGCTAAGTCTTGGCCAGGGTCAAAGATGCCATAGCATTTGGGAAGGAGATTGGAATTCAAGATGAACATTTCCTAAAAATGGCAAGAGTTCCATGGGGCTTGACATATGGAGTAGAGGGATCCTTAGTGAACATAATGTGGAAAAGCCAACCAAATGATCTCAAATCTTAGAGGGAAGCTGGGAATGGATGGAATTAGCAAGCCTCATGATTACAAAGCTATACATGACTCAAATGCTATCTTGGAAGGGCCCGAGATTCTGGGATCTCTCGGTAGGTACTCAGCAGGCATTTTCCAGACTAACCTATCTTACATGGATGTTTGGAGTAGCTTCTCAGCTACTTCTCTGGATACCTCCAACTCCCATAGGCCCACCAGAATTCTTTCCCTAAAATATAGATTCTGATTCATGACTCCCTGTTTAGAATGGGTCCTCATCACATCCAGGATAAATGTAAATACATCAATATGTCCCTGAAGCCTCAACATACTGCGAAGCCACCCTCCTTTCCCACCCGGTCCTCTGGCCTTTCATTCAGGTCAATAACTTCAGAATGTCTTCCCTGGGAGACAAATGGAAAATGAATGATGGTGACAGCTCCAAAGACAGTTTCTGTGGATCAGTATCCCATGTCCATCACATGAATTCACCGTGGGATCTTACTAAGGTTACATAACCGTGATAATCCCTTTCTATATGCTGAAGACGGCATCTGTCTCAGAAGGTTGTCACAGGATTAAATGAGTTAGTAGCATAACCAGGTGCCTAAGGAGTGTTACTGGCTCCACAGCAAGTGTCCTTGTTCCTGTGATAGTGTCCCCGTGCCTCTCTGTTGAAAGTCGTCTTCCCATTTTGCCCATCTCAAGACCTTCTCCTCTAAACCTCTGCTCCAATATCACCACCTCTTTGAAGTTTTCCATTTCCTTATTTTTGTATCAGCCAAGGCAGAATTCATGACCGCCTTTATGCTCCAGGGGATTCATTCAGTCCCAATTAGAGCCATATTAGCATTGTGTTTGAATTAATTCTTTACTACTGTTTTCTGAGCACAAAGCAGTAGTAGGCTTGTCCTTTCACTAAAGGGCCATGGGCTAATTCAACTTTGCAGTCTTTGATGTACAAATAATGAAAAGAGAGGGTGCATTCTTAATCAGACATAAAGAAGCACTGCTCGCTGCATCTTCAAGGGGGGAAAAAGACACATGCCTGCCTAACTGATAATAAAAAGTCCAATTACTGTCTTATTTAAAGCACCTACATCTCAAGGGTTTCAACAGTGCTTAGGACTTGGTAGTTCCTCAGTAAAGGGCTTCTTAATTGGGCGGGATGGAATAAAGTCATCTTCCCAGGGACAGAGCTGTCCCCATCTGCCACCCAGGTCTCATTATACAAAGTACATCTATTTTGAAAGAAAATTCTAAAGTGAACGTCTCATAAGATGAACAGCTAAGATGCATCTTAATGAGCGGCAGAAAGCTTATAATAAGCCACGGTACTAGCCGGCAATATGTCCCTTTTCTTGCCAGTAATGTTTTCAATGAGGGAAGAATCTACAAGTATTTCTAGCTCCTTTCATGTTATTAAAAGTACTCATGTAGCCTAGCAACCACCGAGATACAGATATTAAAGCAGACACGTCAAGATATATTCCAGTACTTAGCCATCCATTTAACATAAACGTCTACATTCTAATAATTACTCCCTCCTTATTTATGGGAATAACTCTATGTCACTTCCCCCAACTGTCTTTTCTGACGCCCCTTCCCCTTCCATCAATATTTTGACTGATGTACTTAGAGGTGAGGGGAGGGGATGATCTGATAGGCTCAAAGACAAGTGTGCAGAAGCAAGTATGCATTGTGGAGGGGTCAGGAGAAAGTGGTGGCAAAGGCCATCCCAGCTAGGCTGGCAATAGCACTTGGACCTCCTCTTTAGACATGATCTTTGCAGTGGGAGGGTGTCTCTTTGAGGCTTTACATGATAACTTTACATTATCATGCGGTCACTAAGACCCTTGTGATGAATGCCTCGGTCAATTTGTAGTCTCATGATCTCTCAGTTTAGGTATCAGAAAGTGGTCAAAACCATCCTGTAGCCAGCTGCAGAGCAATGCAATGAATCTGTGCCCTTACATGGTGAGGGTAGGAGGCTAGGTACTCCTGGCTTGGGGTAGGCAGAAGAGAGCACTGTAAGTGAAGTTGGGGTAAGCTGAAGGGAATAAGAACATTGCCTCCTAGAGACTGTGACCACTGGAGATGGAGCTGTGCTTCTGAACCAACACTTCTCAGGGATAGGAAGGTGCCTCCGTGGGCAAAGGGACTGCTGGGAAAGCATGAAGGCCTGAGTTTGGATCCCTAGACCCTGTGTCCAAAGCCAGATGTGGTGGCAACACCATATCTTGATGATCCCAGCACTAAGGAGAGGAGGACAGGGGGTCACTGCAACTAACTGGTCACCAGCCTCGCTGACTCGGTGAGCTCCAGGTTCTGGGACAGAGAGAGAGCTTGAGGACGAGATGCTATGTGGAGCCCTGGCCTCTGTGTGTGCACATGTGCATGCGTGCACGTGCATACACTACTGATGCTACACACACTGCACGCAGACACAAAACAATTAATTTTAGTTTGCTTTACTGTGGCTAAGCTGCTTCCCCAACACCTTGTCCTGGATACTGGGGAATAGAGCACAAGTTTAGTATCAAGGAGAAGTATTAGTATCACTGGAAAATAAGGGGTCTGTGCACGCCTTTAATCCCAGCACTCAGGAAACAGAAGCAAGAGGATCTCTGTGAGTTCGAGGCCAGCCTGGTCTACAAAGTGAGTTCCAGGACAGCTAGGGCTGTTACACAGAGAAACCCTGTCTTGAAAAACAAAAAAGAAAGAAAGAAAGAAAGAAAGAGAGAGAGAAAAGAAAATTACAGTTGTGATGAGATCAACAAAAAACAATAAAAACAAGGAATAGAAGAAAAGGAAATGCTTCATCCGTGCCTCAGTCAGGATGACTTCTAAGGGAGGTGGCAAGGGAGAAAGACGGCTGATGCTATCAATAAATACACTCTTTTCTGGTCCCTGTTTTTCTGTGTATCCAAGGAAGCTAAATTTAAGGAAGCACAGAGACCCTTACCTAAGCCTGAAGGAGCCAAGACTGTTGAACTCTGCTGCTGAAGCTAAAAACAGCATCTCCTCCAGTACTTCTTGAGGAAGAGTCTAGTGTCCTGCTTCACCCCACACAGTAACACAAACAGGAGCGCACAATAACAAAGGACAAAGCTGCAGACGGTGGAAGACCCAAGCGCTCTTCGTGCAGGGAGTGTCTCCGAAGGGACTCGGTAAGAGGCCTGGAGTGTGGAGATGCAGGAGAAGGAATGATGGTGACTGAGTACACATGCAATCCCTTCCCACAAACCATCACATCATCAGTGCCATGTCCTGGACACTGGCTTTTTAGTGACTTCCAAATGAAGTGGTGGAAGACGTTCCCCAACACACTCCTGTGCATTAGCCCCTGGAAGTGGCCTGGGCACAGGATTCAGCTCTTGGATGCATTTAAGGCTGTCTCGTGTTTCTGTTTCTTCCTCTCCTGGACTCCCTTGCCTGTCAACTGCTCAGGGTCCTTGATTTGGAGAAGATGGACAAAGAGTGGCAGCAAACAGCTGAGCTGAGATGAAGAGGAGGAGGGCACAATCTGTGCCATGACCCCCCTGTGACCCCCTTCCACCCTGTGACTGGAGACCTAGTGGGATCCTGGCTGTTTCTGAAAAGACTCTGCCTGCTAGTCCCCATCTGCCCATGCACAGGTTCAAATCCACCGTGTGACAGCATAGGCTCATGCCCTAGCCTAGAGAGTAGGTGTATCTAAATACCCAGGAAATATAGGGATGGGGTGAGGGAACCAAAGTGAATTTTCCCTGGGGCTGCAGATGGAAAGGACAATTCATTGTAAAAGGGAAGACACAGAAAACTATGGGGTTGCATAGAGGAAAACTTCAAACTGTTGAAGTAAAGCAGAGGCCACAGGAAAAACAAGGAAAGAGATAGGACCAGGGTCTTGAGCTCGACAGTAACAATTCCGCAGTGGATAAATGTAACAATTCCGCAGTAGATAAATGTAACAATTCCGCAGTGGATAAATGTAACAATTCCACAGTGGGTAAATGTTGGCACAAAGTTTGGGGAGACGTGTTGTGAGAGTAGCAAAGACCCAGTGGTAGTCGAAGCTGCCTCTCACACACACAGGGAGCACATGCTTTGAGGGAAACGTCAGAAGCAGGACAAGATATTAGTACCCACCTGAGACACTAGAAATCCTTCACCATGACGCCAGCCCATCACCTCTCTTTAGCTTCTTCTATCAAGGCCTCACAGAAGTGACACAGACGACGTGTGCTCATGGGTGCCTTGCTGCCACATGCTCTTACTGCGGTGGCTGTCAACCAGCTGCTGTGCCGCTAGCTCAAGGGAATGAATTCCGGAAGGATTTCTGAGAATGAGAGGTTGCCGAGAGAGTTTTCTTTCCATTTTAGTGTTTCACGGTGGGCTTTCACGGTCTGCGTGGAGATTTGTAACGGGAGACCCATTAAGAGTGACATTGGAAAGTCGGAGCGTATCAACACCGTTGTGAGAGAAATGGTAAGAGTCTAGGCGTGTGTGCATTACGTCTCCTTAATTGGAATTCTCTCGAGTAGAGGCTCACAGGTGTGTTGGCCCGCAACAGCTGGAGAGACTTTTAAAAACCATAGATTACCAAACCCTTCCCTAGAGTTTCTGATTGGCAAGTAGGAGAGTATGGAATTTTGCATTTCTGAAGAAGTACCCAGTGACGCTGGTGTTGCTTCTCAGAAAAACAGGTTGGCTCCCAGCATCTCTTTAAGCGTACTTTCTCTAGACAGCAGAACAACTCTGGAGATATATATATATATATATATATATATATATATATATATCTTTTACTTGGGGTTAGTCTGAGGCAAGGAAAGGGATAAAGTACAAGTGTGATGGGAGATGGTCCCAGAAAAGCATGAAGTTCTTACTAAAGGTAAACAAAGAGCAGTAATGAGGGAAAGGAAATGGGAAAAAGAAAAAGGAGTGTCATGAACCCAGTTACCACCGTGGGTACCTAAAACTTCATAGATGACTCTGGGCGACAATGAGAAACCAGGCACCTCCATGTGAGAGGAGTGGCCAAGAGGGAGTATTACACTGACCCTTAATGGAGGGCGGCTTCAGGGACAATGGTTAATTAGTCCATCCATCTGGCCATAGTGGCTAGCCGGCAGACTCTGGACCTTCGCGGTCTATGGAGATAAGAAGACCTTCAGCATCAAGCACAGCACGAAGGTGGTGGTTGCTTGTAGACACAGGAACTTTTGTGTTGGCTTGCCCTGAAAATCTGGACACTCTTTCAAGAGGAAACTGATTGGCTTCTGTGCTCACAAGTCATTGGGTCTAGGTTAGACATCTAGAAAGTGTCCTCCTTGGGAACAATCTGTTCTCAGATCACAGATGTGTGCTAGAGGGGTAAAGAAATACAGAAGAGTTGAGAGAGAAAGAGAGAGAGAGAGAGAGAGAGAGAGAGAGAGAGAGAGAGAGAGAGAGAGAGAGCCACAGTCACCCTGTCCTCAATGTATCTATCCAACCTAAGTTCCCACCTACACCCTCCTCGAAGCCCCACCTGTGAATATGCTGACTCAGCTCCCATCTTCTGGCTAGCCTGAAAGTCAGACCTCTCTCCTGGTTCAACACCATCCCAGTTTCTCCTGCTAAAACCCAGACTCCTCTGACCACACCCATCGCTTCCGTTCCCAATAGCACACCCTCCTTTATTCCTATAGGAAGTCGGAGCAAGATGAATCTGTAAGTTCAACTATTGTTTAGGAATCTTTGCACGTTCTGCCCTCCCTGCCTTGTTTGGTTTTCCTTAAGTCTGGTGGCAAGGAACATTTTTTTTTAATCCTCCTTTATTAAGAGTGCCACCTAGTGACTCTGCTACATAAAAATCCTCCCGCCTGCCTGGCTTCCCTATCATGTCACATGAGTGAGTCCAGTTGGTGCGGATCAACTGGCCTGGCAGCAGCCATGTTGGTAACGGCCTGCCTCCTACAGACAGCTCAGCTTCCCTTGTCTGCTTCTATTTTTAGCAGCAAAGGAGGAAAAATAGCATCCCTGGTGGTTCATAACTGGAAACATGCCCTATATATTCTTGGCTGCCCCAACCTTTCCTAGAAGGGGTGGAAAAGTGAAACTCAGGTTCAGAAACCACAGCTTTCTCATCCGTATATGCAGCACCGATGCCGCCAGGTTAATTAAGGACGATGAAATGTGGTTGACATGGGAACAATGTGGGTCAGAAGCAGCAACATTGGCTTCTAGAAGTACAAGGCTTCCAAAAGGAAACTGGAGAATAGGCAGCCGGCCTGCGGCCGTCACGGGAGTTTTAAATAGCTGGCTTCACTCAGGTTGTGGGATTAGCTTTCTGAACCCAGCACGCACAGGGAGGGGCCAGTTCTGTGAGGCTGGAGAACCAACCGAACAGGTTGGATCCGGCCCTTGATAGTCCTAAATCCCAGCACCTGCTTGGGTGACCTTAAGCCGAGAACTTAGTGATGGAAGGGTAACAGCCGCCTTCTGAAGAAGAGGGCTGGGTTAGGGAAAGGGTACAGATACAGCAGAACAGTGACCCTTGCTCTTCCTAGAAGCTACTGTCTGAGGCTCTCCTAGTCCTCTCTGTGTCTCCCGGCGGGTCTCTAATGTGGAGGTGCAGCCCCCCATGACCCCATATGACAATTCTTGGCTCTCTGCCCTTGTCACAGAGCATACCAGTGACTCTCTTTAGCCCGAAGGCAAAAGTAAACCTGCCGCAAAAGTAGATCACTGCCCTTGGCCATAAGGTGATTGACTGGGAAAGGACAAAAGTGGCTGCTGCTAAAGGCCATTGCCTCTACTGTCACCCTTCCCCGTGCCTGTGGTTTGCTCTCAGCAGACCCGGAGGATGCCTTCCTGACTTCCAGGGGTTCTGGTGGGGCTGCCAATCAACCACCCGGCTCTGTGTCCCCAACAATTAAACAAGCATGGTCTTCTGCCCAGCAGGCCCCATAGTGAGCCAACCCAGAGAAGAGACAAACAGATGATCAATCGGCTCATCTTTCCTTTACATGTAGAGAATCCTGGAGAAGGCAAACAAGTGGCTGATGGGCGTTTCCTCCGCAACATGGAGGAAATGAACTGAAAATGAAGGCATGGTCAGCAAGGCGGAGAGTCAAGAGTAGCGTGCGTACCTGTTGCTTGTCTGGATCCCTGCGCCTCCCGAGCCCTTCCCCTCTGCTACACCCACACTTTTGTTTGTTTTTCCAAGCTGGTGTAAAACAGCTGCTTGCTTCTTAAATCTGAGAGTACCCCAAGTCATGCAAACTCCTCGCTTAGTCCTCATCTTTCTATATGTGGACCCAGGCCTCAGGAGTTTTCTCTGCCTTCATGGCATGCATCTCCATTGCTTAGTCTTTCTGCCAGCACCTCAGGTTCTGGGGCTCTTCAAAAGTCTTGCAAGTTCCTTGGACCCTCTTTCAAAAACAGTTTATGTGCATGTGTGTGTGTGCATGTGCAGGCAAGTGTGTCTGTGTGTCGTATGAGTATGTATGTATGCATGTCTATGCACATGCATGTAGAGCCTGGAGGTTGATGGGGGAAGTGTTCCTCTAATAATATCCACCGCATTGCTTCTTGTATTGTAAATAATTTTTCACATGACATATTCTGATCACTGTTTCCATCCCCACAGCTTCACACAGATGACCTGCAGAGTAGCTCCCAGGATCGTGAACACTAGTCAATAAGGATGAGAGATCCAGTTTGGGAGCAGCTCTACTTCTCCAAGCTCAATGAGCCACGTACGCATTGTCTTCAGCAATGGGGGCTTACCATCAGTTTGCAGGGAAGCAGCCATTAGCCTTGGTGATAGCCTGAGTTGCTTGGGGGTTTCCAGGGGGCTCTTTGGCCAACAGCTCTATTAGATGTAACTCATTCCTGGCATTGGAGGTTTCATTTTTTTCACTTAGTCTTTTGAGACATGGTCTCTCACTGGATCTGGAGCACAGTGATTAGACAAGATTAGCTGCCTAGCAAGTCCCAGGATTCCCCGTGTCCCGTCTTCCCCATCAGTGGGATTATAGGTGCATGTCACAGTGCCTGGCTTTCTATATAACTGCTGGGGAGCCAAACCCAGATTCGTATCTTTGTATGGCAATCACTCACCAAACATCACTCTTGATTTGTGCCTAGAGCCAACACAGATCTCCAGACGGCAAATGCCAGCTCCAACCAGCTGGACTAACCAAGGCTATTAAACTCAAACTCATTTCTGGGAGTGGCTTCCATCCCCCATCACGGGAAAGTAACAGAGACGTACTCTGTGCGTACATTGTCCATGCTGGCAACTGAGTCTCAGTCAACCCATTCAAATCTGATTATTTTTAGGGCTCCTGCTGCTTCGGGCTATGAGAAGACCATGCAGTTTTTAGAACCCTAAATTAACACATCAACTATAATAGCCTCACACCTTAACTTTCCACGAATAACCACATCTAGTTTAAGTGTGTCTTTTGGCAAAGCCACAGAGACTAAGGAAAATAACCCTGAATGACCAATTTTCATAAAAACAGCTCTGGAAAACATATTAAGGCCCTTTGCAATACAACATACAAAATGCAATTTTGCTTTTCCATCTTTTCCTGGGTTCCAGGTGGCAGAGGCAATCTGATGGGTTTAGGACTCTCTATGTAGGTCACTGGCTCATGTCCACCTGAGAACCATTTTCCATGAGATTTTTGCTCAGGAAGTAAGCATATCTAAATTGTAAAGTCTTTTTGGAGAGGCTAGAATTCAAGTGGGAAAAAATAGACATGTTGTGTTAGCAACATTTCTGTTTCGGCATGTGTTCAACCTGACGATAATTACAGACATGACCACCAAAGCTCCCTGAGTATCCCACAGCCAAAATCTGTACGGGGAGTAGTGGTGGCAGGGGACAAATTGTGGTTCTGTTTACAATTCAAAAGTGCACTTTCTAGATTTATGCCCAGCGGCTGCTTGTCGTTTGTTGTTTGGCCGGTGCTTCCTGGAGAAGCTTTTGTGTAATTATTTCCATGCATTTCCCCAGACCCTCCTGCTCTCGGGTGGGGCTGCCCAAGAAGAGAATGGAAGAAGCTACAGAGCCAGAAAACCATGCAATCTGAGTTCTTAAAATGAGGAGTAGGGAAAGTGAAGAAGGGACACAGGATGATGTTTCCAATTCTGTCTAGAAACACACTCATCTTCCAAGTTTCCGTAGCCCATGCGGAAGCCATATTTGTCTTTGTGGTCATCCTTCTATCTACCGCCATCTAACGAAGGGTTAATTAGACCAACTTTATTGCCTGTCTCCTTAATGACCCATCACCCTACCACAGTCTGCAGAATAGCCTGAGACACCCAGACACGGATGCTGTGTGTCTTCAGTCGGGTTCTCAATGGCTGCCTGTACCTGGAAGAAGAGAGCCATGAGCCCAGGTGGAAGAATTGTCCTGCTAGGAGCCCAACAGGTGCAAGAGCTTGCTGCCAAGCCTGCCAATCTGAGTTCAGCTCCCAGAAATGACATAGTCGAAGGAGAGAAGTGACTCCCAAACACTGTCCTCCGACCTCCACACACACCACCACGCATGCGTTCCCAAATAAACAAACGACTGCGGTAAAATTCTTATGGTTTGACCCTTAAAGGCTCACAGTTTAAATGCTTGGTCTGTAGCTGGTGGTTCTGCTTTAGAATCTAGGAGATGCGACCCAACTAGAGACACTGAGTTACTTGGGTTAAACCTTGAAAGTCATACCTAGTCCCCAGACACACCTCTCACTCCTCGTTACTTGGATGTAAGCAACTCCACCATGCTTTTTCTGCGTGATGGACTGAACCCTCTGAACTGTCAGGCAAAGTCAAGTATTTGGTCACAGTAACCGGAAAAAATAAGCAATACAAGAAAGTCCCACCTTTAGTGGTGTGTTATGAAATATGACTTCTGAGTATAAAATATTTTATACCAAAAACCAACACCTTAACCTTAAAACAAACAAAAAGTATCCTTTCAAAATTTATTTATAGCCAATATATATGAAATCTGAGCTAAAAGTATACAATTCTCATTTTCTTTTCAAAACAGTATTTGCTTTGAGAATTCTTCTTCTTCATCATCCCCTTATTTGGATGCTTTAGGTTTTCTTGTCTAATTTCTCTGCAAATTGCTAGTGCATGAACACAAACTGTTCTCTAGTAGACAGGGAAAATTCCAACATTTTAGACACATATTTTGTTATCTGTGATTTCTTTTGCATTTTTTTTCATTTAGTTTTTTAAAACGTCTTAATTGCTAGAAATGTAGACAAGGCTGGTATGAGAGGTTAGCAAATGAATATTTAACATTAAAAAGAAAATAATCCAGAAGGAAAAAAAAGCACTCAGAAGCATCTAAAGGGTTTTAAAAGTACCATGGATCTTGTCACATCTGAAATACACTTATAGTTATAAAAACAATTCTAATTCAGGGAAACAGATTTGTTCATCAGTCTCTCAGGTGGCAGAACAATGTTTGATTGGTACACAATTAGAAAACCATATGGAATCGCTAGCCCCAGATGAGCATTTATAGCAAAGCTGTTAAAACAGTCACTAAGGCAGGTAAGCTATAAAACTGCCACCAATGACCACGCTCCGCTTGAGTTGTGTTTTGACGGATCGTTTGAGGATCCACTTTTGTAAGATTATCCTGACTGGGAGTACCAGCTTTTCTGACCCTTTGCTGTAGTTGGTCTTCACAACCAGCTTCCATTGGCACTGGTTTCAGGCTGATCATCCTCCTATCTGTGCTTCCTACTGGTGCTTCCGGCTTGATCTTAAATCCTGGTGAAATCCACAACCATCTTTGGAGCCATTGGCTTCCTGGTCTTAGGATGTGGCTGGGATTGCGGTTGTACACCATAGTGCTTCTGAGTTCATGTCCATCAATCTTCTCCTGCATTGTGCCTTTAGGGTCTTGACCTTTTCTCTCTGGTTATAGGGACTTCTGTTGAGCCACTGACTTTTATTTTGAAACAAGCCCTGGTGGAGAAGTCACCTCAGGGCAATTGAAGGCCTCAACTCTAGCATCCCCCATTTCCATGCTTGGAACAGAGTTATTCTGCTTCTTGCTGTGAGAGTGTCAGCCCTGGGCTACCGTAGGAAAACCTGGGGATTATCTGAAATCACCAAATCTCTTCTATTAGCCCAGTACAATGGATGACAGGGCAGGATGGAGAAAAAGATACTGATGGAAGTGCAAGCCATCGACACTCTGTTTTGGATACCACAACTGTGTGACCCCGGTCTGCAGTCCACTCATCGGATCTTGGCTCCTGTCACCGTACAGTTAGGGGTGAAGTCAGGGAGCTGGGTGGCCTCTGAGATCTTTCTTGTCTTTAGCTCTGGTCTTCTAAGTAACAGCTCAGCTTTTATTGGGAAAATCAGGACCCCGTCTACAAACCCCACATCATCATCGTTAGCCAATGTCTTCACCCCTTTGACTGTGCTTGGACTTCAGATTCTTCGCCTGATGAGCCCCCAAAGCACCACACTTTTAGAATGGTTACATCAACAACAAATGTCAGTCAAGCTGGTTCCAATAAGCCCTGCGGTAGATACTCATGTCTTCAACAAACCCCTCTTCCTGGGCTTCCTTGTTGACCGAGGTTTCTGTCCCACCAGGTCCCACATCTGTTTAGCCCCAAAGAAATACAGAGGTCTACATTAATTATAAACTGATTGACCTAGTATCTCATGCTTCTTATTAATTCTTATAACTTATATTAGCCCATAATTCTTGTCTGTGTTAGCCACATGGCTTGCTACCTTTTTTTCAGCAAGGCAGTCACATCTTGCTTTTGCTGTGTCTGGGTCACAACCACAGACTGTGCTTCCCTCTTCCCAGCATTCCCATTGCCCCGCCTCTACTTCCTGCCTGGTTGTCCCGCCTCTACTTCCTGCCTGGCTACTGGCCAATCAGCATTTTATATTAACAATAATACAAGTGAGAGGATAAAAGACCATTGTCCCACAGCACTTCTCCTTTTTAACTGTGGACATAATATTACAGATTGCCTGATTGCAAAAGGAAGATAATGTTTGCCAAGATAAAGTGCAGTAGCCGTCGCTCCTTGCATAGCACAGTTATTCACCCTCAGCACTGCTGACATCTGGGTCTGGAAAATTCACTGCTGTGTGGTGTGGGGCATGTGACAGCATCCCTGACCATGACAGGGAAGATGGAAATGCATACCCCTTCTGAACTGGTGACAATGCAAACTGTCTCCAGACAGTGTCAAGTGTCACCGGGGCAGCATTGCCTCCACTCACAAAGAAGCACTGCTATACAAAACAACCCAAGATAGGCACCTAAAACTTAAGCTGATCATGGAAATAATATGGGCATGCTACTTTATCTTGTTTTCTGCAAGCTAATTTCAAGAAGAAAGCATTACATTAAGGCAAAAATATGAACTAAATTCTAATTTCTTACCTGTTCATTTCAAAGAGATTTCTGTTTGTTTTATGTGTGCAATTGTTTTGCCTGCATTAATGTATATGGCCCAACTGTATGCCTGGTACCCAAGAAACCCAGAAAAGGTCATAGGGTCCCCTGGAGTGAGAGTAAAGATGGTTGTGAGTTGTCCTGTCGGTTCTGGGAACTGAACCTGGGTCCTCTGGAAGAGCAACAAGTGTTCTTAACCACTGAGCCATCTCCCCAACCTCTGTCCCTACATTTTGAGTGGCAATGAGCAACCAGCATGATTCCTCTGTGCCTCCATTTATTTATATGCAATGTAAGGTTGTTGGTGGGCCTTAAATGTGATGATTGGAGTGCAAACTGGCTGTTAGCTTTTGTAGGACCACCCGCTGGCACAACTGAATGCCATCACTCAGCTCTACCAGAACTACCAAATACGTTTCACTGAAGAGGGATCTGGGAATGCAATAGAGACTTTGATAATGTATACCAAATGTGTATTAATGAAATGCCAAAGTTATTCTTCTAAGCTCTCGGAAATGTACAAAAAGAAGAACAAAAACACCTGCCTATGATGGCATTTTATTGGGCCCCTTGCGGGTATTTTTCTGTTCCTCATCACAGCGCCAACATTTGTTTCAATGTGTCTGAGGTTGGTACTGGCATCATGAAGAACTGACATAGTAATATAGCATCCTCAGAATAATTTTCAATCCTTCCTTCCCCTCTTCTTTAGGATTTCCTGAACTTGGCCTAATGCTTGGCTGTGGATCTCTGCATCTGTTTCCATTAGTTGCTTGGTGAAACCTCTCTGACGACCATTGGGCTCGGCAGTGATCTGTGAGTGCAGAATATCATTAGCAATCACTTCATTGACTTTTTTCCTCTTTTCTGCCAGTCGTGTTTGGTTCTATTCCTATAATTTATTTTTAGAGGTAAAAAGTGGGAATCTGATTCTATAAATTTTGAGAATTTGGCATTAACGAGACAACCATAGCCTGGCTCTCCCTTTCATCAAATAACCTTCTCTGGTTTCTGAAAGGAGTTTTGTAATAGTTTTTTGACACATGTGGACAGGAAGATATGCACGGATATTTACTACAGTATATTTCATAACAGTAAACAGAATATCCCTCAAAGGTGAAATGAGTCAGTAACTTTGAATCTATTTGTATAGCGATGAAAATGACTCAGTGGGGCCACAAGGGAACTATTCAGTTAGAATGTTAAAGGAAAATCAAAAGTTTAGAATCATAGGTTTGTTTTTCTTTTTGAACTGTTTCATGGGAGTGATAGCACATGAAACAATACAATACGCTTACAACTCATAAGCTCTGCATTATGAAGGGAGCTCCAGCTAGCCAGGAAGCAGACCAAGGATGAGCACCAGGGGTGTCTTCTTCAATGTTTTGCTTTCAAAAAAATAGAAAACTAAACTTAAAAGGATACAGTTCCTTATGAAACTGAGTAACTCAAGGTGAGGGGAAGAGAGAGGGAGATAGAGACAGAGAGGAAGACAGATGGACAGAGAGACATATGGAGACACATAAACACACACACACAGAGGCAGACAGACAGCAAAATCAAAACATGTTCCATTTTTTTAAAAAAAAAAAAGTATAATGGTTCAGCTCATTGATGAATTTACTTTCCAATCAGTTTGAAGACCAACATTCAATTCCTGTAACCCACATGGTGGAAGGAAGGAAAGAACTGACTCCTGTTAGTTGTGCTTCGGCTTGATCACACACATGCACGTGCATTCACACACACACACACACACACACACACACACACAAAATGGCAATAAGCAAATTTAAAAGTCCAAAACAAACCATGTATTCTTGCCTCCTCACACTTTGAATTCTTTTTCATTCTTTTTCCCATCTTAACAAATTTGCAGCTTGAAAGCCACAGGTTCACAGGTTTTTTTTTGTTTATTTTTTTTTAAATCTGATTTAAAAGGTATGAACATTGCCCGGTTCTTTAATTTTCTGATTGCACGGGTTAGCCAGGGAGAGTTAGCGGTGGTTTGGTGACACAATTCATAAGCAGAAAACTTACTAATTTGTAATAGCTTTCCAACTATTAACTCATAAAGCTCTCTTGACACAGGAAGTGCTACTTCATGCAGAGAAAGGAACAGTGACAACTGTGGCCACACCAGTCCCTTTCATAGGTACAGAATTGTCTTCCTTGAAAATAGCCTCCTGTTGGATTTCTAGTGTGGGAGGTGAGCCTCTCCGGGCCTGCCTCCACACCTGCAGAGGCATGGGGTTACTATGCTCACTGGAAGGAGATGTAGCTAGGCTCACCTAGGTATCCTGTGGGGGAGCTGGTAAGGAACAAGGTGAGTTAAAAGAAGGTCTAGCCGGGCGGTGGTGGCGCACGCCTTTAATCCCAGCACTCGGGAGGCAGAGGCAGGCGGATCTCTGTGAGTTCAAGGCCAGCCTGGTCTACAAGAGCTAGCTCCAGGACAGGCTCTAAAGCTGCAGAGAAACCCTGTCTCGAAAAACCAAAAAAAAAAAGAGAAGGTCTATACCTGGAAAAGCAGCAGGTGACTAGCTAGCAAAATGTGCCGGCTCCCCAGCTATCCCCCTGGGAGACCCTGTCAAGCTAATGTATCTATGAGAATTTGATTTAGGAAGTCAAACATGCTGCTTCATGTCAGAGTCAACTTAGTGTGGCAGATAATGCTAAAACCCAACAGGCATGGAAGACTGATTAGTTACTTTTCTTGTTACTGTAACTAAATACCTGTCAGAAGCGACTTAAGGGAGGAGGGTTTATTTGGTCTCATAGTCTGACAGGAGAGAGTCCACTGTGGTGGAAAGGCATGGCGGTAGGTGAGTCCTTAGTGCTCAAGTGTGCAGCTGGGACCCCCTCCCCTGGCATCTGGGCAGAACAGGAAGCAGAGAGCGCATTATAACTGAGGCCAAGCTGTAAACGTCCAGGCCCACCCGGTGACCTTCTTCTCCCAATGAGGCCCCACCTCTTAAAAGTTCCACAATCTACTGAACCCACACCACCCGCTTGGGACCAGTATTCAAACACATGATCCAAACCACAACAGAGGACAAAAGGATGCTTCTTTCCTCTGGGCTGAACATAAAGCTAGAGAATAGTTCACTACTTCAAGATCTGGAAGGCTACCAAAGATCCCTAATGAATGTAGAAATAATCACATCCCAACAACTCACATGCGTAAAACCTGGACTGCTCTGAGGAGTGGGGGGGGGGCAGGGTATGATGGGAGATGTTGAGTGGAGCCTTCGCCTTCATCTCCACTCTAGGCTCCCCTGACAACCAGGGACCTCTGTGAGAATGCAGGTCCAGGAAATCAGGCAGCACCCGTTCTACAGATTCACACCCAGGCACTGAGCAGAGAATTTACCAACCCACCATGTCCCGGATCCCGGCATTCCTAACGACGCTATGCGTTGCCCACGGAAGTGAACTTCATCACTACATCAGCTGGGCAGAACTGGTAGCAACAGAACCTTAAGAGAACAAAATATAGAAAATCTTCAGTTTTAGGGGGAATCGATATGAAGAAGCAAACAGCCAAACGGGGGTAAGGAACAGGGAACCACCCTACATGACAGAACCCAAAGCAATGAGTGACACGCGCCAAAAGATTCATGTCTTGCCATTTCGCTTGGAGCTGACTACTGCAGATAAAAAAAAGATGGCAGGGACCTGCCAAGGCCGCGCCTGTGAGCCCTGGAAAGTTTGGACCAATAGGCTCCTCCCAGCCTCGCTCAATGACCAGGGGAAAGATTTATAGTTGCAAAGGAACTGCTGAGAGAGGTCAAAAGATACAGCTGGTGTCAAGACACCAGCAATTTGCTCTGGCTTAATTTCTCCCTGTGCCTTCCAGGCTATTTTCGCAGGGCACACAATAAAGCCTCTGGAGAGTGAGAGAAGAGCCAGGAGACAGTTGCTTCTGCGATTGCCCTTGACCTCTTGACTTCAGATGACTGGGCTGTGCGCCTCCTCCGACATAACAGATGGCTCCCACCCCTCTGCTTCTCACTGTCTTCTCCTCAATTTTGTTTCGTCCCAAACTCTGGCCCAGCAACATAATATGACCTTTGCTTACCTGGCCTTACGGAGCAGAGTCGGGTAAACTGAAAGAGAAGATGATGCTGTTTGCGCAGCCATAGTCATCCTGGGTTCTAGGAGGGACAGCAAGGATCTTGCTCACTGTTACAAGCAGTAAAACCCACGGTGACCAGAGCAAAAGACCTGTTTCTCTGAGAACAGAGGCTATGCTTCTAGACTCAAGATCTTAATTCAAGTTTCTGGTTGGGGCACAACTCTCATGAAATGCTCCTCGGCGTATCTGAAATCACACAAAATGGTTTCGATACCTTCCTGCTGTAATCACGCCACTTTGATTCTATCCATTGTTAAACTGGCTTTGCAGATGAGAACGGCCTGAGAATCAAAGTCTAACAGGTAAGAAACTGCTTTCCCTAGGATTATGTCAGTGTTTGTCGGGGAAGGCTGTGACTTCTCATTCAGTGAGTGCAAAATGGTAATTGATGAATTAATAAAAAAAATTAAGTTGGGATTACAAGTAGCTTCAGAGAATAAGAAGCTTAAGAAAAAGTTGATAAACCCTACAACAGTGTCAACCACCAAGCCTTGTGAGCCTAGCTCAGAATGTGTGTTGCTAAGAGCCAAGAATCGGTGCCCTGGAAAGTTCCAGAGCCTGACAGTCCCAGACCCGAGGGCCACCACTCTATCTTGGGACTCTAATATGCCTCAGAAACTGACTTTCCTTGTCCTCAGGTAAAATTGCAGTAGTGCCCTCTAGGCCCTGGCAGTGCTTTAGAGAGGGTAGGATAATGTGTGGGGAGGGCAGAAACTGGAAAGTCCTAAGTACGCAAATAATTGTGGCCCGTGTTCTCTGCTACCTATGACAGACAGGCCTTAAATGTGTTCACAACTGAGTAGGCAATTCAGGATTAGCAAGTCTCTCAATCGTCCATCGTCCAGAAGAGTATCAGGACTTGGCACTATGCCATAAAATTTTATTTGTGAGAATTGATTTGTAAGGTGCCAACAACTACTTTGTTTCCTCTCTGTCTTAGTTAGGGTTTCTGTTGCTGTGAAGAGACACCATGACCACAGCAACTCCTACACAGGAAAACACTTAATTGGGGCTGACCATACAGCTTCAGAGTTTTAGTCCAAGTCACAGTGAAAAACATGGTGGCGTGGCAGCCTGCAGGCAGACAAGGTGCTGGAGAAGGAGCTGAGAGTTCTACATTTGAATCCACAGGCAGCAGAAAGAGACTGTAAGCCACTAGGCCTGGCTTAGGTTTCTGAGACGTCAAAGCCTGTCCCACAGTGACACACTTCCTCCAACAAGGTTGCATCTACTAATAATGCCACTCCCCGTGGGCCTATAGGGGCCATTTCTATCCAAACCACCACATACTCCATGTCCAAATAATTCCATACATCAGAGTGGTACTTCAAAACAGGACTTCATGGGGAAACTAGGTACCCAAAAGTGGAAAAAGGACACCATATTCCATCTCTCCCCCAGTACCAAAGTCAACTCTGATTGGATCAAAGACCTTAAAGAAAAACCTGAAACTTTAGAACTATCTCGTGGAAATGGGGTAAGACACTTCTGAGACACAGGTGCAGGCACCAGCTTTCTGAATGGGGGCTCCCATCTCTCAAGGAACAATGGCAATGGGGCCTCGTGAAATTGAAGAGCTTCTGTGGGGAAAATGGAACAACAGAGTGAAGAGACAGCCAGCAAAAATGGCAGAAAATCTTTATCACTAACATATCTGACAGAGCATCAACGCTTAGAATGGACAGCTAATAAAAAAATGAGAAGAAATCAACCAATCCAATTAGTAAATGGGCTAACGAACAGACAGTTCTCAAAAGATGAAGTGTGAATGGTCAATAAATGTGTCAAAAATGTTCAACATCAGGACCCAACACCGAAAAGCAGGTTAAATCGCTTTGAGACGCCATCTCAACCTGATGAGAATAGCAATTACTAAGAAAACAAATGCTAGCAAGAACATGAGCAGAAGGGAACCGTTATACCATAAACACTATGGACATCAGTATTGAGGTTCTGAAGAAGGAGGAGGAAGAGGAGGAGGAGGAGGAGAGGAGGAGGAGGAGGAGGAAGAGGAGGAGGCGGAAGGAGAAGTGATGTGGGAGGGTCTTCTGTTTTAATAAAGAAACTGCCTTGGCCAGCCCTTAGGTGGGTGGAGTAGACAGAACAGGAAGAAGGAAGTGAGGTAGATGGCTCAGTCAGATGCTACGCCTCTCCTTAGTCCGAACGCTGTGCCTCTCCTCAGAGAGATGCCAGATGCGATGAAGCCAGCCATCAGGTCAGACATGCTGAATCTTTCCCGGTAAGACACCATTCGTGGTGTTACACAGATTATTAGATATGGGTTAGTCAAGATGTGAGTAAGAGGCTGGAACTAAGGGCCAGGCTGTGTTTAAAAGAATACAATTTGTGTGTTGTTATTTCGGGGCATAAGCTAGCTGGTGGCCAGGAGGCGGGCGGGATGAAAAACAGACCTGCATGTAGCTCCTCACTACAGAGAAGGAGGAGGAAGAGGAAGAGGAAGAGGAGGAAGAGGAAGAGGAGGAGGGAGAGGAGGAAGAAGAGGAAGAGGCAGAAGAGGAAGTGAAGAAGTAGAAGTAGTAGTAGATTGGTCATATGAATAACCTGGGATAACTGCATCTTGGTATTTACTCAAGATCTCTGTCTACATATCATAGAGATGCTTGCTCATCAGTGCTTATTTCAGCACTATTCATGACAGCTAACTTATGAAAGCAACCTTGCTGACCATCAACAGAATTAGGTAAAGAAATTGTGAGGTGGAATTTCATACAGTCAATTGAAAAGAATTAAGTTCTGTCATTTGCAGGGAAACGGGCACAACTGAAAATAACCATATTAAATCAGTTAAGTCAGTCTCAGATGAATACCCCAGATCCCAGATCTTTATATAGATATATAAAATGATGTATGTATGTATGAGACAAGGGTAGGAGAAATGTTGTCTAAGGGGATGAAGGAAACAAATGTAGGGTGGAGAAAAAAATTGGAGGAGAGGAAAGGGGTGTGGAGGTGTGCTCGAAATATATTGTGTACTTGTATGAAATGTCTTTATAAAACCCAGTGCTACACACAATGAATCCATGTTCAAAAAGGAAAAGAAAAATAGCATTGTCAGTGTAATAGAGGGGGGAAAGAAGGCTTTAAGAACTAAAAGACATCGGTGTGCTTTCAACTCAACACAGACTAGCAAGAATCAAAGTTCTACTGTCCTTTCTTCCATGCTCATTGTTGCAGCAAAATATACTGTGTTAAGAATTCCTCAGGTGCTAAAAAATGAGAAACAAAGCCAGACAATGCTGGCCCACACCTTTAATCCCAGCACCCGATCTACAAGAGGTCTACAAGAGCTAGTTCCAGGACACTGTCTTGAAAAAACAGAGAGATAGGAAGAGAGGGAAGGAGAGAGAGAGAGAGAGAGGAGAGAGGAGAGAGAGAGAGAGAGAGAGAGAGAGAAAATTCTTTTAAAATTCAAATATGAGGTTCCTGAAGAAATAATTCAGTTGATAAGTATAATAAGCATAAAGAATCCCAGAGCTGAGCTGGGTGGCAGTAGTGCACGCCTTTAATCCCAGGACCCTGGAGGCAGAGGCCAAGGAGAAACCCTGTCTCAAAAAACAAAACAAAACAAAAAAGAATCCTAGGACTGGATTGTAGATGAGAGGAAGAGTCCTTGCTTAGCAAGCCCAAGGTCCTGAGTTCAATGCCCACACTGCATGTTTTAGGAAAGGAACAGAAGAACAAATAAGTTAGAAAGATTTCTAGCTGCTACCTAATAATAAATTATAAATTATAATAATAATAAATTATAAATACAGTTATAAAACCTAATGTATCGAAGATTATTCTTGAAGAACAGGCACACTGTGCATTTAGTAGTTATTTCACTTAGTTTAACCTTAATAGTCAGTAAATACATTTATATAAAGTGTTATGAAAAAAGGAAAAACTATGCCAATCATAGAAATGAAAACAAAGCATGATAAATTTCACCTCATAAAGAATAAATAATAAATGTTTATCTTAATCAATGTATATTAAAAATTGTACGTATTTTCTAAAATACTGGAAATAAAAGGGTCAATAAAAACTGAACAAGATTACTATAAGAAATAGGTGTCTTTTCTTGTCTTTTGTTAACTTCATAGGAGCTAAAGTCAACTGTGAGGAGGGAGCCTCTAATAAGAAAATGCCTTCATGAGATAGGACTGTAATGAGCCTGTAAGGCATATTCTTAATTAATGATTGATGGGGGACCCAGCCAATTGTGAATGATGCCATCCCTAGGCTGGTGGTCCTGGGTCCTATAAGAAAACAGGCTGAACAAGCCATAAAGAGCAAGCCAGCCGGGTGGTGGTGGCGCACGCCTTTAATCCCAGCACTCGGGAGGCAGAGGCAGGCAGATCTCTGTGAGTTCGAGGCCAGCCTGGTCTACAAGAGCTAGTTCCAGGACAGGCTCTAAAAAAGCTGCAGAGAAACCCTGTCTCGAAAAAAAACAAAAACAAAAACAAAAACAAAACAAAAAAAAGAGCAAGCCAGTCAGCTGCTTTACCCCGTGTCCTCTGTATCAGTTCCTGCCTTCAGGTTCCCGCCTATTTTGAGTTCCTATGTTGACTTCTTTGAAGAAACTTTGACTCCGGACATGGAAGTTACATAAGCCCTTTTCTTCCCCAACTTCCTTTTGGCCATGGTGTTCCGTCATAGAAATAGTAAAAGAAATATCAGGAGGCTGGGAAGATGTCTCTGTGATTAAGAGTGCTTGCAGCTCTTGCAGTGGGCCCCATGCAGGTTCCTAGCAACCGTGAAAGGCAGCTCACAACCACCTATAACTTCAGCTTCAGGGGACCTTAGGTCCTCTTCTGGCCCCTGAGGGCTCCCTCACCCATGTAATACACAAGCGTAGAGATGATTCTTTATATAAATGTAAAGAAACAATTAAGGAAGCAAATGGACAAAATCATTACAATGAAGTGCAGCGGTTGCCACAATAAGTATGAATGTCTTAAGCTCCTAATTATAAAGATAACATTTCTGTAAAATTGAAGCAAACAATGAAATTCAATCTTGCTGTTTATAGCTCACTTAGGGTAAACAAAATTAGACTCAGACTCACCAGGGTGTGTGTGTGTGTGTGTGTGTGTGTGTGTGTGTGTGTGTGTCTAACAATAATTAAAGAAAAGGAAGCCTTCAACTTGAGAATATCTGGGGATTTGGGAAGGGTTCGAGGAAAGGTAGATGGAAGGGGTTAGGGGGAGGAAAGGGGAGGGGCAAAGTGATGTAACTATTTCAATTAAAAACATTAAGTATATATAATTTAAAAAAAAGATGAGTAAAAGAAGCAAACAAAAATTGAAAAGAACAGCAATATTACTACACTTAAAAATCCTAAGCAAATCATGTATCATGACGATAAAACCAGTGACAGAGGCACATAAATGAATAAACAATCGTGCCTCACATAATTATCTTGAACTTCATGAAATCAGTCTGCCAGATGCAAAAGCTCTCACGGCCACAACCACAGTAGAAGAGTTTAATTTCTGTCTTTTGCTCTTGAGAGATCGAGTTAATCACAAATTCTACGTTCCAGATTATTCTGTAATGAACCACGCTAACAGCCACGAAATGTTATGAACTTTGCAGTTCAAACACACAACCTATATCTTGTCAAGTGTTTCCAGCATGCTTGCCAATGTTAGTTTCAAGGTGGGAGAAATAACTCAGCAGCTGAGTGTGTACCCCTCCTGCACAGGACCAGAGTTAGGGTGGTTGCCACTCCAGCTTCAGGGGATCAAACACCCTGGACTTTAAGGGAAGCTGCGGTCATGTGTGCATACCCCCCACAGATATATAATTGAAAAGTTCTTAATTAGCTTTATTTCAGAGCATAAAACTCAATCATTGTGAAGCATAGAGCCAGTACATCTTAAATTCTTTTTTGATAATCTTTTTCTTTTTTTTGGTTTTCGAGACAGGGTTTCTCTGTAGCTTTGGAGCCTGTCCTGGAACTCGCTCTTGTAGACCAGGCTGGCCTCGAACTCACAGAGATCCACCTACCTCTGCCTCCCGAGTGCTGGGATTAAAGGCGTGTGCCACCACTGCCCGGCACTTTTATGATAATCTTAAAAACATCTGTTCACAGTACAACTGGAAACTGTACCATATCCAAAGAAATACAAGCACTTTGGGATTCCAGGGTATCTTTTGGAGTCTCACTACATTGCATGGGAGATGATGGTCCCAAGTATGAGATGAACTTCTGCAGAATCCACTCACGGCCACCTGAATGTGGGCCATGGTGAGACTGTTGGGTACTGTCCTGTCCCTGGGGAGGAGGGGGAACGCCCCTCCTCACTCCCACCCCATCTGATGTCACTGCTCTTGCTTCTCTGCCCACCTGGGAGTGGGTCCAGCAGCAGGACACCAAACACGCTGTCTCCTCAGTCTCTGAGGGAGCTGATCTTGACATCTGATCCTTCCTCCAGGCCGCAGCCAGCTCACTTGGTAAACTTCATTTTTTTAAAAAAAAAATTTATTCATTCAAAACTCTGCCTAGGCCCCAACTTTACAGTAATCTTCTTATTTCCTGTCTTTTTGTGTTCAATTTCCTAAAGCTGCAGGCCTTAAATGTCCAAGCTGCAGACAGACTGAACCCAGTCAAGAAAGATTTTCAGTGCTATTTAACTAAAATGTAATATAAAATGTATTTTTTATTAGTCAATGTGAATACAGCCTTGGTTTCAAAATAAAAGTGACTGGATTCAGTGTATCACAAAACATAGGAAAGTTGGATCAATCCCAACAGTTTACATAAATATGCGTGCATTTATATGTATATATACATATGTAGATATATATACAAATGACAGTCAAAATTAAAGAAGACATTGTGACTTTGGGAGGGGAGGGAGGAGTTGAAGGGGAAGAAAGAGGAGAAGGGATGATGTAGATGCATATATGAAGTTCTCAAAAAATTAAAATAATTTCTTGCAAAGTATGGATATTAGCATATTTATAATTATAAAAATATGCAGTAATACATCATAATTTGGAAAATACATTAATAAACATAATGCAAATCATGTAAAATTTGCTCCAAACTGACAATTTATCATTTATTGAAGTTGGGTATAGGCTTCATATGCAGCTTCTACTTTATTCTTCTTTATGTTTCTTGATGAAATCATTTCTAAATTACTCTTCCCATTAAGATAGGGCAGCATACATTCAATCACACTAAAGCATGTTTCTGCATTATTCAAACGCTCCTTATATCACTAGAAAAGAAACAATATCTGATACTATCAAAGAGACAACCTTGAAAAAAAATCCCACTCATCCCAGAAAAATGTATTTTGTTAAAATAAAAAAAATTCAAACTAGCAGCTAACATGATATTTATAAATGGAGGTATACACCTATATTAGATTTATTAGGTGTTACTTTTCCATTTGGGTATTTTATACACATAGATATCATTTGTTTTTCCTGCTAAATCCATAAGGAGTATATTATTACCACCATCCTCACTTTATTATTCGTGATGAAACCAAGAACAGAGAGGTTAAGCAGCTGGCCCAAGGGCACGAGGCTCATGGGGAAAGGGGCTGGGATGAAGATGCAGATGCTCCCACTCCAGAGCCTTTCTCTCCATCTCTGTGCCTTGGAGCCTCTCCTGTAGTGCTTTACCTGTGGGAAACTGTGCAAAGATCTGTCCCTTGCAGCAGGACCACACCTGCTTTACCCCTGTGATTTCACGGCTATTCAGTGTTATTCTGAAAGCTCCAGTGATTAAGAAGCACGACAAAAGAGAATCACAAAGAGAAACAAATACCCAGAGAATGAATATGTATCTTTTTTCCATTATCTTAACACTGGAACTATTTCCTCTGGGAAATTCAGGATAATCAGTTAGAAAATTATTGGAAGGAATGCGCCAATATTAAATAGCTACTACGGGGAAGAAAGTGGTCGTGGGTTTCAGAGGTTTTCAGTTAGAGAGTATAATGAAAGATAGATTCCCTTAGGGACGGCAAGAAAAATATCTGGGATGCCTAGAAACAAGGAGACCAGTAAACAGTAAAACGCTCTCCGTGAGTGAAGGAAAACATACATTTTAGGTACATAAAGTAAGGTAAGGCTATAAAAAAATAAATCATGCACCATGTCCCTGGAGTCAAACTTTCTATTACAAAGAGCTTGGCTCCCAGAACCAATTTGTAAAGATCATACATGACTATTACAACCCCAATCGAGTGAACTGGTTGGATTCTGCCTCTTCCTAGGCCTACAGAACTGTAGCTCAGACCTTCCAGGAGAGGGGCTTTGAGGGAGGGGATTTGGAAGGCACTGTGGAGGATGAATGCGTGGGGGTGGATCCAACAGGATTTTGGCTTATCAAAAAAGATATTCCCCTGTTAACCTTTCCTTATCTCAATCCCCGTGCCCTCCCCTGCCCTCCTCTGCTCTCCCCTGCCCTCCCACAGTGAGACAGCAGAAAGAGAACATCCCTGACCGTATTAGCTTCTTGACCAAGACTTCCAATGTCCAGAACTGGAGGAAACCAGTTTCTGTTGCTTAAGCCAGCCTGCCTGTGGTGTTTTGTTATGATACCTTCAACTCACCCATATGCCTGTGAAGTTCTTCGTTAAGTATTTACTAAAATTGTTCTTAAATTCATCTGAAGGACCGAAGGGTTAAGAAACTCATTCTAAGGGGAAAAGATCACTCTTTGTCATGTTTTGTGGTAATAATTTATTCAGGCAAGAATCATCATTAGCTTCTCAAACTAGGGATTGGATGCATAAGTGGGTGTTTATACAGTTTCAAAGGATGTCCCCACATGGTATTGCTCATCACAGAAAGACGAGGATCCCTTCCCAGGGGAATGGCTGGCAGAGCACCTGTATTCAGGTATGCCAATTAGTGTTGCTAGCTGGCTCGAGGTGGATCAGCAGGTGAGGCGCGCAGAACAGAAACACACTGAGTTCCCGACTGCAGCTGGTGCATCTCTGTCTGAGCACAGGCCCACCCGATTCTGACTTCTGTCTGGGTCTCCGTGTGTCTGTGTTTCTGTCCTTTCTTCATTCACTCAGGTCGTGGCACAGGAGGCTGAAACATTATTCAAAGCAGAAAGATGCACCACTCTATGATCCGATTCTCCTTTACCACATTATTGGGACAACCAGCAAAATCTGAACCTGGTGCTTGCTTTCCTGACTTTAATAGTTGATACATAAGAGATCATCTTAGTCTTAGGAAATACATCCTGAAGTCCTAAGAGGCAAAATATTAAAACTTAAGTTACTGGGAACACACAGGATATTTTTGGTTCCATTCTTACAACTTTCTATGACAAAGTGAAAAGTGTAATATAAGAGTTACATGATGAGAATAGTTTTAGCCCCAAGTTTTGATGGGGATCATATTTCTATAATTTTGATTCTCATATCAAAACAAAATTTTACATCAAATACTCTTGCAAATGTCTTTGTGTATACATATATGTACATTTTCGTCCATATTTACAAGCATATGCATGCATGTATGTGATATATATATATATATTATCTACATTGTGAAAAAACAGCTAAGTTATGAAAAAGGAAGAGGGAAAATCAAATTGTTAAGTTAAACTTTTAAAAAGCACTTTCCTATGTTTCTATTTGGGTGTGTATTGTATGTTTTTGTGTTTGTGAGAGCACGTGCACACATATGCGTTTGTGTGTGCATCTTTCTGTATATCTGTGTGGATTCACATGTGGAGGCTAAAGGTTGACCCTGAGTGGCTTCCTCAAACACTCTCCGCCTAACTGCAGCTCACTGTTTCAGCTAGACAGGCCCCAGGGTCCACTTGTCTCCTCTATCCAGGGCTAGGTCTCTGTGTGCCACCGTGTCTGGATCTCCACATGGGCTCTGAGGGTCTGACTAACATCCTCATGTTTATGTAGGAAGCACATTACCCCTGAGACATACCTCTAGCCCCTGTGTCTCCATTCTTAAATGAGGGGTTTCAACTGCTCAAGAGGAATCCAAAACACAGCCCTTGCTTTGAGAAAACTGTGGAAGATGCTGCTTATTAGTCTGTTAAAAAGTCTCCTGAGATGGGCTTGGTGGCAAATACCCTTTATCCTAGAACTTGGGGAAGAGGCGAGCAGGGCTCTCTGAGTTCAAGGTCAGCCTTGCCTGTGCAAGTTCCAAGTCAGTCAGGGGCCTACATAGAAAGATCTCTTTCTGTATCTAGGTTCATTAGAGAAGGTAAGTCTGTGTGCCTTGCTTGAGGATTGCCTTCCAGATGTCTGGAGTCTAGGACAGAGCAGGAAAGGGCTCTCTAAGACATCCCATAAGCAGAGAAAGAAAGCTCAGGTTCCCAGATAGTCTTACAGTAGAGACGCCAGCCATACACTACAGGCAGCGCCTGTCTTCTTGACTTGGTTGGACAGCCATCCTTGGAAGTCACCGTGAACTGGAGCTGCATCCAAGCCCAACCACTGTGAGGATGAGTCTACAGAGAGAAGTCTGAGCAATGCCAAGGGTCCAGTGGAAGACCAGGTTGAATTTCACTAGCAAGATCTCAGTGCCCAGTAAAGGATGAGTAACTCAGGGACTAGCCTCATTGTTCGGAGTAGCAGGGGATTAGAATAGCTAAGTCTCCCCAGAAGCAGAGCTGGGGGTGAGGATGCGAGCCAGGTGGGTTGTTTTAATAATGATGTAGAAACATGATGTGGAGAGAAAATAGCAATCCAGGTGATTATTACAATCTGGGGAGATGGCTCCATTGGTGAAGCGCTTGCTGCACAAGTTTGAGGACCTGAGTTCAGATCCCCAGCACCCACGTGAGAAGTCAAACGTGGCTGCATGCATCTGTAATTTCAGCGCTGGGTGCAGGACAGAGACAGGCAGATTACTGGCCAGCCAACCTAGCCAATCAGTGAGAGACTGTGTCTCAAAAAATACAGTAGAGAATGATTGAGGATGAAGGCATCCAATGTTGACTTTGAACTTGTACATGCACACACACACACACACACCGCACACACACACACACCGCACACACACACACACCGCACACACACACACCGCACACACACATACACCACACACACACACACACACCGCACACACACACACCGCACACACACACACCGCACACACACATACACCGCACACACACACACACACCGCACACACACGCACACACACACCGCACACACACGCACCGCGCACACACACACTACACACACAAACCGCACACACACACACACTACACACACACACACTACACACATACACCGCACACACACACCACACACACACACACACCACACACACACACACACCGCACACACACACTTATTTGACTGTTGTTACTGTGGACCAAAAGACACAGGCCCTCAGGGCCACTTGAAGTAACACTTAACACTTAACACTACACACACACACTACACACACACACACACGCACCGCACACACGCACCGCACACACACACACTACACACACACACCGCACACACACACACACTACATACACACACACTACACACGCACACACACACCACACACACACACATCGCACATACACACACACCGCACACACACACTTATTTGACTGTTGTTACTGTGGACCAAAAGACACAGGCCCTCAGGGCCACTTGAAGTAGTTGAACAGAGGTAACTTCAGAATCTATCTGAGACACGGAAGGGGGCATCAATTTTAAGTACCTTGTCTTGTGGGTTATGTTAACTCCAATCTTCTTCCAGATAAACTTCTACTGAGAATCGGCAGGCATTTTGGTACATGGCACGAGACCCCAAGGCTTCTGGGTAGGGTTGTCTTTGGCAGAGGCGCCACTGGAAGCCAGTGTTGGTTGAAGACCTAGGAGGTGGAGTAGAAACACACCTATTACTACTATGGGAATCCCACAGAACAATGAAAAGTGACAGGGACCCAGGGATGGCACCCGTCTTTCAATTATAGTCACATACTTTAAGAATTGTATTTTAAGGGTTTATTTATTTTACTTTATATGTAAGTGTGAGTGTGCGCATGTACATATGTGTACTCTATGAGTGCCTGGTGTCCACAGAGGGCAGAACAGTGTGTCAGGTCTCCTGAGACTGGATTTATAGGTAGTTGTGATCAATTCTGTGGGTGCTAGGAGCAGAATGCAGGTCCTACGCAAAAGCGGCCAGTGCTCTTCACCACTGGCCATTTCTTTAGCCCAATGTACGAATTCTTGAGTGGGTGTTTACTATGTGCAAACATGGCCATGCCCATCAAGAAACACAGGGCAGAGAAGAAAATTCAGCTCTCTGCAGTATGAACACCCACAGGAAAGAATGTACTTTCTCTTCTGAGACATGAAATGCTCCAACAGCATTTCTGAAACTTTCATGATATAGCTGACTATAGGATAAGCCTTTGTTTATCCACAAAAGCCACCCTTTGACCTTCCTTTTATTCTGGCAGAAGACTACACATCACAAACCTGTCCTCGATCAGGGGAATACATGAAGGAAGTAAAAACCTAAGAGGACTAAGGTTTTATAACTGTTTTAAGGTAAACAAGTAAACTGTTGATGTGGGATGGCCTTTATATATGTCGCTTTAATTGGTTGATGAGTAAAGATGTTTTGGCTAATGGCTTAGCAGAGTAAAGTCAGGCGGGAAGTCCAAACAAAGATAGAGGAGAGAGCAGGCGGAGTCAAGGGGATGCCATGTAGCTACAAAAGGAGAAAGATGCCAGGACCTTACCAATAGGCCACAGCCTCATAGATGCATATATTAATAGAAATGGGTTGATTTGGGATGTAAGAGCTAGCTAAGAATATGCCTGAGCCATCGGCCAAAGCAGCTTCTTTGTTAACCATGGTAATAAAACATGTTCACAGCATACAGAGGGGAGTCCCACATCACATGTAACGGGGGAGAGGGTTCAGTGATTAAAGTACTTGCTGTACTAACACAAGAAACTGGGTTCAACCTTAGCACCCACACGATGAGACAGGAGTTGTGGAGTGCACCTGTAATTCCAGGGCTGGGGAGGCAGAGGCAGGAGGACTCTTCGGGCTTTCTGGCCAGCTAGTCCAGCTACATCAGCTTGCACCAGGTTCATTAAAAGACTTTATTTTAAAAATTAGGTGGAGAACAATTGATACAGACATCCAACACCAAACACACACACACACACACAAACTGTCACATGCATGCACACACACAAATAGTATAATATATGGAATCTAATGTTGTCTAGCGCTCTGCAGTGAGATAGCAGGGGTGCTACCATCACATAGACACAGTAACCTATGGGAGCTAGACAAGCCATAATCAATCCACAAATCCCGAAGTAAATTCTAATCTTTCTAGAAATTTCTACAAGATAGGACTTTTTCCAGATTTTAAGTTTTTGCAACACTTACCAGAATTTGCCTGTAGTTTGCCATGTTTCATGACTTTCAATCTTATTCTAATATTTAAAAGTTTCATGTTGAAATAATATACCTCCAACAATAAAATAAATTCACCAGAATGGGCTTTGGTGAAGAATAAGGGTCAAATGCAAAAAGAAAACTCCACATATACGTGTGTGTATTTGACTGAGAAGAAGGGAGCCTGAAAATTGGCATTCCACCCATGGAATAAAAAAGCTCTCAAGATCTCAGAGTTAGAAAGCCTTCCAGTGAGTCTTGAATTCCTTTGGCCATCTTCCCAACAACAAGCATTCAGACTATGCCAGGAGACAGGCAAGAGTGGGAATTTATTACTAGCATGGTCAGCCAATAATAATAACATAAAGGCAATGGATTAAGCATCTGCCATGTGCCAAGCCCTGTGCTAAGTGCTTTGCCCAGATTATTTCCATGAAGTCTCATAATAATCTCAAGGGGTGGACACAATGCTGCCTACTGCGTAGACACGGAAAGAGAGACTTGCTGGAATTGCATAGCAAGCCCAGTGGAAGATGCAGCACCCTGTTCATTTTCTCTATGCTAAAAGACTCTTCTCTTTATGAATTCAAGTCTATCTCTGCCCATTCATCAAAATCCAACTCTGTGGGGTCTTAAATATTAGACCATTTTTCAACATCTAGAGGCCATAAAGAACAAGGAAGCCCTGGTCCGAGAGAAGGGCTAAGTATAGAGGAACTTAAAGTGTAGAGGAAAACTGAGGCCTGGCATCAAAGAGAAAACTCAGGACGAGACCAAGGAAGAAAAGGACAGTGGGATGAGAAGAGAACAGATGCCAACCAGGGAATGAAAAGGACCCTGAGGCCACCCTCTGAAAGAGATGGGGTCGCTTGCCCAGGATACCGTCCAGAACATCTTCAGGAGAAGCCAGCTGCTGAAACGCATGCAGAGTCTGAAAGTCGATGACGGAGCATGGCCAGTGGTTCCATGAGAGACGCCTTAATTTTTCAGATGTTCAAGACTTAGAAAATAATAAGCTAGCAGTCTGCTGAGCATGGTGATCCTTGGCATTGTGTTGGAAAGAGACAGCACTTAAACTTTTGGAGATTGTGCCTTCATCTATCAAATAGAACTTACAGCCACAACTTCAGCACATTTTAGAGAGGAAATCTCTAATGTATAAAAAATGTTTAGCATGCAGTAACTACTCCATATTATTGAGGTGTTTTTGTTGTTGTTTATCTCAAGGCAGATATGGAGAGGACCAGGTATCTGATTGAAAAAAAAATTAGTAGAGGGGCTAGAAGAAGGTGATCAGCTACTCCGCCCACACAAAAAGCAAGTAGCAAGCCTACAGCTGGGCTTCCTGCGGCCAGGAGATTGTGGAGAGCAGAGACTTGGGGAGCTGATAACCCAGCATCTAGACCCTCATCTCCATGCCCCATGTCTTCCTCTCCATCACCCAGGGTCTCTTTTCCATGGTCCAGGTCCTCCGTTCTCCATGGTGGGACTGACATGAGTATATCAGCTCTCCTGTCTATCTGGCTCCTGCGTTCTGGAAGATGTCTTCTTGCCACTGGGTTTCTTTGATGCTTTTATCTGTTTTGATTCAAATAGAGCTCACCCAGCCAGAATCTTTGGCCACAATGTGGTCTGCTTGCAGACCATGAGTATGGCTCTTCAGACGAGAGCGAGTTATGCTTACAAATAGAGAGAGCGGGGGTTCTGAAGCGAGCAAGGACTAGCCAGAGGTCATAGAGATGGTTACTAGCGAACACTGAAGCACAACACAAATGACCTGACTTCTAGACTCCTCTTAAGACACTGGGCTACTTCAAAGGACAAAGCCTATGCTTTCTCTGGACGATAAAGATGAAGTCAGTGGGAACATTCCCAAAGTCAGGGTCTGCAAGAGTTCTTCTGACAGCAGGATTAACCTCTGACTATCTAAGTGACCAGGCCCATAGAGTAAGTAGACTCCTGCTGCCATGGCTGCTGAGCACACTCAGCTCTTGGATGCAAGGAGTCCGCCGGCAGGAGCACGGCTCATTCATCAATACAGCAATCAGAATTATGCCAATATTCTCATTCATCAATACATGAATGAATGAATTCCCATTCATCAATACAGCAATCAGAGTTATGCCAATGGGTGTTTGGAAAATATTGGCTGTAATATATTGGGCTTCCTTGGTTTGGTTTGGATTGGCAGAATTTCCTCCTGATCTTTCAAATTCACTTCAACAAATAAGATAGATAATAAAGGATGAAAACACCAAAAAAACCAAAAACCAAAAAAGAACCCTAAGAATATGGGGTAGATCATTTATTCCTTCCTTATCCACTGAGATTTTGTCACTCTATGGGAGAATAGCTTCAGCCAGCATAGGGTCCACAGGCTAGTAACACCAGGCTTCCTGGTGACCTGTTACACAGGCAGATTTCATGGCCCCTACCTTCAGGTCACTTGAATCACAAACAGGCCGAGGAATTTGTAGCTTCACCACCTACAAGGGATTCTTGTGCATTATTAGTAAAGACTAAGGCCACCATAATAGAGAACACAAGGGAAAACACAACGAACCTCAGATCATCAACTAGATTGAAGGAAGTGGACCCTGCTAAACAGGAGTTCACCATTTTCTGCATTCATATTTATCCCAAGAGTGGAAACAGACATTGTCTTCCCTGAATCTCCACTCCAGCAAAAAGACGGAAACAGAACTGGGCGGGCATTATGCTTTCTTTGAAAACTGACTTTTATGGAAGGCAGGCTAAAAAATGTCCACAGTTTTTCTTTGTCTGATCATTTTCAGTTCTTTTGAAGTGAGCTTTCTCTAGATATTTCTGCTTTCTCTATGTTAAACACAACAACTGAAGATGTCTGCATAGAATGAGGCTAGCAGGCCTAGCGCAGTCATCATGGTCCCCAACTGCCCAGCAAGTCATTAGCAAACTGCTAACGTCAGAGGCAAGAGGAAGATGCTGTGGTCACCAATAAATCATCTAGACCATTTGCACCAACTGAGAAATCCAGTCAATACCAAGTCTCGAAAACACTCTTTAGTTTTGCCAAGAAAACCGGGACTGGTTCATGGCAATCCCAACTCAAATAATTGTCACAACCTGCCTGTTATCCATCGCTATTCTGTAGCATTAAAATGTCACTAAAACTCCCCCAGTTTTCACAGACTCTCGGGGCTCTGGGCAGACCTGTGGGATGATCTTGGACAGGTCACAAGCTTCAGCACAGAAACAAAGCAAGACCTCGTCAGCATGGGAGAAAGGAGAGGCAGCCTGGGACTTCGTGTGGGTCGTGGAGACTCAAGGTTTCTATGGCTGGCGTCATACCTTAGCAGGGCCTTTCAGCAAATGAACAGCAAATGGAGGGGTTGGTCTGTGAAGGCAGATGTGTGCCTAGGTGGAGAGGTCAGAGCTCAACCGAACTGAGCTCACTGTTCTTTGGGAGTCTTCCACCTTATTTTTTGAGGCAGGGTCTCTCCCTGAATCTGAAGCTCACTGACTTGTCTAAATTGGCTAGCCAGCAAGCCCCAGAGATGTCCCTGTCCCTGCCTTACTAACTCCAGGATTACAAGCATGATCTACCCCATTTGGCTTTTTGCAGGGCTGCTAATGACCAAATTCCCACCTGTTAACTGAGCCATCTCCTCAGCCCCAGGACCATGCAGTTTGTAAATGCACTGAGGGAGCCATCATTTGCCCATGACATAAAGCTTCTCTGACATCTCCGTGGTCAGGGCCAGAGCGGGAATTCAGTGGGTAAAAGCAGCAGTTTGGTTCCCGGAACCTACATATGTGTGGAAGGAGAGAACCAACTCCACAAAGTTGTTCTCAGCCCTCCACACATGTGTTGGGTCGCACATACATGCACCTCATTCATGTCAGAGGTCTGCTGTTTGGCAGAAAGTTTATGACTTAGCTTTTTGAGAGTCTGCTGAAGAAAAAGGAAATATTGGACCTGCAGTGGCTGGCTGTCAGGACTTCAGCACCTCGTTGTATATAAAAAAAAAAGCCGTGGAGGCTGGGGAAGCGGTGTGCCAGCTCACCTGGGTGCCTTCACTCACTGGACAGAGCCATGACTTCTCTTCAGCCAGGCAGAGGTGCCTGCACCACCTCCACAGTGGCAGGGCTCCTGTTGGAGATATTTAATTCAGGGGCCGGAGCTCACCAAGGCCTCGTTTTTCAGCTGCCCAAAAGGCAATTTTCCAGACAAATGAATCTAAACACTGTGGGGATGAAAATGTTTCCAAAATAGATTTCTCTCCTTGGCTATCTCCCTAAACCAGGAATATTGAACAGGCAGAGTAATGGGCCCAGAGCTAACCACTTCCTGATGGATCCGTATGCCATTTTGCACGCACTAGGGACTTTGCAGATGTGATGAAGTTATGGATCTTGACGGAGTAAGTTATGCTGGGTTACCCTGATGGGCAGGATCTCATCACATTCTTTGACGTGGGATACGGGAAGGTCAGCATCTCAGCAAGTGACAGAATGGCCTGAGAAGCAGGGGTGGGGTGGGGTGGGGTGGGGTGGGCCAGAGTAGCTCCAAACAGAAATAATACAAGATATGATCCAAAATTTGCTAAGCAAGAAGGATATGTAAAAACAAACCATTAAGTGGGAAGGAAACCGTGGCTATATAGGCCTGAATGTTGGAAACTGTCAGAGGGATAGAAGAATTTAAGAACTGCGTTTGATGGAAAATGTGGTTGTATGGAAAAGAAGACGGGGCTGTATGAGACCGTGGGGCTGGGTCGTTCTCAGACTTGTAAAGCACACTAGCGATAAAGGACTGCGTGCTAAAGGAAACAGTGAGGCCAGGGAGGGGCGTAAACAGGAGACCGGAACAGATGTGCACAGTGCGTGGTCAGTTTAACACCAGTGTTTGTGGAGCGTGAAGACGGGCATGGATAGAAGCGAGGGATCCTTCCAGAGCAGAGGGGCAATGACCTCGAGGCAGCAGGGCATGAATAAGCGGACAGACTTGAGCAGGGTCAGTAGCCCTGTCAGCTGGTGAGACACCGAGAGCGGGGACAAAGGTGGTGGAGTCAAGTGTGCAGCCAGCAGGACTTTAGTCTGAGTTTCTGAAGGGAGTGAGTAATGCATTTTCAAGTAGAAGGAGCATGGGGCGTGAAGACTTGGTCATTTGAAGTCTAGTGGACTTAAAATCAGAACACCCATCAGAGCAGTAGTTCAGGAGGACATCAGAGTGTGTCTTAACAAAGTCTTCCAATTTCATCAACTGTTATGGAATATTCTAGATGTGCAGAGATCCCTGGAAAATACAATGCATGGAACAAAATGTGGAGTGTGCTCCCATTAGGTTGTTTAAAGTATTGTGTGCGCATGTGCGTGTGCACACATGTGCATGTGTGTGTGTGTACATGCACACAGCATAGACCCAAGTGTGAGAGAGGTTAGCAGCAGCAGCTGCCATCTCTAGGGGAGGTGCTGCCGGGCTAGTCGCTGTTGTGCAAGGATTTTAACACACATGTGTGCTGCCTCTTTAACTGGGCTTCATATGAATATAAAAATTAACTTAAAATGTACATCTTCCTTAAGGAAAAGAAATCGTGATGCAATATCAAGCCAAAGAAAACAGTGACCATGTCAGATATTTTCCAATTCCTAGCCTCCCCTCAAAAATCATACCTTCAACAAAATAAGCAGGTAATTGTGTACTGAAGGGAGAGGCCATGAAATACGGAGATGAGCTAACAAAGGTAGAATCAGAATGGGAGGGAAGAAGACTTCTTTTTATCAGATATTAAATAAGCCAGGAGAAAATAATAAAACGGGATAATACAATTCAAACTGTATTTGTAGGAAATAATAAGCTTTATAAAGCATAGTCTATTCATCCCTCTCAAACAAACACAGAAAGTTTATTAAAATTATCTTCCAGAGCATAGTAAAAATGGCAATCAATTCCCCCAAGTAAAAAGTATGCAAGACTCTTCTCTACCCAAAATGAAACAAATTAGCAATTAGTATCTGGAAAGCAACCACTTGAAACTAAGAAAAAAAATTTCATGAGAGACAACCTAAATGGCAAGGATAGGCTGTTTGGATATAGGAGCAGCGACACATTGCAGTGCTCATAAGAGTTACAGTCAGAAAATCTACAACCTTACAGATTCTAGATCGAGCTTAAAACCCTGAAATGAAAACAAGAAACCCAAGCCAAGGTTTACCAGCTGTTTTTAAGACAGGTAAATGGTTCATCCAATGTTCTTCTGCAACACATACACACATATATATGGGCACACACAGACATCACACACATATACACATACAAACGCATACCCATGTTGAGAAGGGAAGTAGACATATTATCCTCACAGAGTTGGTTAAAAATATCCCTCCTTTTCAGGGCACCAATGCATATTAAAATATAAACCTCAAAGTGCTACACCCGAGACACTGTCTAGCTTCCTTGGGAGGGTGATAACATCTTCTCATCCGGAGGCTGAGGCGGCTTCAGAGAGATCAGTTTATCATTATGTATACAAAGACCAGAGCTAATCGGCAATCTGGCTTCAGAACAAATCTTCTTCTAAGTAAACATCCTGGATGTTTGCAAGCACCTAGCTAAAAAGGTTCAGGTGAATGATTTCGATGATGGATGTTGAAGACTTCTGAAGAAGCAGCAACCACAGACTAGTGGCTGATGCCACTCCTGCCAGAGCATCCTGTCTAGTCCTTTATACTTGTTGATACTGGTGAACTGACAGAGGCTGTGGATAAATACAATGGATCATGATTGTTTATTTTTTTTGAAGTATCTGTACCACTTAAAAAAAAAACAACAGCAACAACAAATTGCCCTGGTGTGGTGGCACTGCCTGTAATCCCAGCATGTAGGGGGTGAGGGCTGAGAGAGAGTCAAGAATCCAAGGTTGTCCTTGGGTCCATGGTAAGTCTGAGACTCTTGGAATACATCAGAAATGGTCTCTAAATGTCGAAGTAATGCTACATCAAACAAGATCCAGAGATCTACAAGTTTTCTGACACAGGAAGAACCACTTCCCAGCTCTAACTACATTATTTCGAATAAATTACGCTTCCTTCTGTCTCACTTTTCTTCCCTGAGGGCGTTGACATAATTGATCCTTTCTGGGCCTAACCTATAATGATTCTTCTGTTCTGCAGATTCAAACTGATAAAAGTCATCTCGGGTACACACTATCAGATCTGAGCCTTTACACTTCGACAAGGACTGATTTCTGAAAACCACAATGTCCGACACCAGATCAGAGGACAGTAGACTGGTTCCAGTGGCCTAGGCGTGCTGGTTCTCAGCTTGGATGAAATCGGTTTTCATCTCATAGCCAAGGACACTTGGAAGAGGGTGATCCATTTAACCACTGAACCAGCAGGCCGCTTGTGAGGAAGAAATTTGCAATTGTCTTTTGCGGATAAATTCAAGAGTAAGCATGAGTTCTGAGTGTTGCACATCAGCCTTCTAATTATCTGTTTGTTCTTTCAGGTTGGTTTACCTTAATTCAGCTAACAAGGAATCATCAAGGCAAGTCTATGGTATGTTAATTTGGCAAATTCTGTAGCTATCTTCCCCTTTCCGAAGTGACTTTTCCTTAAGAATACGAATGTCTAAAGATGCTCATCAGATCTCCTTAAACGTAAGATACGTTTTATTTTCTTTCGTTTCATCCTTTTCCTGCTTCTCCTTTTCCTCAATTCTTAGCCGATTCTGTTTTTAATTCCCTGTGTTTCAGCTTCCCATTCTCTAGTGAGGAGATTGTGTTCCCTGGAATGTAATAAGTGTAGAGAAAGCTGCCACCGGTTCCAGGCAGATCAGTTGTTTTCTGCAACCTATCTCCCTATGGAAGACTCAAAGTCAGGAGGACCAAGTCCCTCCCTTTCCTCAGCATGCAGATCTTTGCCCACCTCAGACCTCATTGGTTATTTATCACACAAAAAGGAGGTGATGAAGGAGAAAGTTTGTTTGCACATCAGTCTGGAAATGCTTTTGGAAACCAAACATACAACACAATGGTTAAAGGGTTCAGGTTAGGACAAGGACAAAAGACAGCATCCCTGAACCAGCCAATGAGAGTAGCTGTTGTCTAGATTTGGTCAATGCTGGCTTCATCTCCTCCAGAAACATGGGAAATGAAGAGTTTTTATGTGACATTTCCACATTGTTAGATGTTGGCCGCTGGTTTTCTATTTCATGCGCATACATATACATGTTCATGTATGTACATGTATGTGTGGAGGCCAGAAGTCAAGGTTGGCTGTTGTCCCTCATGGCATTGTCCACTCTGTATGTTAAGCCAGAGCCTGTCTCTGGCCTGGAACTCAAGTTAGCTAGGCTGATTGTCCAGCAAACCCTGAAGTTCCTCCTGTCTCTATCTCCCCTACACTGGAATTGTAAACCAGAACTACTATGCCCATATTTGGGGGAAGATGAAGAACAATTAATAAAAACTCAGAGGCAGAAATTGGGGTCCAATCTGAAGATCCAAAAAGCAAAGCAGCCAGTCACTGACTCTTACCTCTACCTCAGTCTGAAATGGCGATCCTGCCTCCAGAAATCTCAGAACGAGACTGTGTCTGAGAGCTGTCTCCTCCCGTTTTATAATCCGTTCTAGGGCTGGGATTAAAGGTGTTTTTATTCTCTGACCTCCAAGCAAGCATTATTTATTAAAATACAAATGAAATGCCACTACAGGGGGACATGAGGCTTTCTTCTTGGGTTCTGCAGACTGAATTCCAGTCCTCATGTTTACACAGCACTTTAATGACTGAGCTATCTTCGCAGGCCTGCAATTCTATATTGTAACATGGTATGAGCCAGACCAAAAGGTCTCCTCCAGCCCCAGAGCATCCTGTAGCACAAACAGTTGCTGCTTCTGGGCTGGAAGAACGTGAGCCCCACTGCAGCTGGAAGGGTTCAAAGCTCATTCACACACACAGCAGAGAAACTCTCGCACAAGCGACAAGCACACACGAGGTCCCTCCTGGCTGCAGAACAGGTACTTCTCCCTGCAGATGTAACCCAAGCCACGCGTTCCCATCCCATCTCTATGCTCACACACCCTAAGGGACTGTCGCTTGACGCGTCGTCATTTTGTTGAGGACTTCCTGCACTATGACCCGGTCCTGAGAAGGAAGATCCTCTCTGGTCTCTTCTCACACCACACACCAGGACGGCCGCTCTCCCTCTGGGATGACTGTTTGAGTGTTCAACATTCTCGACAGGTTGTGGGCACAGGTTGACACCAAAAGCAAACAGGTGTCTCTCTTTTTGGAACTCCCAGCATTGAGCTGAGGACCTGTTTCACACATAGCTTTACATGCTATTAAATGGGCCGAGTAGAAATGCTGAACCCACATGGCTGCATTTGAAACCTGTTCTAAAATGTAGTTTTATTATTTCCTAGGAATAGCAAGGTCCCCAGACCAGGAGACGGCTACTGCAGTCGGATCCCAAGACGAGACAGGCAGGCTGTGACCCCAGGGAAGGATTCACAGGACAGCACCAGGGTTAGACAGAAGGCAAAGAACAAGGGGAAATTTTAGGCCAGGCCTTTGCTGTGGTTGCCACAGGAACCGATGGCAGTGTATGCAAGGGGCTGACGTTCTGAGTCAGTCCATCTGGGCTTTGGAGCCTGGGAAGGGGAGGGCATCCATCTGTCTGGTGCCTGGCTCTGGGGAACTAGGGCAAGCAGTGGCAGAGAGTGAGAGCTAGATCAGAACGTGTCTGTGTATTGGTACCAGACCTAGCTAGCCCCAGAAGGGCAGTCTTTCCCGGGTGCCAGCATGGTCGGCCCTAGAACACAAAAACATCAAAACTATAGAATAATGAGGCATGATCAGGGTTGGGGATGTAGCTCGGTGGGTAGCGTGTTGGCCCAACATGTACAAACCCTGAGGTTCAATCCCTGGAACCACATAAATAGTGCATGCCAGAAATCACAGTGCTTGGCACGTTTAGGAGTTCAAAGTCATTCTTTGCTACTTTATGAGTTTGAGGCCAGCCTGGGTTACGTGAAACCTGACTCAAATAAATAAATACGGAATGGCCAGTATCCAATGGATAGCCACATAGTCAAGATTATAGAGACAGCACAAATTGGACTCAATGGGTTTAAAAAACAGAACACAAAGTGGGGTGCTTGTGTATACAGTCATGTAGTCAGACCTGTTGAGAGAAAGGAGTTCTGAGGAGCCATTAGGTGAGCCAGAGGAGGAAAGAGCGGTTTTGTAAGAATAATGGAATACACAGCAAGCCCACCTCTGACATTACGAGAGGTGATGGGTAGAAGCACTTCCTTCTTCCTGGGTTAGTGCCCCAGGCAGAGGTGGCATAACCAATGTCCATGGCAGATATAAGTGTCATGTACGAGGCTCCTTCTCCCTCAAAAAAAGGACTAAGAATTATGGAGTTTTGCTTCCACCAGCTTAGGGATCCTCTTGTGGAAACTCGTCAGGCTGGCCATCCCTGAACCACTTCTGCCTTGGGGTTTCAACTATGCTTATGTACATTTTCTGTGGCTATCACCACAGTGACCTAGACATGACACTGGCTCTGCCTCTGATTTCCACAGCCCCCATAGGTGACAACAGCTGTCTCACACAGGCACATGTCAACATGAAGAGACAGTTGACATACCCATGAAGAAGCAGCTGGGACTCTTATACGTTAAACAAACGTCCCTATGCCCCTAACTTCCCTCAGACATGCTTGCTCTTCAAGGGGAGGACGATGGTCTGCCACCTTTTATAACAGGCGACAGCGTCTAAGGCCAAATAGCTGAGGCTAGTTCAGAGATGTTCCTTCAACGCCTAGGGTCTCAGAGGGGACTGAGCTCACTAAGATCTGTCTGTGTGTCCCACAGCACAGTGAACAGGAACAAATTGGATGATTGCGTGTGTTTTCATCTGTGATGAGAAACTTGCAAGTGTAGCAATGAGGCTCTGACGTCACCTATCTCCAGCGTTCCTTCAGTTTGCTTAGGTCCTGACTGGGAAAAGAGGAGGCAACTACCTCAGCTTCCTTCACAGAAGTGGAGGTAAGAAATTTTACATTGAATTTGGCTGGTTTATTTTTCTTTTCTGCAGAAATGAAAATTAAAAAAAAATTAGACATTGGCTGATCAGAAAAACATCTCCTCAGCCTCAAGAGGCAGCTGTGACCCTGGTGGTGGCTCCAACTTGGAGGAATGGGGAGGAGATGTGTCCATCTGAAGGGCTGTCCCGCTTCACACTTGATGCTGAGCAAAGCCCCTGTGCTTGGCGCCTCAGCAGCTGGCCAGATTCATTACTGTTTTAATCCTTTCTCTGAGCTAATCAAATGTGGTGTTTGCTGTATGATTCCACCAAGTCTTGGCACAGCGGAGATCATGTTGCCACATTTGAACTTATTGTTGTTCTAAAATGTGAGGGAGAATGGTCCATTATGTTTCTGCCTCCATGCGCAATGGCAGGATGAACACTGTCTATCCGGTTAAGACTTAATCAAGATGAAAAAGACTGATAGTTTCCCCGCAAAAGGACAGAAGCACACAGCCCACCTAAATGAGGAGTTGTTTGGGTGGAGGCCACAGAAGCTTGATAATTGTTTCTAGGAGTAAATAAACTCTGTTCAAAGTAAAAGTGTTCAGTCGATGGGAAGGGAGAGGGACGAAAGACAAAGAAATAGAAAACCTGAATTTGTCTCAGGAAGTTTGATACAGTATCTCTTCTCAGAAGAGGAAGGAAGAGGGCAGGGACCAAGGAAGGGGAGGAAAGAAAGCCTTCCATGTAGGCTCCTCCTTGAAGGGACTCCTAGGGTCTTAGTCCGTCAGTCCAGGAAGAAACAGGCTTGGAACTAGGCTAGGATGTCTCTAGCTCTCTCAGGGCTACACTAAGAAGACAATGAGCATATATATTTATACTTATATACATCTATACACATACATCATTCATACAGTGAGTACAGGTTAATGAGGCTGCATCAGAATTCCATGATTTCTGAAATGGGTTGAGTGAATCCGCATTGAAAGGACAGCAAAGAAAGTCAGCGCCGAGCGTGAGCTTCCACTGAGGTCAGGGTTTGAGAGCAAAACTGTTTCAGCTGCTAGGTGAAAGGCTAAATTAAGTCTGCAGCAGGAAACAGCGAGTCAGGCCCAGACATGCGAACTGGGGACAGGCAGGCATGAGCAAGTTGCATCAGCAGCAGAAGACCAAGCATAGTGGAAGTTCCAGGGACAGTCTGGGAGTCTCTGTTTGTCAGTCTTTGACCCAGCTATCGGATGATAGGTTGGTGTGGGGCCATGCCATCACAATGGGAGGTATCATCATGCTGTGTGGTCCAGGAGAGGCAGTCACACCCTTTCCTTGGTCTGCTGTGTCTTCTAAGTTCCTCCACCTAGGTTCTCTGGTATGATTTAATTGCAACCATGGGCTTCTGTATGCTCAATTCAACCTGATAAACTTACAGGGTGGCTCCCTTTTTAACTCCCAGGCACAGGTCATTTACCGGTCTGTGCTTGCTGAGTAGTTCCTGACGGATGATGCAGTTTCCGGGTCTGCCCAGGAGCTATAACCATCTCCCTCCCTCAGCATTGAATCAAAAGCTGCTTGAAAATGGAGTCTCCTAAGACAAGGCACAGCCTGAAAAAAATCACTGGGTTATGCATCCCCTGATCTCCGCAGTCATGCTGGTAATAAGTAAGGGCTCCGTAACTTATTTTCTCCAGCCTTTGTGTAACTAGAATCACACTGAGGGGCTAGAGAGTGGAAAGCCAAATGACCTGGGGGAGGTGGCAAGAACAGTGAGTGGGAGACACGTCCCGGCTTGACCGGCCCCCTCCAGAGCATTTCTGATGGCCTGTATTGTCATAAAACAAGAGTACGCGTTCTTCTACCGGTTAGAACCTAACCTGTGATGGGAAGGTGGAGGTAGGTGTTATATGGAATTTAGGAGGTTGCTCTACAAGACATCTTAGGGCCTCTCCTCTGCTCTGTGCATCTCCACGGCTGGTGACATGGTGGCCCCTTCTGCCAACCATGCGATGAGGAATCCTTTGTTTCTCAAGGAATGCCTCAAAAGCCTAAAGCACTAACACACGCCTCTTGAAAACTCAGGGGAAAGCTGAGAATAGCCACTGCATCCTCCGTGCCCCTCGCCATCCTCCCCTCCCTGCACAGGTCTGCCTGGCCGCTGCGCAGTCTGCGCTCTACCACAACGAGGAGATTCCTCAAGGCAGAACCACTTCTGATTTCTCTTAATACTCTTCGCATTAACAAGCAGAATTTCTTGCATTCTGCAGAAACCATGTGTTTGATGAATAAATAAATGGCCGCACCTAACCCATTTTCACATGAAAGCAACAGAAACCAATCCCCTCCCCCACGAAAGAAAATGAATAAAACTAAAACTGAGAGTATTCCTGTAGGGTGGTTTGAATGGTGATGTGGAAAACCAGACAAACGCCGGCTCTCCCGTGAGAGTCAGTTTATTGATAGAAGACAGGGTGGAGAGAGGGAGAAAAGAAGCCTCAAGAACAGCCAGCCTTGGGATACGTTCGTTTGCTCACTCCTTTCTGCCCATTTACGCGGCCGAGGAAGCATCGCTGAAGGCTCTCATTTCCCTGCCATCATGTCCAAGTCAGAGTCTCCCAAGGAGCCGGAACAGCTGCGGAAGCTCTTCATTGGAGGGCTGAGCTTCGAAACCACCGACGAGAGTCTGAGGAGCCATTTTGAGCAATGGGGAACACTCATGGACTGCGTGGTCATGAGAGATCCAAACACCAAACGATCCAGGGGCTTTGGGTTTGTTACGTACGCCACTGTGGAGGAAGCGGTTGCCGCTATGAATGCGAGACCCCATAAGGTGGATGGAAGAGTTGTGGAACCCAAGAGAGCTGTGTCGAGAGAGGATTCTCAGAGACCGGGTGCCCACTTAACCGTGAAAAAGATCTTTGTTGGTGGTATTAAAGAAGACACGGAAGAACATCACCTGAGAGATTATTTTGAGCAGTATGGGAAGATTGAAGTGATTGAAATCATGACTGACAGAGGCAGTGGAAAAAAGAGAGGGTTTGCTTTTGTCACCTTTGATGACCATGACTCCGTGGACAAGATTGTTATTCAGAAATACCATACTGTGAACGGGCACAACTGTGAAGTAAGAAAAGCCCTATCCAAGCAGGAGATGGCTAGTGCTTCGTCCAGCCAAAGAGGTCGAAGTGGTTCTGGAAACTTCGGTGGTGGTCGTGGAGGCGGTTTTGGCGGCAATGACAATTTTGGTCGAGGGGGAAACTTCAGTGGTCGTGGTGGCTTCGGTGGCAGCCATGGTGGTGGTGGATACGGTGGCAGTGGGGATGGCTATAATGGATTCGGTAATGATGGAAGCAATTTTGGAGGTGGTGGAAGCTACAATGATTTTGGCAATTACAACAATCAGTCTTCAAATTTTGGACCAATGAAAGGAGGAAACTTTGGAGGCAGAAGCTCTGGCCCTTATGGTGGTGGAGGCCAGTACTTTGCTAAACCACGAAATCAAGGTGGCTATGGTGGTTCCAGCAGCAGCAGCAGCTATGGCAGTGGCAGGAGGTTCTAATTACAGCCAGGAAACAAAGCTTAGCAGGAGAGGAGAGCCAGAGAAGTGACAGGGAAGCTACAGGTGACAACAGATTTGTGAACTCAGCCAAGCACAGTGGTGGCAGGGCCTAGCTGCTACAAAGAAGACATGTTTTAGACAATACTCATGTGTATGGGCAAAAAAACTCGAGGACTGTATTTGTGACTAATTGTATAACAGGTTATTTTAGTTTCTGTTCTGTGGAAAGTGTAAAGCATTCCAACAAAGGGTTTTACTGTAGACCTCTTCTCACCCATGCTGTTGATTGCTAAATGTAATAGTCTGATCATGACACTGAATAAATGTCTTTTTTTTCTAAAAAAAAAAAAAAAAAAAAAAAAGAACAGCCAGCCTTTATGACTGGAGAGAACATCCATTTTACATGCCTGTCAAAAACAAACAAACAAAAAAGAAAAGCAAATGTAGAGATAGGGAACTGATGTGCACGGATGGCAGGATCATAAACGGTGCAACCGAAAGAGAAATTAGAGTAATGGAACAAACAGACAAACAAATAAACAAAATGAGGACTTCTGGAAATTAACAACAGAATTATGACATGATCCCCAGCAAATCCACTGTACCCCAAAGAACCGAAAGCAGAGGACTGGAGACTTACTTACACACCCATGCTCAAGACGTCATTCTTTATAGCCTACAGACGGAGATTAGCCAGGGACCTATCGGAGGATGGCTGCCTGGAGAAAGCATGGTCCACACATCCAGTGAAACTTTCGTCAGCCTGGGAAAGGGAGGGAAGGGTGACACACGCTGCAACAGAGGCAAGCCCTGAGGACAGGACACTGAATAAAACAAGCCAGTCGCAAACAGAAATGGTACGCACAACTCTGTTTATACACAGTGCCTGGAGCGGTCTGCTGGAAGTGTCAGACAATGGAGTGTGATTTCCACTGTCTTCCAGGGACAGAGAATGAAGTGTCATTGCTGTTATACAGAGGTATATAATCAGTTCTTCTAAAGCAAAAGTGTTTGGATGTTAGTCGTGTAACTCCACTGAACTGTGCCTTTAAAACACATAGATGTTAAATCTTATGTTATGTGTATTTTAGCAAAAATTCAAAAAAGGAATGTTAGAGACATACTAGGTAGACCCCAGTGTGCATGTGTGTGTGTGTGTGTGTATGTGTGTGGTGTGTGTATGTGTGTATGTGTACATGCAACACACTGCATGTGTAGAGGTAACCTGCAGAGCTAATTTTCCTTCTACCCTGTGAGGGCTGAGGGCAGAACTCAAGTCATTAGCCTTGGCAGAAAGCAGTTTCACCTGGGAGCCCAGCTTCTTACCCATGGAGAAAGAGAGGCTTAGGGATGTATCACAAGAGTGTCAGGCCTCATGGGTTCCAATGCTCATCAAGGCTGGAAGTCCAAAGAGTCGTTTGTTAGTGATATCATGGCGTTTTTCTAAGGAAATGTTAACTGCTTGACAGATTCTCCCACTTGGACATAAGACAGGACTATGGAATTTGGAAGGGCCAAAGAGCAGTAGGGATGTCATTCCTGAGCTCCCTGGCCACACCTCCCTTCTATACTATCTACTACTGTCTAGGGATTTCCTCTGCATATGGTGCCCAGGCTCTCTGGTAGGAGAGCACCTCATAAACGTCCAGTCTTGAATGCATCAGCTTATACCAGGCCTACAAAGGGATGATGCTCAGAGCGGAGAAACTGCAGTTTCTGTTGCTTGCCTGCTCACTGGATCCATTCCCAACCATCTTGGTGAGAGCTGAAACAAAAACCATGACTTTTATCCAAATCTCGGGTAAATCAGCAGCAGCTGCTGACTTCCCTGGCCAAGGCGCAAAGCTGCAGTCACGAAACGTGAGGAGGAACAAAGGCCAGGAGGCCGGAATGGCACATGGCTCTCTGTGAAATATCATATTACCTTGGCCTGGCATTCCTTGTGAGCTGAGTGGGTGGAGCCTCCAGCATGGGCAGAAGCACAGGTTTGCAGGGGGAGTCCAGCAGCTCAGCTCTCCACAGGGGGGCCCAGTGGTTCTCTCAAAGTTCTCCTGAGGTCAGGGGGATTTGCCTGTGGGCAGGAATGTCTGTGGAGAACAAGCCACAGTCACACACACACACACACACACACACACACCCCAGAGGTTGGGCCCAGCTTTGCCAGAGTTACCTATCTCCGTCTGCTGCTCTGTCCTCCTGCCTTCTGGAGGATTAACTGATAAAGTTTTCAGCTGAAGGAAGGAAACACGTGTGTGCGCATGCGTTCATAGGTGTGTGAGGTCACACAGTTACCAGGGAGTCGCATAAGGCCATCAGGTGCCCTGCTCTAATCCTTCTTCCTTATTCCTCTGAGACATAGTCTCTTGCTGAATCTCAAGCTTACCAATTTTTTCCCCAGAAATCCTCCTGTCTCCATGTGACTCCCCACAGCACTGGAGTTACAGGCATGCATAGCCATGCCTGCTTTTACACGGAAGCTGGGGATCTGACCCCAGGTTATGTTTGCACAGCCATCCATCTTATCCACGGAGCCATTTTCTCAGCCCAGTCAAGTCGCTGATGTCTCCTGTGCACAAGTAACAGTGTTTGCGATTTTACTCACTCTCTGTCATATAATTCTCCTATCTAAAATGAGTGCTGGTAGAAGCAACAAACGTAGTTGTATCACTGTGCAAACGCCAAAGCTCAGAAAAACTTAGAATACCTTCCAAGGTCTCACAGGGGACGTCACTGTCGGACACAAGACAAAGTCAGCCTTTCCAGTCCGCCCCGTGACCACTGTCCTGGGCACATACGTGTGCCTTCCACCCTTGACTAGAAGCCACTGACCTTGAAAATGATGCCCCTGTGACTTGCAATTGAGAAACATAATTATCTAACACAATAGCTTTAGTCCCCCGGACATCTTGTTTGCAGTGCGACCTGTCTGCTAGAAACACTGGCTGTTGGGATACAAACACAGTGTGGTCTGCAGGAGCCATTGCACTGGACAGCTGTCATGCACACATCCACCCGGGTGAACGGTAAGACATTCTCTCCTACTTTTGCCCAGCAACTAAAAAGAAGTTGACAGAGAAAAACAGCAGCATGAAACCTGGCTGTGTCTAACTAACTTCCAAAGCTAAGCACTGAACTAATCTTGGCCGTTTCTAAAACTAAACTAGAAAATAGTCTTCCAGGGCAAAACTCAACTAGGCATATGCCCAGCTCTGGTTTTGGTCCTAATGCTGTCCGTGTCCTGCCATCCTCGGTCCAGCCCCCTTCCAGAAGCAGAAAGCTTTTGTCTACCGACAGGCCTTTGCAACCCTGGGGAAAGCCAATCCAGAGCAGGAGGCAGGGTGTGCCAGGCAGAGATTAAATAGCGAGTGAGATCTACAAAGAGAGTCGATTCCCTTCCCCCCATGAGAGTTGAACTTCGCATAAAAAGAAGTGTTTTGAAAACTTCTAGGTGGGACTGCTTTCCTCTCTTATTCTACTGTGAATTCTGAACATTTTGGTTGGTTTCTCATGAGATGCTGCCCTCACCATTCTTGTTTGAAGGGGAGACACCACCACTTGCATCAAATATTTTATGTATCAGAAAAAAAATTATGTGCAAGTAACTTTTGACATGTCACCAAGCTGTAAGCCCCAAGTCCCAGTCTCTGGCCTCCATCTTTGGAGGCCCCATGCCTGTGCCAGCCAAGTCTTGACCCCACCCCACCCCCTGGCCAACCAGAGGAGTGTCAAGACGACCCCGCCAAAATCTTGACCACTCCCCCAGTCTACTTAAACTGCTTCCCCAGAAGGTTCCCTCGTGGTCTCTTTCCTCACCCCCCCCCCCCCGGTCATGTTCTCAGCCTCTTGGTTCCCCCTTGGGGCCACCCAAGAGTGCAGGAATCCCATTAAACCTGGATATTTTTAATTTGGCTTGACTGGGATTTTTGCATCCGCAGAGAGCTCATGTTAGGAAAACTTCCTAACACCAAGCTAAGAAATATTCAAATATAGAGCAAATGACTTAATGGGGGGGCGGGGGTCATCCACTTTAAAGCTGGAAGGAAGGGAGAAGGCTCAGAGAAGTGGAGAAGACTGAGAGAGGCCATGCAGTTAGCAAAGAACCTCAGATGCAAAATCAATGGTATCTGATTCCAAGCCTAAGATGCTTTTTACAAAACAAAAGCGCCATGTTCCATGCACCATATTCAATCTGCTAGAGGAAAAAAAGGAAACAAATAGCCTTTTGGAATCTTCCAGACTCCTCATCTAAGGGAATCCATTGCTTCCAGAGAGAACAGCAGCAAAGCCAGGTGACCGCTCACCAGGACTGGCTGGCTTCTGCCTCCGCCCCTCAGCTGTCCACTGAAGCTCCACCTAGTTTCAGCCTGCCCCATGGCAAGTCTGTCCTCCAGGACAGTATGGCCAGAGAAGTATTGGATTTCTTGTCTTTGTTCCTCTAGCACGGTGGACCAGGATTCTCAACAGAGAGGGGCTGCTGGTGTCCAAGGGTCATGGACTACATGCAGTGATTGCTTCTCTGCGCACTGTCGGTGTTTCCCAGCATTCCCAGCTCTGTCTACAAGATGTCCGTCCCCAGATACTGACAACCATCCCCTGTGGTTCCCTCAATTAAGAACTGGTGTAACTGCCTGGAGAGACACAACTCAGAAGCTGGACAGTCTGGAGAACTACAATAGAACAAAACACAACTGGCAAGAGAAAAAAATGTCAATATAATGATGCTTAACCATATTCTTTTGTACTCAAAGATCAGTGCCTACCCCAACTGTTATCAGAGAGGCTTCCTCCAGCAGCTGATGGAAACCACAGATGTAAACCCCCACCCCAGCATTGGCCTGAGCTCAGGGAATCCTTTGGAAGAAGGGGAGGGATTGTTGTAGCCAGGGGGATCAAAGACACCACAAGAAAACTCACAGAATCAACTCACTTGGGCTCATAGGTGCTCACAGAGAACGAACCAATAACCAGGGAGCCTATGTGGAGGAGGAGTGGATGGGGAAGAGGGGAGTTGGGGGATGGATGGGTCTGGAGAGGGGGGGGGGAATCGCATTTCAGATGTAAAAATCATCATATTGTAATCATTAAAAAAAATTGGTATCATAAACAATTTTTCATTGTTTATGGGGGGGGGGCGATCAGGAGTTCAAGGCTAGTCTCTGCTACACAGAGAATCTGAGGTTGTCCTGGGCTGCATAAGACACTAACCCAAAGAAAGGAAAGGAACACAAGTTTTGATACGCTTGAAGTCAACTTTTCACTCCGAGTAAGTAGTGTCCGGAGAAGGTTCACCTGTTTCCCATTATGCACACTGTTAACAGCACATTCTTTTGTCTTTCAGATTCTACTAGCAGCCCACTTCCGAAGTGCCAAACCGCAGTTTCAGCCCTACACCCGTAGCTGCTAGGGAAGGTTTGGCTCTTGTTCCTTGTATAAGATCTCCTTAGATGCACAAAGCACGACCAAGTCTTGCTAGAGAATGAAACCAAAAGTTCCTAAAAACAGAAAGTTCCCAGCCCCCTCAGTCTGAACTGGAACCTGGTTCTTTCTTTCCCTTTCCCACCTAAGGAGCCCACCCAGTCTAAACACTGGCTGCATCCAAATTAAAAGCCTCCTGTAGATTCTAGGGAGAGAATTCCCCTAGGATAGGACTAGAGATATCAGCTGAATTCTGATTTATTCTTTCAAGTGAATCCCGGAAGCATGAATTTAGGAAGAAGTCTACATAGTCTTTGTAAAATTTTAACCGTTATTAGTTTGTATTATCTTTCTTGTCAAATTGCCTAGAGGCATGAAGTGTATTAATAATTCTACAGTATGGCTAAGCCAACCCACTGAAGAATAAAACCCTACCCTCGTCTACACATGAGGTATTTATTTCCATGGTTATGCAAATTACCCTGCAGAATCATAAAGAAAGTCAGCTGAGGTCTGAGAAACTAAGAAAATAAATAGGGAGTGATGAGAAGGGGATTCTGTTAAATAGAAAAAAATAAATTCTTGGTCTGTTTATTTCTTCACTCATCCCTTTATTTATTATTCATTAAAAAATATTAAGTCCCCATTCCAGGCTAGACACTACACTGGGGACAGAGGAGATAATAGAAGCAATTCAGACATGTCCTCAGAAAGCCTGCGCCAGGCTAGGGAACAGAAATAGGTGCTATTGAGTGAGCTAGTTATTGTGACAAAAAAAATCTAAGCAATATGCATAAGGAGAGGAGACCATCCAGCCTTGAGGAGATGGGAGATCTCCCTCATTACTGGTGGGCATGCAAAAGAGAGCAAACACTTTAAAAGATAGTTTGGGTCTCTCTGTCTCTCTCTCTCTTTCTCTCTCTCTCTCTCTCTCTCTCTCTCTTTCTCTCTCTCTCTCTCTCTCATGCACACATGCATAAAAAAACGCACACAAAACAAACAACAAACAAACCCCCCACAAATCCAGCATTCAGGCATCTTAGTACTTAACCAAAAGACATGAAAACCTATTTTTTTAGAAACAAAAGTGTACAGGGATGTTTACAACACCTTTATTCATTGTTCACATTCATCACCGCCACAGCGTGGAAGCTGACAAGATGTCCTACGGTGACGGGACATCTAAATCAGAGAGGATCACTTGACACCCGAAATGAATATGAAGGGTTAGAGACGTGGCTCAGTGCTTGAGAGCCACTGAAGCTTCCAGAGGACTCAAGTTCAGTGCCCAGCGCCCACAGCAGGTGTCTCACAACCACCTGGAATTCCAGCTCCAGGGCATCTGACACCCTTTTCTGGCCTCCCAGCACACGTGCGTACACATGTGAACACATACACATAAATAAATAATAAAATAGATTAAAAAAACATGGAGACATGTGGGAAAGTTAAATGTATAGGGTGAAGTGAAAATAAAGAGCCAGTGTGGAAACCAACCAACCACGTTCTGTCTGATTCCTTGTGGAATTATGGAAAAGGCAGAACTGTGGAGATGGTAAGGAGAAAGGATAAAAAGACGGGGCACAGATGATTTGAGGACACCAGGCCTGCTCTGCACAACACATTGAAGGGTATCTTCACATATTTATCTAAACCCAAGAATTCAAAAAACCAAAGTGCCAGTCAGGCAAGGTTCAACACTGTGGTAAATGGACCCCCTGATACAGGATCTTGCGGGTAGCAGGTTCTCTCTACCTTCTGCTCTGTTTGAGGTGACTTTCTGATGGGTAATCAAAGAGCACAAGGGGAGAGACTCAGCCACTGAATGAAGAGAAGCAGAGATGGAAAGAACAAGAGTCTTTGTTTCTTATTGACCAGTTCACAGCCGGCGCTTGAGGCAACTAAGCATCCATCGAGAATACTTTCTTATATACCTCATTCAAGATCTGCCCAGGGTACAGCGGGGAAAGGAAAGAAGACATCTCTGTCCTAGCCTTTCCCTCTAGAAGAGAAGCATCTTCTCTTCAGAGAAGCCTTCATCTAAGTGCAAGAGGCTTTGAGACATTCAATGTCTATGTAAGATGCTATGGCCCCAACTATACAAACCACTACGTTCAAAGGAAGGTGCATGTGTGTGTGTGTGTGTGTGTGTGTGTGTGTGTGTGTGTGTGTGTGTCTGTCTGTCTGTCTGTCTGTGTCTGTCTGTGTGTGTAAAGATAGCTGACAGTCTCTAGTGCCACAGAGAATGGCAGTTCTTTAAAAATAAATACTCTCCTCCCCACCCAGAACCTTCTAGTCTTAGCTAAGCCCAGATCCAGCTCCAATTCACAGAAGCTCTGCCTAGGACAAGAGGAATGCTCCCGCAGCTTTAACCCTCGGGCTGTGTCTCTCAGGACCTGGCCAGGCAATTCTACTTGGAAAGATAAGGACTCAAAGCCACACACACACACACACACACACACACACACAGAGAGAGAGAGAGAGAGAGAGAGAGAGAGAGAGAGAGAGAGAGAGAGAGAGAGAGAGAGAGAGAGAGAGAGAGAGAGAGAGAGAAGGAGCAGCAACAGAGATAGCACAGCCAGGATTTGCTTCTTCCGAACAGAGAACAAAACCCTGGAGAAAAACTAAGGAGCAGGTTAAAGGCCCAGAAAGGTTGAATGTGGAGGAAGGGGTGGTAGAGGGAGGAGTCTTGATCTCCTCTGTCTTCCTTTTCATTTTGGTGAGCTCCAGAGAGAAATCCTGAAAGGTAATGGTGGCTCCCTCTGACCTGAAGCAAAGTTTTGTACCTGTGGCAACCTCTCCTGCTAACCAGGCCCCTGTGGGGACAGAAATCCCAAGTGAACTGTAATAAAGACACAGGTGTGCTATAGACCTCGCTGTCCCTTGGCATCCAATGGACTTAGTCACGTCACAACCCGTTCTCCCCAGTCTCATAGCATTTGGCTTTAATTACAGTTCACTTGATTTTTTTTCCGCTGAGTAAATTTTGGAGGTCTTTTTGTTGCTGTTTGTCATTGCTTTTGCAGGGCTTCAAATCGAACCCAGGGCCTTTCACATGTTCGGCAAGCGGTCCGCCACCGAGCTCTGTCTTCTACACTTGGCTGCGGTTTAGGTTTGTTATCAATCTTGTGCCTTGTTGTTTGCTCAACAAAGTCCCACTCTGTCACCCAGTCTGGCCTTGCATTTGTGACACTCCTGTCCCTACCTATGGCATGCCGAGCTTATAGGTTTGCAATACTCCATGACCAGCAATAAAACTGTTTTTAGAAACAGATTTATATCCTGGCCGGAAATGGAAAAATACTCTCATCTGTTTTCGTAAAAGGAAACAATGAAAACAGACGACCATTAAGATGGAAGCACCCTCGTTTGGGTTCTGCCTAAAATCACCTCGCTTATCTCCCGGTGCGGGTCCTTCCGTGATGAGGGGTGACTCACACAGTCCACAGGGCTCCCCAGCTCTCCTGCTGCAAGAGTTCAAGGACAGTAAAGATGCAGAAGAGAAGCACGGTCCAACTACCCGGAAGGACACTCAGAAGGAAGTGAAGGTCTGCATTCTCCATTACTAACCAGGGAGATGCTAGACGTGGGATACACAGCACAACACTGGTCAAGGGGCCTTGAAAAGCTTCCCTGGCCTAAGTTTTAGCTTTGACCTTGACATTCTAGGATGCTGGTGTAAGGCTGGGCCCTCTGACATCTTCTTCCTCACCTGATAAGTGAATGAGGCCAAAGAAACAAAAGAACAGAAACATTGTATTCAGTTGACAGTCAAAGAAACAAAAGAACGGAAACATTGTATTCAGTTGACAGTCAAAGAAACAAAAGAACAGAAACATTGTATTCAAGCGACAGGTCAAAGAAACAAAAGAATAGAAACATTGTATTCAAGCCACAGGTCAGTCAAAGAAACAAAAGAACAGAAACATTGTATTCAGTTGACAGTCAAAGAAACAAAAGAACAGAAACATTGTATTCAAGCCACAGGTCAAAGAAACAAAAGAATAGAAACATTGTATTCAAGCCACAGCTCGACCTAATGTCTCTTTCAGGAAAGCAGCTAGGCTTGTCTGGGCCAGTATCTTTTTTTTTTTTGGTTTTTCGAGACAGGGTTTCCCTGTAGTTTCTAGAGCCTGTCCTGGAGCTAGCTCTTTGGGCCAATATCTTGATCTGCATGTGAAGCACTTGATCTGCATGTGAAGCACAAGGTGACTGAGGGGCCAGATTGGACCCCAGACTGCTCAAGGAGAAACAGGTCTTCATCCAGAGAGGGAAGAAGAAATGAAGGGAGGGAGGGAGTAGAGCCAGGAGGATAAGGTATTTTAGATGTGGAAGAGGAGTCTGCCCTTGCTCAGCCACCTAGATCCTGAGGATCAGAGGCAGTGGCGCTTCGTCTGCCTGATGCTCACGCTGTGGTGACCCCCCCCCCCCAGCACAGAATCATTTCATTGCTACTTCATAACTGTAGTTTAGCTACTGTTATGAATTGTAATGAATATATCAGATATGCAGGATAGCTGATATAGGATCCCTGTGCAAGGGTTGTTTGAGCCCTTAAAAGGGTCATGCCCCACAGGTTGAGGAGCACTGTCCCAGAGGCTAGTATAGACTTGGCACCTGGGCCGTTAGCTCTTTAGGCCTGACTGATTTGGATGGGGAAGAGAAAGAAATTACAGGATAGTGCCTGACCCTACTGTCAAGAACTGTATGGATTATTCTACCAGGACAGTCATGAGGCATGTGGGGGCAATAGGCAGAGATGAAGATTAGAAGCCAGTGTAATCATGCAGACCATACCCCTTTGTCACATCAGTTCCTTCACTGCCTCAGTTTCTCCGCCTAAGAAATGGGACCCATGAAGATAAAGTTAACTTCCAAAGCTGTTGTGAAGATGGAGCTTGACATAAGGAGAAAGTTGGGTTCAGTGACTGTTACTGGCAGCCGATGTGAATACAGACTGACCATCCCCATCTGAAACCTCCAAAGCTAACATGTTCCAAAGCTGGGACTATAAAAAGCACTACAAAACTAGATTTAAAAAAGTACTACAGGTTGGTGGAGCTTTTTCCCATTCTGTAGGTTGTCGTTTTAATTTGTTGACCATGTCCTTTGCTTTACAGAAGCTTTTCAGTTTCAGGAGGTCCCATTTATTAATTGTTTCTCTCAGTGTCTGTGCTACTGGGGTTATATTTAGGAAGTGGTCTCCAGTGCCAATGTGTTCAAGTGTACTTCCCACTTTCTGTTCTATGAGGTTCAGTGTGGCTGGCTTTATGTTGAGGTCTTTGATCCATTTGGACTTGAGTTTTGTGCATGGTGATAGATATGGATCTATTTTCATTCTTCTACATATTGATATCCAGTTATGCCAGCATCATTTGTTAAATATGCTTTCTTTTTTCCACTTGATATTTTTTGCTTCTTTGTCAAAAATCAGTTGTTCAAAAGTGTGGATTAATATCCGAGTCTTCAATTCGGCTCCATAGGTTCTCCTGTCTGTTTTTATGAAAATTTAAAGCAAATGAATAGAGCTAGAAAACATCATATTGAGTAAGGTAACCCAGACCCAGAGAGACAATTATCATATGTACTCACTCAAAAGTTTATAAACATAAAGCAAATAAAACCAGCCTACAATTCACAATCCCAGAGAACCTAGACAACAATGAGGACACTAAGAGAGACATTCATGGATCTAATCTACATGGGAAGTAGAAAAGTACAAGATCTCCTGAGTAAATTGGGAGCATGGGGACAATGGGGGAGGGTTGGAGGGGAGGGAAGAGGCAAGAAGGGAAGCAGAGAAAAATGTATAGCTCAGTAAAATCAATTTAAAAGAAAACAGATCAAGATATTTTCACCAAAAAGAAAAAGTACTACAAAAGTCAAAACTTTCAGGCCATCAGACATTTGATGAAAACAGACCCATTAGAAAAATTCCTGTCCGGAATGTGACCTGCCTGACCTCTCCCTCCCCAGACCCACATGAGACCCTTCCAGAAGCTGACCTTCATGCCAGAGCCATCTTATACATATCACCTCTATGGCTGCCTCTCATCAGGCCAGCAAAAGGTCCTACCTAGAGGAAACTGGGAAATTGGGAGAAAAATGACATGACGTAAAGGTGTTGAGCTCTTGGCTGCCCCTTGTGGCGGTGGTGTGTGTTGGCTGTTTTCAATCATCAGTGCCTCTTTTCTGAAGGGCACAGCTGCTGCCAGGCACCCTGGAACCCCAGGATGGCCCTCCTCCAAGGGAACACAGCCAGCTGTTACAGTGCCCTGTGTCCTGAGGATGCTCAACTCCTGCCCACACCTCTCTGAGGACTTCTCTGTTAATGCTTCTCTCCAGCCTCACCTTTTCTGACCAGAGGGATCATGATTACTCCTCTCTTGTGTGCATGTTGTGTGTGTGTGTGTGTGTGTGTGTGTGTGTGTGTGGTGTTTTCATGCACGCTCTAATGCATATGAGCACATAGGTATGTGGGTGTGCATACACATGTGTGCTTGCATGTGCAGAGCAGAGGTTGATATCTGGTGTCATCTTCCATAGCTCTCCACTTTATCTATTGAGTCTCTGTTAAACCTACAGCTCATCAATTTAGCTAGTCTAGCTATCCAACTTGTGCCGGGGATTTCCTGCCTTTACCCCCCCCCCCCCCGCCCCAGTGCTGGGATTACAGGCAGGCCAGCACACCCATTTAAAGAGGTCCTGGGGACCCAAACTCTGATCCTCACGCTTTCTCAGCCAGAGCTTTATCCACTAAGACATCTCCCCAGTCCCATTTCCCTTCTCTCCAGGACTGGCTACATCACATTCTCAAGGCAGAAACCAAGTCTGCCCTGGATGACTGTCCAGCACTCTGTCCCCCAGGCCCCTTTTCTCATTTGGGAGCAAAGCTGCAAATTTGCTCTTCCTTCCGGAGTCCTGTGATGGTGCATCTAAATGCCACACAGCTCAGTTCACCTTCCTCCTCTCAGGATCTTTTCCATCCTGACTTAAAACATCGCCCCAGTCTGCAGAAATAAGGCCAAGGCCAGCACTCCTGCCCATGAATGTCTACTGTGGAATCAGGCCTGCGCACATGTTGAGGGAGCCTCCTGGCAGTGATTGATGATCCAGGGAGTGATGTCTCACTTTACCGCGAAGCCGAAGGAAATTCTATTTCTAACACCCCTAACAAGAGCAACACTGCACAGATCGGTTCATCTTTCCTTAAAATATGGAGAGATATTTACATCTTCTCCATCAGATAAAAAACACACCTGGTCCTGCCAAGCACACACATGATAACTGTCATAAAACAAGGCAGCAGAGGGCCCAGGCACCCTCTTTGGCTTTTCATACCATGGAAGTTTATGTCGTGACTCTCAGTATGGGTCCCTCGACCAAATGAATAATGGAAGCAGAAAATAAATAACTCCTGAATCCAGACTCCTTGGTGGCCAGCTAAGAGGCCCTCTGGAGAGAGTGTGAGGCCCTTCCAAGCAGCTTCTCAGCGGGGACCAAATGACATTAGCCAATTAGAGAGCGGGACCCGGAGCTACTTTGTTCTCAGTGGAGCAAACAGAGAAGAAGGTTTTAATTCCCTGGGAGAGAGAATCTTTCACCCGAGAGCCTCGCATAATTTCTTATTTAGGAAAGATTTAAAGAGATTCGTGCCCGAAGTATTTAATCCAAAACCCTGGAACTATCCCAGCGGTGGGGATGGATTAGGAGACAGTTGACTTCACACATTGAGGTTCCGAAGAGAAAGGGTTATTCTTCCACAGTGCCCGGGGGACCGCTGACTGACAGCCTCCCACACCAGCTGAGTTGGGGCATAGATCTTGCTCTCCAACAACCTTCAGGGCTTGCAGCAGCTCCTGGCAAGCCGGCTTCCAGCTTAATGGAGGACTCCCCTGGGTGTGGGGATGCAGAGCACTTCGCAGAAGCAAGCAGGGATCCAGCCCGATCGCGCTCAAGGAAACAGCGGTTATCATCTCCTTCTCTCTGCCGGCCTCCGCGCTTGAATTTTCTGTTCTATTTCACTCCGGTTTTGGGGGCCACTGGCTAGAAATGCCTGTACTTGGCAGCAATCCCACAGCCATAAAAATCCAAGAAGGATTGTTTATTTATAAGAACTCTGCAGTTAAGCTAAGTTCAATAGAATGTTTCGATTGAAAGTGAGCAAGGAGCATTGGGTAATCCATCACCAATTTATATTTTCCATTGGGGGACTAGTATTTATCACTCTGAAAATAACCTCGCGCTTGCTCTCAGTGTTTGCCAAGTCAAATGCCCAGCCAGCGAGTGCTGGACAGCCTTGAGGTGAAGTGGATGCAGGCATCAAAGCTTGGGATTTTGTAGACGGCAGCCGAGAGTTACTTACTGGAGACAACCCCAGGTCTTGGAAAGAAGGTGATATCTTATGGTCATTCAAAGGCGTAAGAATGGGCTCTCAGGGCTTGCTGCTGGCTTCAGACAGAAGCAGTTCTGAGAAGATGGTCAGCATGTAGAGATAGAGCACAAGGCCTGGGGACCCCTCCAATAAGTGAGGGAGGAGGGTAACACTCTGGTGGCAAGGCCAGAGAGGGGTCAATATTCAATGTAACTGGCAATGAGATGGGGAAGTCCTGGAGAAACACCCCGAAAATAAACAGGGTCACAGACAGCATAGGATGAAAAAAAGACACAGAGAACAATAACTATGAATTGGTTCAAGAACATAAGCCATTCATTTCCAGCTTGATGGCCCAGTAGATGAGAGTCTGACCTTAGAAATCCCATGAAACAATACACCCCACTGAGTCATCAGATAGCTCAATCTTGTCTCTCTTTTTTTCTCATTCATCTCAGGAAAGGTTGACACCTTTTATTTCCTAGGTGTTTCTCTCCTGCCCATCAAGAATCCACTTTATGTCACTGAAGAGGTGCATCTCACCAAGTGGTAGATAGTTACCAACTACTCACAGCAGAATAGAAAACAGCAGCATCGTGGCCCAGTTCTACACCCTACACTGGCATTGGAGGGAACATGCCACAGTATAACAGGAGTTATCCAGCACACAAATTCTGGCTTCTCTATGCTTCAATCAGTAATTGGATGCTAAGGGAAGAGCATCAAGGTTTAAAAGTGTTACAAGAAGAAAAAATAACAAAGCCCAAGAAACAGTTTCAAAGGGGGTTGATGTTTGATGATGGGAGAAAAATTGTTGGGGATTACAACTCAATGGTAGAGTGGTTGCTTAGCATGCAGGAGGCCTGGGAGTTGCTTCACTGGGGAGGGAGAGACAGAAGGGAAAGAGGAGAGTGAAGAAGAAGAAAAGTAGGAGAAGGAGGAAGAAGAAGCCGGGGGAGGAATCTTATGCTTGGTGGATAAAACCCAGCAACTACGTGTTGCAGTAGATAGTCAGGTGAGTGTGAAGTCGAACATCATATCACCGGCAGTAAACCCCTGCCCTATAGGGTTCAGCCTAGTGCTACCGAATCAAGGGAAGCGTAGAAGGTAAAGCAAGAAAGAGACAGTTTTAATTGGGCGTGAGGAGGCCAGGCAGCTGCTTGAAGGGCAAGCAAGAAAAATGTCAGGACAGAAAAACAGTAATAAGAATGAAAATGACGAGGTTTTCAACATGAGTCAGGTTCTAGTGACGTGAAAAGACAATGACAGATAAAACTGGGTTCCTCTCCAATATGTGGGTTAGTTTTCGGTAAAAATAAATAGTAAATCTCACTGGCATAGCAAAATAGGCATTTATTTTGCATGCGTGCGCATGCGTGCGCGTGCGCACACGCACGCAGACACACACACACACACACACACACACACACACAGAGAGACCTATGGAGGCCCAACTAATGTGTGCTGGTCCCAGTTAGGTAACTGTTGCACTTGGTCAGTTGCCTGGTGCCGTTGTGGTTTGGTGTGGGCATGGTTGTGGCTTGGCTGGAAGTCTGAGCTGGCCCGGCTCTGCCGTACATGTCCAGAGCTGGCAGGATAACCTCGGCACATGCTCCCAAAGATGGACACAGAAATGCCAAGAGCTAAGCCCCATGGCCAATGTGCTCTTTAAACCTTTGTTACCGTAATCTTCCAACATCCAACTGGAAAGAGAAAATAACAGCCAAGCCCAGTGTCAAAGGGTTTTCCACCCATGGGTGGAAATGGAACAAACAGTATATGTATCTGTAAGCAACAGTCACCAGTCCTTGGATTCTGAAACATAATACAGTCAGAAATTAGGAAAAAAAAAAAGTAAAAATAAAAGGAAAGATGTCAAAAGCCAAAACAAGGCTGAATCTGACTTGATTGTCATTTTCATCAGTTAAACCACAGACTCCCTCCCTCCCCAGGCAAGAGGGCCTGAGTTCAGATGCAGACCCTAGGACTCCCTGTTGTTTCTCCACACCTGAGGTGTGGTTGGATGCCCTACGAACTTGCTGCAGTCACAGGGCCTTCATCTGCCAACCCTGCTCCACAGTTCTCCCATCCTCAGCCGTCCCACGGTGTGAACTGTGCAGCTGTCGCTGTCTGAATGTTTGGCCCATTTCCCAGAAATGATTATTCTTTAAGTGTGGAGTAGGGATGCATTATTTTTAAAAATCAATTAAAGGTCAAGTATGAATAGGAGCCAGCGTGAGGACTTGGGATCACGGTGACATGCTGATTGGTGCTAGAGAAATGCTTCAGCACTCTTGCACAGTCCTGAATACTTAATGATGAGAAGGGAGCGAAGAGGGAGAGCCAGGCAGCCCGGCCCGACTCACAGTGAAGTGACAAGCTCCAGGAAAGCCATCCCATTCACATTTACCCACGAAGAAAGCAAAATACCTAGGAATAGATTTCACCCAGAAAGCAAGGAAATATCTACAGTGAAACTATAAAATATCCATGAGATCAATTGAAGAGGACACATAAACAGAGAAGGACCCCCTGTTTGTGGGATGGAAGCACCAACAGCATTAAAGGGTCCTCAGTACCCAAAGCAGTTTCACATCCAATACAATATTTATACCCCCACCGTCAAACCGCCAATGAGTTAGTTCTCTGTGGAACTAGAAAACACAGTGTTGTGATTCGTGTGAAGTACAAAAGTTTCTCTAAATTGCCAAAGTAATCTCTAGCAAAAAGGACAAAACCAGAGGTGCCACAGTATTGACTTCAACAGAGCCTAAAATGTTATAGTAATCAAAACATCAGGCCAGCGGCATAAAAACACAGAGAGCAGGAGAGCAGAATGAAGTGCCAGGAAAACAGCCAGCATATTAGCAGCTGGCTCATGCCTGACAAAGACGCCAAAAGCATACACAGGTGAAAAGACAGCGTTTTTGATGAACGAGGAGGGGAAATCATATATTCATATTATATAATGCTGAAACTTGCTCTCCATCTCTCTCCCTATACAGAATTAAGCTCAGTGGTTTGATTGCCTAAGTGTGGAACTGCTGGAAGAAACCATGAGCATAGGCAACAACAGTTTATATAAGAATCTAAAAGCACCAAAAACCAAAAAAGGCAAAGACGATTATGTTAAACTCTAAGCAGAAAGGAAACAGGGTAATGAGGTGAGAATCCATAAAAGGGTTTTTTTTTTTAAGTGCAAGTCAGTCATTGGACGAAGTATTAATATACACAATCCATAAGGAAGTTTAGAATTCAACCACAAAATAGAATTAATCCAATTTTAAAAGGTATAAATCAACACATTTTGGGCAGCTGGGAATGGAGGATGTTATTTGATAGAACAGGAGCAACACAGAGGTGGCTACACCACTGACTAAAATGCTACCCTCTCCCCCAGCAACCATTAACTACCAATAGTCCCTGAGAGAGTAACAGGGCCTCATGGACTCCGCCATCACCGGGGATGGGATGTTGAAGGGTCTCATTTTGTTCCGGTCTCATGCAGAAAAAGTACATGAGTGGATTCCTGAGTACGACAGTCATGTCAGACCCAGAAGGTTTGGCAGGATTCCTCCCCAACCTCTGGTTCTCACACTCTTTCCGCCTTGCCTTCTGGATGTTCTCCGAGCCGTAGAGGAGACGCTGTGGATGTGCCATTTAGAGCTGCACACTCTACCTCAGTTTGCTTCCTCTACTCTGGTCTGCTATGGTTTTCAGTATTGACTGACTCTGATGAAGACTGACCACAGTACTAACCTATGGATATAAACATGAGTTAGATATATTAAATAGAACCCTAAGAGGGATGCATGGATCGCCCTGGGAAGGGGAACTAGATGAGATCTCCTGGGTAACCTGGGGGCAGGGGTTAGAGAGGAGGGAATGGGGACTGGGAACAAGAGGGAACAGAATATTAGAGTTGGGGGAGGGGCAGAGTAGGAGAGCAATGAAAGAGATATCTTGATAGAGGGAGCCATTTATGGGGTTAGGGAGAAACCTGATGCTAGGGAAATTCCCAGGAATCCACGAGACCCCAGGTAAGAATCTCAGCAATAGTGGAGAGGGTGCCTGAAAGTGGCCTTCCTCTGTAATCAGATTGATGACTACCCTAATTGTCATCATAGAATCTTCATCTAGTAACTCATGGAAGTAGATGCAGAGATCCACAGCCAAGCAACAGGCTGAGCTTTGGGAGTCTGTAGTATGACTAATAAAAACCCAGAGATAGATATTGGGGTTTAAGCTGAAAGATCAGAGAAGCAAAGTAGCCAACCACTAGAGAGCTCTTACCTCTGTGAAATCTTCAGACTGAAAAGAGCGAGTTCCTGTCTCATCCTGTCTTATATTCCTCTCTAGTGCTGGGATTAAAGGCATGAATCACCACCACCTGGCCTCTGTGGCTAAATGGTGTGGCTGCTGGGATTAAAGGTGTGTGCCACGACCGCCTGGCCTGTGTGGCTGACTAGTGTGGCTGTCTTTGCACTCTGATCTTCAGGCAAGCTTTATTTATTAATCACAAATAAAATATCACTATAGGAGTCCAGTCAAAGAGAGGAATTATATGAGCTTCCCCGCCAGCCTTTATCATTTGTTTTCTTGATAGTAGCCATTCTGACCAGGGTAACATCAAATCCCAAAATAATTTCATTTGCATTTCTCTGGTGGTTAGAAATATTGTACACATTTTAAAGTATTTATTAGCTTTTGTGTTTCTTCTTTCAAAAACTTTGTTCAGTTCCATAGACTGATTCTTAGGCAGGCTCTCTTCTTTATGTTCAGGTCTTTAGCATTCTGTATATTCTAGATTTATCTATCTTGATCCTCTACCAGAGGTAGCTGGCAGAGATTTCCTCCCATTCTGTAGGCCGGGTTCTTTTCCTGCATTAACAGTTTATTTGGAGCACAGAAACTGTGTCATGTCTTGAATTCTTACTTATCAGTTACCAATTGCTGCAGGGTTGCTCACAAACCTTCCCTTGTGCCTGTGTCTTGAAGCGTGCTCTCTACTTTATCCTCTGGCAGTTTCAGAGTCTCAGCCCTAATGCTGAAGTCTTTGATCAGTTTGTAATTGACTTTTGAGAAGGGTGAGAGATGGGGATCTAGTTTCATCCTTCTACACACAGACATCCTGTTTCCATAGCTACAGTTGCTGAAGGCGCTGTCTTTTCTCCGGTGTGCATTTTTAACTTCTCTGATACGAAATCAGGTGGCTGCAGTGGCCTGAACGTCTCTGGCTCCTCTATTATTTGATACACTCTTTGAAAAGCAAATTTTTAGCTGCCGAAGGTTCTCGTAAACAAGCTCTACTTTATTAGTCATTAGGAAAATGCAGGCCCAAAGCACACGAAATATCCTTTCATCGTATTGAGGTGATTTATCAAACAATAAAAGTTGAAAAGGGCTGGCAAAAAATGTAGAAAAGGGGTATCTATAGATACTGTTAATAAAACTGAAAATTAATATAGACATTATAGAGAATAGTGTAGAGGTTCCTTAAGAAATGAAAAACAGGGATGGAGAAACAGTTCAGTGGTTAAGAATACCAACTGCTCTTCCAGAAACCCAGGTTCCGTTCCCTGCACCCACATGGTGGCTGACTCCCAGGCATCTGTATGTAGGTCCGGTTCTAGGAGATCCAATACCTGCCTCTGGCCCTCATGTGCACCAAGTGCACATGTGGTGCACAAACATATATGCAGGTAAAACATTCCAAAATATTTAAAAAACATAAAAATTTTAAAATACAAGAGAAATAAAAAACCGAACTATTCTATTATCCAGCAATCTGATTTCTAGAAACATGTGCAGAGGAAGACAGAACCATGATCCTGTAAACCCACGTTTGTGGCTGCGCTGCTGTCAGTGTTCAAACATGTAAACCCCTAGATGCCAGTCAACCGATGTTAAAGAAAACATGAGCTAAATAGAAATATAAACCGGAATGTTTCTCAGCAGTGGAAAAGGATGTTCTACCACTTTCAGAACAATGGATGGAACTGGAAGACGTTATTCCAAACGAAATGTGTTAGGTGAGTAAAGGCACATCTAATGTTCTCTCGTGTGTAAATTTTTTAAAGTTAATTAAAATGTCTCACTTTGATTGCTACAGGCTGGAAACGACAGGGAAGAGAGGGACTAGGGGAACGTTGAAGATCAGGTACCCAATACAGTTACATGGAAACCAGACGCTCAAATGTTTGACAGAAGAGAGGGATGAACTACTCTGATTTGACCAATACACATTGCATATATTCACTGAAATATCACACTGCAGCCTTCAAATGTGTATGATTACTACATGTTAAGCATTACTAAATATTTAAGGATACAGAAACCTTAGCTGTTCTGATTTGATCAGTATATGCTGCATAAACACATGAAATTACCATAGTATATCCCACAAATTTGTATCATTCAGACTTTTAAAAAATTCAAAAGAAAGATATGTCAAAAAACATTGTATGTACAAGTTATTTATAGTTAGTTAAAGAAATGATTGAAGGCAAAAAAAAATTGTCATTATTTAACATAGAAACCTAGACAATCATACCAAGATACTGGAGAAGAATCTTTAATAAGCCTAGTGTCTTAATTTTTGTTGTGATAAGAACAAAAATATTTTGGTAGTAATTTGTGTTTAGGTATATGAGTAAAGATGTAAGATGTCATTTAAATTTAGACATTAATTTAAAACCAGTAAATAAACGCCTTGGTACATGCCATAAACTAAACACTGGCCTAAACTAAAGACAACGAGCAAGTCTTAAAAGCACCCGTGGGTCAAAGCTCGCTGCCTCCAGTGACTCCTTATAGAGCTAGTGGTCTTCCAAGAGCCCCTCTTCCACCAGGGCGTGGTTGGAGGAGCCACTTCTACTACATTCTGATAGCTCAGATCCCAAACTGTGTTCCCCCGGACTAACCTCAAAACAAACTGACAAACGTATGAATATTCCACTCGAAAGACAAAGCTCTTCACATGAGATATTTTCAACCCAGTCCTGTGCTGTTTGCCAGAAGCACACCATAACAAAAAAGGTACAAAGTGGTCAAAAGTAAAAGGACAAAAAAAATTAGCACGATATGCATACTTTAAAAGACAAGAATATCGATACTAACACCAGACAAAGAAGACTCTAAGGACAGAAAGGTTGTTAAGGAAAGAGAAGCAGGGGGAGGAAACTGGAGAGATGGTTCAGATGTTAGGAGCACATCTATGCAGTCCTGGGGACGGGAGTTCAGATCCCAGCCCCCACATAGAGAGGTGACTGTCTTAATACTCACCTGAAACCACAGCTCTGAGATGGACAGAAACAGGAGGGGACTGGGGGTTGCCAGCGTCCGGGCTAATGGAGAAAATGTAAACCTTGGGTTCAGGGAGAGACCCTGCCTCAAAGGAGTAAGCAGACAGTGACAGAGGATGACTCACAAGTGCACAGACATGCACACACACACACACACCTGCACACACTCACACAGACCCACACTCGCACCAATGAATAAGTAAACAGTTCTTTTTCAAAGGTAGAAATAATAACATACAATCCACCATAGAGAATTTGCAACTGCAAATCTTCATGTACCAAGCATCAGTAATTCAGAACACATTGTAGCAAATGTCAATCATGCCCTACAGTACAATATTTTGGAGCATCTTTTTAAACTGTGCAAAAACGAAAACAAAGGAATTCACAGCAATACAATATGGCTGAATGAGTAAATAGAAATCATGCTTTTATTCATGTATTTATTTTTGAGGGGCACTAAGAAATGAACTCAGGGCCTTGCACATGCTAAGCACACACTCCACATTGAGCTACAGCCACAGTCTCTAAGTAGTTTCTTTTTAACCAACTCAGATTTCTGAATTCATTTTGCCCTTGGCAATTTTCTTTGTTTTATTTCTGGCCTAGCACATGCTAAAGTTATGCATGCTAACTTTGGTTGTATTTTAACAACATGGCCATTCAGAGGACCTCACTCACTACCAGAAGAACAAGCCCATCACAAAAGTTACTGTTAAAATTTTCCATGCCTGTTATCACTACGGGACTGATCTGTGTTTTCCACTATGCAGTAAGAGCAATCAGAGTGGAGAACCATGCCAGTTTTCATTCAGAAATATATGTCTCGAGCCCCAAATCAATACCAGTTGATATTGAAAATGTCCACTTTAACAAGGTTATCAGGAGTTGATAGCCAAAAAAAAAATACACAAATAAATGAATATGTCCGAAGCAAGCAATGTGCAGGCTACATGAACACAGACAAGAGGATTGGCAATGTCTTGCCAAGACCGTGGACATCTGGGCATAACTTTCTTAGAAACCCCGCATCCCATGGAGAGGAGATTTCCACAAGTTCAAAAAGACCTTTTGACCTTTGAAGACACCATGGTTCTAAGCATTTCACCATCTATGAACACAGGTTTGGGGATGAGTCTGGACTTGAAAATTTAGTTCCCATGTCTTGTGTGTTTCTGGGGAAATTGTTTAATCTCTCAGCTCTGTGTTTCTCTACCAAAGAAGAGCCATAACTTCTCATTGGCTCATGAGGGTTCAATGAAATGATCTGGACCAGCTGTTTAGATGAAGCGTAGTCTTTCTTGGCGATTATGGCATAGGGGGTCTTGCTTACCACCTAGTCGGTGTCGAATGAATTAATAAGTCCATGTACCAGAGATTCACAGTCACGTTTTCTAAGCTTTGATTCTCATTGCCCTTCCCCCTTGTAGGGGGTTCTTTTAAACTTCTTTGGGGTTCTGTATTGTGGGATATTTGTTTAACTAGGTAAATACATGCTATATTTGTTTATAGTGCATTTGTTTAATTATGTAAAGATGTGTTGCTGTTTCACCTTGCCTGCCTAAGGCAGCGGATTGGTCTAATAAAAAGCTGAATGACCAATAACTAGGTGGAAGAGTGATAGGTAGGGTAGACAGAATTAATAGGAGAGGACAAGAGGAGAAAAAAGAGAAGAGAGAGAATGAGGGAGAAAGCAGGGCATGCCTGAGGCCAGAAGCCAGCCTCCAGATAGACAGACACAGAAAAGTAGGGCATACAGAAAGAGATGCAAAAATCCCCAAGATAAGATGTAGATAAGAGAAACAGATTAAAATACGAGCTCAGATAAGGCTGAGCATTCATAACTAATAATAAGTCTCCATGTCATGATTTGGGAACTAGCAGGAAAGCCTGCTAAAGTTCTGCTTTTAATATCCTCCCTCTGCCCCCCATAAACAACAAAAGATACAGAAGGTGTGGTCTTTGTATAATGTCTCAGGGTGAAGAGCCGTGCAATGAATACACCTCACTGTCCAAGTCCCAGACCGAAAGATTCTAACAATTTTTCAATTCTGCTTCATAAACCCCTTCTGGAAACCGGCCATTGCATTTCACAGATTCAAATTCTCATTTGGGTAGAGAAAAAAAAAATGCCACAGTGCACGGGACCGCTGCCATCATCCACTAGCTCGGGGAAGTTTCCGTGACAGAGGAAAGAGAAGTGTGTGTGGAGAACGAACAGTGGAACCGGTGGAGGGATGGAACTGTTTCTAGCTAAAACTAAATGCTCCGTACAAAATGAGATGTCATTAAAGCCTACAGGACAGGCAACACTGAATGGTGAGACAGGGTACAGGGTCATGAGACAGTGTTACCGTCTCTGTTCTCTTGCTGTCACTGGTCTCTCCAAAGCAGAACTGCTTCTACGGAGCAGTTGGTGAAACGGTAATGGTTTCTCCAAGCATTAGGAAAAGGTTCTCTTAAAGTCCTTCATTGACACATGACAGTACCACAGTATGGACAGCTGGATTTCCCTTTACATGGACAAGGAATGGTTAGATTATGGCTAATTGAGAAATCGTAATTAGACTCTTCACCTTACGACATTTCAACATCCTAAACCTCCCATAGTCACTGAAGGTTTAATCAGCTTTTGTAGACACTGTTTCTATTCTGAAATTTTAGTTCATGATTGATTAATTGCTTTGCTGACTGATTGATTGATTGACTGATTGATTGATTGATTGATTGATTGATTGATTGATTGATTTAGTGGGGGTGCACAGATACAATAAACATTTAGAGGTTATAGGAAAACCTGTGGGAACTGGTTCTCTTCCCTCCTCCAACTGGGGTCCCAGGGATTGAGCCCAGATACACAGAGTTGCTGGCAAGGCAAACTCCTTTACCACTGAACCATTTTGCCAGTCCAAGGGGGCAGTATTATAAAAGCACAAAGCTTAGCAATTGGATTAACATGATCCAAACACGCTACTAACCACCGTAGCACTTTTTCTACACAAACTCAAATTATCTCAATACCCCTGAAAGATTCTTACAGGTTCTATTCAAAGTGCTTACTGTCCTTGGGTTCAGACCCCTCTTCAACACCGCAAATGTCTGTGTGTACAAGTGTGTTCATTCACACTCTAGTACAAAAGATTCTTAACAAGATTATTGCTAAAAAAAATCAAGACAAAATATGACTGCATGATTAACAAGATTATTGCTAAAAAAAATCAAGACAAAATATGACTGCATGACTCTTTCCTTTGCCCACTTCCACTACTGCAGAACGGTAGCCTGTGGCAAACTCCTCCCACTCCATCCACAAACACCGTTAAACAACACCCACACTTTTTCCAAGGCATACACGGTGAATTTCGGAAGGACCCAAAGAAGGTCTCACATTTATTTGCAGAATATCCAGCATGCTACCACATGCCTAGGGACATTTTAGTCCTGTCTCTTGTAGCATCGCTATCTGTGGAATGGCCCCAGAATGCATCCAGTAGGAGACCAGGAGGAGGGACAGTCTCTCCATTGATTATATATTCTTGTCACTGTTCATGGCCAATGTCTTGCAGTTTTTCCTAACCCAGCTGACCGATGGCCTTGCACACTTACCATAGTGCTTAGATAGGATTCTAGTTAGGTCTGGGCTAGGAGACAAATGAGAGGGAAAAATCCAGCAGGCTTGGCTCAGAATGGCCCTTCCTGTCGGGTGACTCAGTTTTTGTGACTTGGCCAAGATTATTTTCTTCCTCTCAATCTGCTTCTCTTGCATTAGACTGAATTGCGTCCTGGGGGAGACGGAGGTGGGAGGATACAACTCCGGCCTTCATATGCTTACTTGCCGGGAGTACTGGAGCCCAAGGGTGGGACAGCTGCGCCTGCCTAGTTCATTCATGATAATTATCACCAACAACTTTTTGTTTTAAAATTAGGCTCCAAAGAGACTATTTTAATGAGTTGTTTGGGGTTGCAGTGGTGGTCTGAAGGTATTTAAAATACCTCTTATGGGAAGAACAATTGTTTCTAAGACCCAAAATAGACAAATTTGCACTGGCCTACTTTATGTCAAGTTGTAACAAGGCACCAACAATAAAAAAAAAAAAAAATCCTAGTTTTCTTCCCGTCTTAACCAGAAATAAGAAAATGTTGAAGTTTGCCCAGCAGTTTTCTGCGTCTACTTTCTTGAACTATAGCCTAGGGAAGCTGGCACCCAGGGTAGCTCTGAATTTTCTCCACATACATCCCCAGCCAAAAAAAAGGGGGGGCTGCAAATAATCTTTGTGCTCATAGCTAATAAATTTACCACGGGGGGGGGGGAAGAAATGTATCTTTGTGGATAGGATCAATGGGCTCCCTAATGAAAAGCACATTGCACCGCCTGCCCCTAACGAGATTCCTGGGAGAGCTGGGAGCGAGCAGCAAGCCCGAGGTCTGTGCCGCGTTCAAAACTAACTGCTTCCAGGTGCCCAAGGATATGGCTTCAGCTAGGCTAGTGTTATTTTCAACCTTGTGCCGAGCTGTCTTTGTTCTGCTGAGTGTAAAGTTTCCCCTCATGGCCCATTTTATGACCGCGGGTTTCTGGGTTGCCTAACACCCAATACAAGAGCACCAAAAGGGCTTCGGTTTTATTGTTTTGTTGTGTTTTATTGACTACATGTTTTATACAGCTGATGGCTTGCTGGGAAAAGCGGCAGTAACAGCTCACTTACACCACTCCAGTTTCTCCTCTTCTCAAGCGCCCAGCGGACTTTTATTACATCCACATGAAGATGTTAAAAAAAGAAGACACAGAGGTGGAGCATAGGACCTTGGTAAAAGTGTCAAAGCTGGAGACTGCTCCTTCCAAGCATGGTCCTTGAAGGCCAAGGGCTTTCCAAAAGAGTAGAGGCTTGTTCCTGCTGTGGGCATGGAAGCAATGCCCCGCCCCTTTGCCCCACACCCCTCCTCCCACTCCCCACCGGTCTCTTCCTCTTTGGAGTGAAGCCAAGGCATGGTTCTTTTCATTTGCACACCAGGCCTTCAGGAGAGTGCTTCATTTTGCAGCAAGTCTGAAGGTAATCAGCCAGCCTTCCAGTTTAATGACTGACCGCTCGGCAAATACGTCATCCGCGCCATTCCCCTGCGCCACAGCAAAGACGTCATCTCCTCCACTCCCCGGGATCTGATCTTGCAGTCCTCCTTCCCCAGAACTTTCCCAAGTCACTTGTCAGAAACCATAGAAGCTTGAGCTTTAGAATTAGAGAGACCAGAGAACAAATGCCAGTTCCGGTCTCTCCTTGGCACTTTAAGCTTCAGTTTTCCCACCCGTAACTTGTGGATGAAGGCAAGGGCTGTGGAGATGCTGTGAACCGCTACAAGATCATCACAAAGAAATATAGCTGGCCTGGATGCACACCAGTTGGTACCATGCTACATTTGTTTACATATTGTCCTGATTAGGCTCCTATTGTGATAACACCGTGACCAAGGACGACTTGGGAGGAAGGGTTCATTTCGGCTTACCATGTAGCATTCATCATGAAGGCAAGTCAGGGTGGAAACTTAAGGCAGGCACCTGGAGGTAGGAATCGAAGCAGAGGCCATAGGGGAGCATTGCTTACTAGTTTGCTCCCCATGACTTGCTTAGTATGCGTTCTGCACAACCCAGACTCACTTACCCAGGTGTGGTTTCACCCAGGATGCGCTGGGCCCTCCCACATCAATCCTTAATCAAGAAAATGCCCCCAGAGACCTGCCTACAGGCCACATCATAGGGTAGCATCTTCTCTATTGAGATTTCTTCTTCCCAGATTACTCCAGCTTGCGTCAAGTGGAGAGAAACTCAAAGCAATCGCACTAAAACCAGGGAAAAGACAAGGCCATCTACTCTCTCCATATCTATTCAATATAGCACTCAAAGTTCTAGCTAGAGCAATAAGGCAGCAAGAGAAGATTAAGGGAATAGAAATTGGAAAGGAAAAAGTCAAACTTTTGCTATTTGCAGATGAGAAGATAGTGGATATAAGTGACCCCAAAAATTCTACCAGGGAACTCCTACAACTGATAAGCACCTTCAGGAATGCGACTGGAAACAAAATTAACTAAAAAGAAATCAGTAGCCCTCCTATATACAAATGATAAACAGGCTGAGAAAGAAATCAGAGAAATAAGACTGTTGGGGAATATCATTTTAAGGTGTGTGGCTTTTGTTTATGCTGAAGTTTATTAACTGTGATGCTGTGATTCTTTAACCTGTCTAAAATACCTGATGGCCCTAATAAAGAGCTTAACAGTCAACAGGGAAGCAGGAGCAAGGATAGGTAGGGCTCGCAGGATAAATAGAAGGAGGAATGAGAAAAAAAAAGGGAGAAAGGAGCAAGAGAACAAGGAGAGGAGGACATCGGTGGCCAGCCACCAGCTACACAGTAAGCCATAGAGAAAGAAGTAAAGAAAGGTATACAGAAATAGAGAAAGATAAAAGCCCAGAGGCAGAGGAAAAAGGTAGTCGGGATAACTTAAGTTAGTCAAAGCTGGCAAGACACAAGCTAAGCTAAGGCTGGGCATTCATAACTAAGAATAAATCTTGGTTTGTGATTTATCTGAGAAGTGAGTGGTGGGCCCCCAAAGAGTCCAAAGAGCATAACATCATATTGCAACATTTTGGCATTCCAACATGGGCCCAAATTTCCATGTAAGGCCTGAGAAAGCTGGAAAAAAAAAAAAAAAAGATGTGACTCCTTTAAGAGTTTATGCCTGCTGGTGAGCCCTTAAATAGCCAGTATGTTAAGTAGGAACAAAAAATGAAGTAAAAAGTCTGCTGTAGCACAAGTTAGCAACACAATCAGTAAACATCAGTATTTTAGAGCTCTAGGAAGGTTCCTAGTCACTCACCTCCAACTGGGTTTTGGGCTTGGCTTCCACGGCTGACCCGACCCGAGAGTGGGCAGAGCCAGCTGATAGAGCACGTGGAGGATCCACGGGTAACTTAATAGTCTAAAATTTGCTCATGTAGTCAAAAAAAGGCTAAAAGACATGCGGTAAAATAGGTCCAGATGTACTAAAAAACCCTATAAACAGGTTTCAGTGGGTTTTACAATGTGTGTAGCCTTAAGAAAGGAAGAAAATGAGTATACAGTCATACAAAGAAAGAGATAAATTAAAAATAATAAAGTCTTTAAAGAGACAGCAAAAGTAACGAAAAGGGAAAAAGCCATTAAAGATGGGAAATACACAGGGAATCTGGTTCCTGAATAGTATTGTGTTGGTTTTGAATTTTGTCATTGCTTAAAAGCCAAGGACGGCTGCTAAGAGATCTGAAATTGAAAGAGGGACTGTAGAAATAGACCAGCATAGATACTTTAGTAATACCTTAACTTTTAAAAAGTCAAAAAAAAAGTATCTGTCAAATGGAACTAAAAAATGCTTTGGAGAAGCAATTGTACTTTTGTTTCCATAGGAAACAGAGGCTGTAGATTCATTCCAGGTTGATATGGATCTGCTTGATCAAGTAAGACCACCTAAAACTTGATAGGTGATATCTATCAAGAAAGGTTATATAACTGGTCTTCCCATGACTTGGCCATTACTCAAATTTTCTCTCTGGGACCCTAAAACTATTTCACCCACATTCATCAGGAAGGAATCTAGAGAACACAATGTAGACATTCCCGATAGAAAAGGGTGTATGTGTGGTCTTTGGTTATTTTGTGGGCCATGAATGTTTACAATATTTAGAAGAATATAGGATAAAAAGACAACTATTAATCTCATATATTTTGCATTTGCATGGATTTTGGTATATGGGTAAAAATTCAAAGTCAATTTTGTTACACAGCTGGAATCCCTGATCCTGTCCCCTGAACTTCCATCTGGACTGAACCTCCACCTGGTGGTAGATGAAGAAAATGACAGAGCCCCACATTGGAGCATTGGACTGAGCTCCCAAGGTCCTGATGAGGAGCAGAAGGAGAGAGAACATGAGAAAGAAATTCAGGACCGTGAGGGAACCTCCACCTGGCGATAGATGAAGAAAATGACTGAGCCCCACATTGGAGCACTGGACTGAGCTCCCAAGGTCCTGATGAGGAGCAGAAGGAGAGAGAACATGAGAAAGAAAGTCAGGAACGTGAGGGGTGCGTTCACTCATGGAGACAGTGGGACAGAACTAATGGGAGATCACCAACTCCAGTTGGAATGGGACTGATGGATCATGCAACCAAACCCGTCTCTCTGAATGTGGCCAACAGTGGGGGCTGACTGAGAAGCAAAGGACAATGGCGCTGGGCTCTGATTCTTCTGCATGGACGGGCTCTGTGGGAGCCTTCTCAGCTTGGTTGATCACCTTCCTGGACCTGGGGGGAGTTGGGGGGGCCTTGGTCTTTTTTGTTTTTTTTTTTTTTTTGGGTTTTTTTTTTTTTTTTTTTTTTTTTTTGTTTTTTTTTTTTTTTTTTTGGTTTTTTTTTTTTTTGGTTTTTCAAGACAGGGTTTCTCTGTAGCTTTGGAGCCTGTCCTGGAACTAGCTCTTGTAGACCAGGCTGGTCTCGAACTCACAGAGATCCGCCTGCCTCTGCCTCCCAAGTGCTGGGATTAAAGGCGCGCGCCACCACCGCCCGGCTAGGACCTTGGTCTTAACATAGAGTAGGGAACTCTGATGGCTCCTTGGCCTGGAGAGGGAGGGAGGGGAGGTATGGGTGGAGGGGAGGGGAGGGAAGGGGGAGGAGGAGGGGAGGGAAGGGGGAGGAGGAGGGGAGGAAAGGGGGAGGAGGAGGGGAGGAGATGGAAATTTTTAAATATAAAAAAAATAAACCATGAAAAAAAAATTTGTTACACAGTATATATATTTTTACTCTTGTAAAAGGACTTTTGTATATTAATACAAATTTAAGGTTATTTTTGTTACAACACACTATATACATTTCTAATTTTGTTTAAATGATTTTTGTATATTATATAAATGTAAAGTTATTTTTGTTATACTATATATATGTTTCTACTCTTGCCATAAGGGTTTTTGTAGATTGATGCAAATTTAACATTTTTGTTACCACATATTTATTTTATATGTGTTTCTCCTCTTGTTTAAAGTATTGTATTTATGCAGCTCATTTAAAAATATAAGGTAAAGTTCTGGTTTTTGAAAGCTATTATTATAAACTATATAGGGCAATCAAGAAACATAGGTTAGTAGTTAGCTATTTCTAGCAATCAAATTTATAAATATGCTAGGTATGATTTTTAGTTTAAATAGATATATTTTAGATAGATGTTCTTCAAATACTTCAAAGACCTACAGAATATGAATATGACATTTAAATTTTTGTTAATTTAAAGATTTTTTATTACAATGAAACACATCTGTTCCTGGCAGTACCAATTTACTTCAGAGATGATGGGCATTGAAGAAACTCCTTATGGAAGTTTGCTGTCATTGTGGCAAGATTAGCCTTTTGGGCAAGAAACTGTTTTTGCCTTGACTGCGTGACAGTATGTTGTATAAGCTGGATACACAGGACTCACAAGAAAATGACCCCTGAAGTTTGCCCAAACAAGGTGGAACTGTCCTTCAGGATTATTGCTGTACAGAAGAAACTGCCAGACATTCTGTAGGGCACAGTGGAAAGTGACCGACAAAATTACGAATATAGGTGGGACGGATTTGCAAATTTCCTGATTTCCTGAAAAGTCTACCAGATACTGTGGGCCTGTTAGCTGAAGATGGATGCCCCAATATTGCAAAGGAACTTTGGGTGACTGCCCAGGCAGTCAGATGTCTCTGTCATTTCTAGAGTTTTTAGAAGCCATCTGCAATGTACTTTTTGTTTAAATAATATTATAACCTTCTGGTGCCTTTGAAGGAATAGAAGACTAGATAGTTATAGTTGCAGTTTTTCTTAGATATGACATAATGTATGTTAGGTATAAAATTTAGTATTTACTAAGATAGGATAGATTATGGAGTATTTTTTTAATTTACCAGACACAAATGAATTAGAATTCAGTACACTGTGATTACAGTCTTTACTTGATAATCATTCTTATTGCATACAGTCTTATTATGTTAAGGTTAAAACTTTCAATTTTGTTTAAAAAGAAAAGGGAAATTTGGGGGAATATTATTTTAAGGCGTGTGACTTTCGTTTATGCTGCATTTGATTAACTGTGAAGCTGTGATTCTTTGCCTGTCTAGAACAACTGATTGGTCTAATAAAGAGCTGAATGGCCAGTAGCGAGGCAGGAGCAAGGATAGGTGAGGCAGGCAGGTGTAGAGTATAAATAGAAGAAGAGCAAGGAGAGAACAAGGGGAGGAGGACATGAGGGCCAAGGCACCCAGCCACCCAGCCACCAGCCACGCAGCCACCCAGCCACCCAGCCACCAGCCACCAGCCACGCAGCCACCCAGCCACCCAACCATGCAGCCACCCAGCCACCAGCCACCAGCCACCCAGCCACCAGCCACGCAGCCACCCAGCCACCAGCCACCCAGCCACCCAGCCACCAGCCACGCAGCCACCCAGCCACCCAGCCACCAGCCACCCAGCCACCAGCCACCAGCCACCCAACCACCCAGGCACGCAGCCACCCAGCCACCAGCCACCCAGCCACACAGCCACCAGCCACCCAGCCACCCAGCCACGCAGCCACCAGCCACCCAGCCAGCCACGGAGGAAGAGTGAAAGTCAGATTACAGAAGAACCATTGAGGATTCTTCCACCTGGGCTTCTTATCTCTCATAGGAGCACTTGGATTACAGATACGCACTACCACTCCAGGCTCAAACAGGGTTCTGTGGATTTGAAGTCAGATCCTCAAGTTTGAGCCTAAAAGCCCTTCACCCACTGAGCCATCTACCTCACCTGTAGCCTTAGCTTCTCTCTGCATTTCTGAGCCAGCCTTGGAGAGTTTGCGGTAGCAGCTTGTGTACAGCTCCTGATTCTTTGTGAAAATGGGCAAGGATATAATGAATAACTGCTTACAGTTGAGTGGTGGCCAATTATTTTTTAAATATATTATCATAATTAATTCTTTGGCAATGCTATGCAGCCATACAGTGTATTTTAGTCTTGCTCATGCCCATTGATCCTCCTAACTCTGCTAAGATTCGCCCCCTCTCATATTCCCAGCCTCATATGCTCCTTTAAGTTTTGGTAGCCCACCTCGTCCAATCTGTGCTATCCATAAGCTCACTTGCGCAAAGCCGTCTACTGAAGTGTGGTCAGCCTATCAGGGGCCACACCCTTAAAGGAAACTGAGTCTCCTTTCCCAGAAGCCATCAGCACCAACAGCACTTCCCCTGGGAGAGGGAGGGAACTCACTGCCGCTGCTAGGTCAGACAGAATCTGTGTGGGCAACCCCAGCTGCTCTGAGTTCCTGAGTGTATTGATCCAGAAAACACTGTTTCCCTCTGGTCCTTCCTGACCTTGACTCTTACAATCTTTCTGAAGTTCCCTTTTTCATAAAGATCCTAAACCTTGGGGGGGGGGGGTGATATGCTAAAGATGTTCCATCTGTAGTTAAGCACGCCATAGATACTTATTCTCTGTTAGACCAGCTGTGAATTTTTTTTTGCATCAACTGCAGTCCCTTCCCCCCCCCCCACACACACACATGCGTACACGCACACACACACATGCGTACACGCACACACACACATGCGTACACACACACACATACACACACACACACACACACACACACAAAATTTTTGTTGTTGTTGGCATTGTTTGGGGAGGATGTTGTATGTTTAAAAGTTTATTTCAGTGGCCTTGTAAGGCAAGAATTAGCCGTCAGCAAGTCAGTAAACCACTGGGAAAAAAGATGGACAGGCACACACATTCTTCCCACAGCTTCCTGAGTCAGTAGGCTGGCATGGGCAAAATATTTCTGATGTAGTTTGAGAGCTTCCCTTGCCTCCCTCCACTCAAATAATACTATGTCCCTCAAACAAAACAGAAGCAGGCTTACCTTTGGGACCTCTGAGCAATAAAGCCATGGGTTCCTATCATATTTATAACACCAGCCATGGGGTTTTTTTCTGCACAGAAAGAGTTAAAAGGGAGAGATCCTTAAGTTCAACCAGACCAGAAGCAATTGGTTAATTGGTTGACCCAGTGACAGGTTTTCCACTATTGCACATGTCCTGCCGTACATGTGAGCAATCCCTACTGATGAATGGTTTCTGTAGGAAGGGATTGAAAACCAGAGTACTTTCACTTTCAAACTAACTGTTGGTTTTTAATAATTCTGAGAAATTCAATATTTCAGGGGAAGGAAGCTGAGGCATTATCTCAGTTCATAACATGCTTGCCGTGCAAGCAGGAGGGTAGAAGTTCTGATTCCTAACAAGATTGCAAAAAACAGCCAAGAACAACCACTGATCTCTATAACCCCAGCACAGAGGAAGTGGAGGAAAGCAGGCTTCATGGACTTTCTGCCCACCCAGCCTAGCCAAATTAGTGAGCTCCATATACTACAGACATGCATGTACACACACATGTACACACATGTACTCACATAAATCACACACACACATGTACACACACTCACATAAACCACCCACACATATATCAAACACACACACTCATATATACCACATACTCATGCACAGGTGTGCCCATACATACATATACACAGACAGAGATATATAGATAACCCCCCCACACACACACACACTCACATAAACAAAAAAGAAAGAAAAATCTTTAAGAGGAAGCATTCTGTGAATCCACCATACCAGAGTGGTGTGGGACAGTGGTCTGTATTCTGTCAATTATATTTTGAATAAACATTGATTGGCCAGTAGTCAGGCAGGAAGTAGAGGCAGGATAACCAGGCAGGAAGTAGAGGCAGAGTGACAAGAACAGGAGAATTCTGGGAACAGGAAAGCTCTGTCGGCAGTCCTGACCCAGCCACAGAAGAAGCAAGATGTGACTGCCTCGCTAAAAAAGGTACTGAGCCATGTGGCTAACACAGACAAGAATAATGGGTTAATATAAGTTATAAGAGTTAATAAGAAGCCTGAGCTAATGGGCCAATCAGTTTATAGTTAATGTAGACCTCTGTGTGATTTCTTTGGGACTTAACGATTACGGGAACCGGGCAGGACAGAAACCCCGACCACACCAGAGACTTGCTGCACTCTGTGAGAGCACAGACCAGAGGACCCTTGTTTTCAAAGTTACTTTAAAACATGGCTTCTCAAACAAATTAATGTTCCACTGAGCAGCTGCTTCCGCCAGGAATAACATCAGGGACATTCGGATAGAGAAGAGACAGGGGACAGCATCGGCAGAGGAAAGGGCAGAGGGAATTTCACTGTTTTGTAAGATAGAAGCAACGGAGCCTGTTTTGTTTTTTTACAAAGATGTTGCAAATGCACTCTGCACCCTAATATGTTACCCAAGAGCTGATGTGGAGAATGGAAATGGGGTTGCCTGTCCCAGAGAACAAAGGGTACCATGGGGCCAGACTGTTTCAGGGCCTCTTAACAAGAATGAGGCTCATTTTCAAAAATAAATAATAATAAAGAATAAGTTAGAAACTCAGTAATGTACCTTGCTTGTTAGGTTGTTTGTTGTTGTTCCTTTAAATGTTTTGTTTTGAGAAAAAAAAATGTCATCTTTTAGTGTACAGTGTTGGTAACAGCATTGTCAGGAGGACAGGACTGCCCAGAAAGAGTTAAAAGGGAGATGAGAGAAGAGAATCTAGGAAGACAAGCAGGTAAAGAAAGATTTTTCTGGAAGGGGAAGCAGCCACTGGATGAGGGTGTTGTCCACACTCAGCATCAGGGCCAGTTTTCACCTCCCAAGGGTGTCCATGAAGTGTTTGTGCTGGCAAGCAGGCAAGAAAGGCCAGAGGGGGAATGAGAGCGTTCTCCTGGAAGCAGAACCAACACAGAGAAAATTCACAACCCAACTGCAAAGCCCACCCACTACTTCCCACACATCCTGCACAGACAGAGCCTGGAGCCACTGGGGTCCTAGGTAACATTTCCTCTTGGGAAAAAGAAAGGAGGACTGGAAAGATAAAGGAAGCGCACGCTTTTGCAACACGCTAACCCATGTGATGGTGTAGCCTTCCAGCCTGCATCTGAGGATGAGTGGATTAACACAAGCTTCCATAACCTATTGCAGAACAGTATGGGCAGGATGTGGGGTAACAAAAAATGGCTCCTGCATGTATTTATACGACATGGAGTGGGGGCGGGAGGTCGGTAAGTAGTCACTTTCCTGCTAATTCTTTACCATTTGTCTGTTGCTACAGTATATGAGTCATTGAGCATATTTTAGTTTTCAATCCGAGGCATAGTAATGTAGTCTATAGTTTCATTTTGATGCTCATAAAGACAGAATCAAAATTAAAAGCATTTTAAATCAAAAGGCTGAAAATTAGTACATGTCACCTTGATGATTTACACCATATATTTAGTGTTTTATTTCTCATATCAATTATTGGTATGAAGTGCTATTTGTTTAGCACTTTTTTTTCAACTCAGTGCTCCAAGCTATGTTCTTTAGTCCTCATATTAATTGGAAATACTCCACCAGATCTGATTCTGTGTGCGGGAACTTTATTCTTATGACAATGACAGTATTCAATTTTAAAATCTCTACTGTATTATTCTCGAAGGTATAATTTAGGCTCAGAAGCTTTTGTTAATATTGCTACAAACTGCGATTCCTTTGTCCAGGTTTCATTACGCCACCGATTTCCAGAAGCTGAAATGCATGTCCACGTCTCCCCTGCCTTCGGGGAACAATTCAGCCCTTACAGACACTGTCTCCCAGACCAATGGAACCAGAGGGAGCCTTTCCTCTGTAGCCACACCAAGGGACCCACGCAGAGCCTCAGTGAGGAGGGAAGGGCAGCCGCAGGGCTGTGGCGACTGCATTTGATTCCAGGATCTTTGGCAATAATTTCTAATGTGGGGGATGCAGGAGAATCCTGGCTGAGGGTTAGAGCCACAGATCTCCATGGCTAATGTCCTGGGCCACCGTGTCCTTTTGGAATAAAACAGTTACTCGAGCCTCTCTAGTCTATGGATGGAGCTTTGTTCTGGCAGAATGGCTTCAATATTTGTAACTTAAAAAATGTCAAATGTAATGGTTAGTCTTTGCTGTGTGCTGGGCTGACTTTAAAATCATGGGGGGAGTGTGTTTCTGGGTGAAGACCATAAAGACATTTCCAAGAAGATCTAATTAAGGATGGGAGACCCATCCCATGGGCTGCAGCCCAGACTGAAAGTGAGCTGCCGATCACCAGTACCCATCTCTCTCTCTCTGCTTCCTGACTGCAGAAACAATGTGACCCAGTGCCTCACACTGTGGAGCAAAGCAAACCCTTCCTTCCTCCATAAGTAGCTTTTGTCCGGTATTGACCTCGCAGCAGTAAGAAAAGTAGGTAGGACATAAGGTATAAATGGGAACTAGAATGAAGCCGAGCCATTATCTGGTTAAGGAAAATGTTCACGTTTGCATTGTGTTTCTTAAGTGGCAAAGCAGGGTCATGTGCTTGCTCTCATTTGAAAACGCCGATAACTCTGTGTGGCAGAGGAGAGGTGGCTATGAACTTGTGCCCACACACTGCCTCCAGTACTGGGGCTTTGGGCGATTCACTTAACGAACGTATTGGCACCTTAGCACATCTTCTGAATGGAAACAAGGTGAAGTGTTCTCGTGTTGAGGGGTAAGGGTAGAAAGACACAAAAGAACATCAGACTGCGGTCTTCGCCCCCCACTGAGATTACACTTGCTGGTATCACGGGAGCCTGGGGTTCGAAGCAGTGGATTCTATTAAGGGCTATCTATGGTTCCCTCACTTCCCGACTTCTAGTATACCTCCCTGAAGTCATAGTCTGCAAAACTAAGTTCATTTCCCAGACTCCTAATATTAGATTAGAGTCTCAAACATGATTTCTGTTTGACCGTCTAGATGGATTTGGATAGAGCTCCCGACACTTGGTTTACTGATGCGGAATTCAGTGATGGAGTGCCTTTCTGGAGTAGTCGGTCACTCTCTGTTATCTCTACAGAGACGTGGGTCCATTGGGTGGTTTGGTTCAGTGTTGTGTCTTTTGAGAGTTGCTCCATGAAATTCAAGCTGATGTCTGTTGCACACCCACTATGATATTGTGAGTTGTGTTACGCCTTTGACGTACTATTTTTGTAGTACCAAGAAGAAGGATTCTGTTTTGTGCAGCTAAGAAGATCCTCAGTAGAGAGGACACAGGGCACTTAGCCTATTTTGTAGACAAACTGCAGAAGAGCAAACCAGGCTGGGGTTCTGAGGCTGGTATTTATTCTGGCCACATCACAGGAAGGAAGAGGAAAAGTGGCCAGTATGAGGCTGGATTCATTCATAAGTCTGCGAGGCGCGATCCTAATCACACCATACTGAAAGAAATATACTGAACACCGGGAATGTGTCTGCATTCCTATGAATCTCAGTGAATTGTCCTTAGAGCATTCTGAATCAGCTGGAGAGGAGAAAACTAAAGCAAGTAACAAAAATAATCTATGACAGAAGCACTTTCATGAAGATACATCTATATCCCTCTTCTCTCTATAGATATATGTCATATAAATTTAATAATGTCTATATATATTAAATTATCATAAAATTATTATATTATTAATTATTAATTTTTTGGTTAGCATAGAAAGTGCTGGGTTTCATTATATATTTTAAGCTATATTATAGAAAAAGTTGCAAAAAACGCATATCACACATAGAGCTGGAATGATGTCTCAGTGGTTAAAGGCACTGATTTCTCTTTCAAAGGACCAGGTTTGACACCCCCACCCCCAGTACATCCTGGCAGCTCACATTAGTGTAACTCTAGTCCCAGAGGATCTGAAACCTTCTTCTGGCTTCTGAGGGCCCTGAATGCATGTGGAGCACAGATAGGCATGCAGTCAAATTATCCACACATGCAAAATAGTCTTAGATACCACCCAGCACAAACTCAGGGACTTACAACAGTGACCTCCCTACAAGATACACTGGTACAACAGTGGTACAGATGTTATGGGAGTAGCCAGTTACTTTTCAGTGCGATTTAAAGCTTACTCCATGAGATGGACTTCATTCCTGACACTGTTAAAGTGGCCCAGAACCTGAGACTAGATAGGTCATGGGCTTAGGGAAAAGCTTACAACTCTTATTCTGTTAATAAAGTGACTTCTAGTGACATACTGCTATCCCTATAGATCAGAGTATCACTCAGCCATCATCAGAGAAGCTTCTTCTTGCAGTACATGGTAGTTAACAAAGAGATCCACATGGGACAACATTCAAAGAGCAAGAGACTTCGAAGCACTCAGTCCTAAATGATATGTCTTTATCAAATGCCTCACCTCAAGGCTCAGGAGTCTCTCCAGAAAAGGAGGTGGAAAGATGGTAAGAGCCGGAGATGGTGGATAACTCCAAGGAAATAGTGTCTTTAAGACCCAATAGGACACATACACACATATGAACTCACAAACACTGTGCAAGCACATACAAGACCTGCTCAAACCAGAAAAAAATCCCAGCATGGAAAAGGGGAAGCCGACACAAAGTCCCACCCACAGCCAAGAAGCTATTTGAAATTGACACCTGCCAGGGAAGGGAAAATGAGTTCTCTCCAGCGGAGGGTCACTGGGTGTATCGCCCATACTCCAGGGCAGGTTCATGTCCAGGAGGAGTTGGCCAACACAAAACAGGATCCATACATTATTTGTTCACTTTTGTTTGTTCTGGTCTTTTCTGTCTCATCGATTTCCCTTTATTTTCGTTTATCCATTTTGATTTTCCTTATTGTTGTTCTCATATTGCTTTTTTTTAAGAAGTAAAGAGAATATGACGCTGGGCAGGCAAGGAGATGGTAGGCTTTAGAATGAGTTGGGAGAGGGAGAAGAATATGAGCAAAATATGCTGTACGGAAAAAGTAATTTAAAGAATAAAAAATTAAAATAATAATGACAATTTTTGAAATTTTAAAAATCACACACAAAATTAAATAGAACTGGAGTCCATGTAGCTCGATGAACTTCTATACAGTGAGAACAGCCATTTAGAAAAAAAAGCTGTGAAGCTTCATATTGGATTTCTAATATTCACCGCCAAATACCTTTGTAAGCCCTAACCACCACCAAAACCCACAAATCCAAGACAGAGTTAGAGCTAGATAACTGATTAGCTTTTCCTACATATCTTTATATCACTTTCTTGTTCATCTCCTTTCTTTATTATCCTCCCCATCACCCTTGACCTCCTCTTGCTGCTCTTATTTCTCCCCAAATAGGTTTACCTTCCATACTCGTGACACATATATTTCATTATCCCCTTTCCCCTTCCCATCCTCTCCTTTAAGAACGCTACTTCCTTCTGATGGTCCTCTCCTTTTAGTACACACACACACACACACACACGCTCGCACACACCATGCACCCCAGAGTACCTGTCAGGGGAAGGATCAGGATAGATTTCTCAGGTACTATCAGAAAAGATGGATGGGGAAGAAGGAATTGTACACAATGGGAACATTGCACCCAGGGGCATGGAGCACACCACCACCCGTGGTATTTGTGGGATTGTTCTGCTATTCAAATAAAAATCAGTATTATTTCCTTTAATATTGCATTAGGTTAAAATTATTATACTTCATGACTATTTTTCTACATTCTTAGTATTATTAGGTATTAGATAAGCTTTAGACCATCTACATAAAAACCCAGGCAGTAAGTTAGCAAAAAAAGGTATACGATTGTAGGGCATTTGGATTTATTTAATTTCACTAATATAAAAAGTCATTCTTCTTTTAGGACAATCAGAGGTCACTGTGAATGTAAAGATGCTATACTCAGTCTTCAAGAATCCTGCATACTTGTACTGTATCATGTTCTGGAGACGACTGGGAATATGTGATCCTTGGACTTATTTTTACTAAAATGCTGGTTGACTGACTAGGCTGGAGAGATAGCTCAGTGGTTGAGAGCAATGACTGCTCTTCTAGGACCTGGGTTGGGTTCCTAGAAGCCATATTGTGGCTTACAACCATCTGTAACTCCAGCTCCAGAGGATCTGATGCCTTCTGACTTCTGTGGACACTGCATACGTGTGGTACACAGGCACACATGCAGACAAAACACAAGTATGCATAAAAATAACAGTAACAACAAGAATGATAAGGAGCAAAATGACTTAAAAAACCCATTGACCATCATAAAGAAATAAGCAATGGACAACTTCCTCTTTTCTGGCCTTTTTGGGACTTCAGATATCTGTAACTCCAACCCTTTGTCACCTTCCTTCACCCTGAGGTTCATGGTGTACCTGCTGGCTGGTGTCACTTCCCCCCACCCCACCCTAGACCTTCTCCTGTCTGTCTCCAACACGAAGCCTCTCTTGGAGGTCCAAGTTAAGTCCTTCGAACCTCTTGTTTAGGACATCAGAGGACTCCATAGTGCATGGTGGTAGAAATAAAACAGAGAAGAGAAGCAGGAACTCAGGGTTCTTCTGATGGCTTTGAGTCCAGGGCAAAGTCACATTGCCTCCATGTAACCCCAAGCTCTATTTGGAAATACCTCGCTGAGACAGGTCTTTCCAAGGTTCTGCTGGAGCCCGAGCTCTCTATGACAGTGGGCCTGTAGGAAGAGTCTCTCAGCAGGAGATTCTATTGTGTTGGGTAGAAAGAAATCTGAGTGGAAGGACATCAATTTTATCAGTTGATTATTACTGGAAGAAATTGAAACCAGTATGGAACTCTCCAATCTGTAATTCTAGGGTTAAAAAATTCTACAAATATTGGCAGTGATCACTATTGAAGTATCTGGCTGGCAAGCGGCTATGGTAAATGACACACACAGTGCCTATAGAATGAATCACCAAAGAAACAGATATCTGAGTAATGGGAGGGAAATGTAATTCCCTAATGGGGTCAGCTGGCTCATCCAGGTCTCTGTTATCATCTTAAGAAGTGAATTTTTTTTCAAATCAAAAGCCAAATAAATGAGCTGAAATTCAATTACAGACACTGTCTGGACGACACGGCTTCCGAGGCCTGTTGAGGGTGGCAAAGTCAGAAAGTCTGGTTCTCGGCTGGGTCTGCATCCCATCTGTGCTATTCTCTGCGTACAGGTAGCCAGCCCACAGTCTCTGACTCCATGCCAGGTCAATCGCAGGGTGACTGGGAAGCTCAGTGGTAACTGAGAAACGGAGAACATTTCCCTGGGTCTTGGTGGACATTCCTGAAGGATTCCAACTGTCTGGGAGTCCTGGGATCCCAGGTCTTCTCCTGTACTCCCATGGAGCTCCAGTCAAGAAAGAAGTCCAGGGAAATCCTTCTGAAAGACTAAATCAGTGTCTCGTTAGGAAACTCTCCTGACAGCACAGGCTTCAGCTTTCCGGGTTGATGTGAATCGAAGCAATTACCTTGTAGCAAATGAACCTTGGAGAATTACCAGCTACATAGGTAACTAATGTCTGGAGTTTACAAAGCCCTGCAGAAATTACAGGCTGGAGGAATGGCTCCTCACTTCAGAGCACCTGTTTTCTTGCAGAGGACCTAGGTGTGTTTCTCAATGCCTACGTAATGGCCCACAGCCATCCCTGATTTCAGTTCCAGAGCATCCGATGCCCTCTTCTTAGCTTCAAGGGCAGGCACTAGGCACACACGTGTTGAACATATATGTATACATGCAGACAAAACATGCATACACATTGTGATGACCCGCCTTAGCTGTCGACTTAACCATGTCCAGAATCAGTGAAAACCCAGACTGCCCGACACACCTGTGAGACATTTTCCTAACCAGATTATCTGAAGCAGGAAAACCTGCCCTAAATCTGGGCCACGCCTCCTGGTGGCAACCCAAATGAAAGGAGATGGAAGAAGAAAATCTTGCTATTTGCCTGCTTGCCTTTGCTCTCCCTGGCAAGGCTGGCCATCCTGCTTATAAAGCCAGTATTAATTTCACTTTCTTCAGCCTTCCAACATAGACTGTAGGCCAGCAGCTCTCCAGGAATCTTCCAGGGATTCCAGCCTAGACTGACACTACCAAGACCTCCAGCTTCAAGGACTGAGCCACTACCGGAATCTTAGCCTTTTGTTCTAACATTGTTGGAGAATAGAGACCACAGCCCATGAACTAGTCTAACGAGTCCAATATATTCCTATATCCACATATACTAATGTATTACCAATATACGTATATATAATCGGTTATGTTCCTTTAAAGGACCATAATACATAAAACAAACCTAACTTTTTAAAAGAACTGCAGAGATTAAATAGCAAGGAAAGAAAACTGCCAGTCAACAAACAGCCTAATTGAAAGAAAAAAAAAAGTTTTCAAAAGAAGAAACAGAGACAGCTAATAGCTGTTTTAAAAGTATTTAAAGTGTTCCACATCCCTAGTCACCAGGGGAATGCGAATTAGACCTACTCTGAGAGGCCACCCCACCCCAGTTGGAACGGTCATCATCAGGAATTATGACAACCAAATTTGGAGGGGCTGTGGAGAGAGAAGAATCCATATCAGGGCTGGGCTGGGCGCCAACCAGTACAGTCATTATGAAAAGCAGTTTGGAAGTTCCTTAAAAATCGAAAATATAACTATCTTATGACCCAGCTACTCTAATCTCAGGCACGCGTCCAGAGAGCTCCGCATCCTGCCGTAGAGATGTTCATACACCTGCCTTATTGCTGATCTAATTGTGATAGCAAGAAAATAGAACCAGCCTAGATGTCCGTCAACACATGAACAGATAACGAAAATATGGCCCATATATAAAATGGAATATTACTCAGCTGTCGATAAAATGAAATTTGCCGGGAAATCATTGGGTTTAGCATGTACAATAAGCAAGGTCAGCCAAACTCAGAAAAGAAGCAAAAACCACACACGCTCTCCCACATATCAGACCTTACCCTTCGGTTTGTACATCTTTATACATAAACAGCATAATCAGAGGCAGGGGCATCGGCGGGAGTTCAGAGTGAACCTGACTCTGAGCTGGGCCATGTGGGAGGAGGGGAGGCAGGGGAAAGCCAGGAGACTAAGAGTCCAGGAGGGTAAATGGTGAAATGGATTAAAACGGACGGACATAGCAAAATGTTTGGATTATATAGGGGAGGGCAGCAAAGAGAAGGACAGCCCAACCCCTAGACTAGAGAGCTCAGGGCAGAGGACAGGGTATGCCAACCATAGCCTATGATAGGTAGGGACTGAGGGATGCTGGGAGAACCTGGAGGCCAGGTCCACTTTGATTGTGAAATGGGCACCTTAGTTAGCCGTTTGTCCAGATTTTGAGACCTAACAGCAGAAAAGACAGATTCAGGCAAAAAGACAATAAAGTCCTGAAAGAGGATATGCACACAAACATTGTTTCTAGTTATTGGGTTTTATTGTTTTGTTTTGTTTCTTTCTTTCTTTATTCTTTTTTACCCTCGTGTGTGTGTGTGTGTGTGTGTGTGTGTGTGTGTGTGTATGAGAGAGAGAGAGAGAGAGAGAGAGAGAGAGAGAGAGATGGGTGTGGGATGGATAAGGTCATGAAAAGAAAATAATTGGCAGTGGAAATGTCAAGCGATGATGCATGGCTACAATGCCCCTTTCAACCGCACAGAAGTTCACTGAGATAGAGTTTGGGATGGGCAAGTGTCTGAGGGACTTCCTTAAACTAACTGCATGGGTTTTGAATTTGTGAGCCCACTACAAGAAAGTGACTTTCAATAGATAAATAAGCCAACTAAAAAATAGGCATGTCTATGCCAAAGAATCTACAGTCACTAATGTGTAGAATAAAGAAGCCCAAAGATCTCTCGTTGTAACCCGAGGCCTCTGGTTCACAGCAGCAAGCTTCATGTGTTCAGATTTTTTTTTTGCTAAAGGAGATTGCAGTTCCTCTTGCCACAGGGGGAGAACAGCATGCCAGAGTGTGACGGGACGACTGTCGGCTCATTCCTCGGCTTGTCACCAGATTACTACATGTGTCTCTTATGACATCGTGTTCTACACTTTTGAATGTACACAATAAGTTTTATGTTATATAATTTCATTTTTAGGATTGTGTCTCAATGAAATCATTTTAGATGTGCACAAAGATGTCTGTGAATATAATAATGGTGGAATCATTTTCTTACTGTCTATGCCAGAGTATACAAGAAACATCCACATTTTCTGTAGCTTTTAAAGCAAAATAAATGTGTTATGAATCCCATTCAATCCTGCCAGGATGGAGAAGTGAGTAGGCCCCTTGAGGGAGTTCTTTATCTTCCTGGAGTGTTTAGAATCTGCAAGCTCTGCCCAGTGCAGCCACCCCATCTCCTGGAGGCCTGGCTTGTAGACAGGGCTGTTTCTAAGGTTGTGCCCTCAGCGCCCAAGGTCAGACCTCAGCAGCACGTCCCAGGGAGGTCCTGTCACTCTGGGGCGCTGTCAGCGGCAGGCTCAGGTCCCTCTTCTCACACCCTCCCTTTTAGGTCCTCAAACTTCTCTCCCAGACAAAAGTCACTTTGTTCTTTGCCTAATCCCCTCAATAAACTGAGATTTGCTCAAACAAAGGGCAGGAAGAAAGAACCTCTTCAGAGCCCCCAGGACAAAGGGAGCCCAGAGGCTCTGGATTCAGAGCTTTAAAAAGGGGCAAGAGAGAAAACTCAGGAGAGCAGCCTGGACGGGGCTGCGATTCTTTCAAATACCAGCCACCTAGACAAAAGCGAACTGCCAAAGTGTTGTGGTGGAACTGTTCTCGCACCATTGGGATAACGGAGCTCCTGGAAAGAGAAGGGATTTGTAACGTGAGGATGTTCAATTCATTACATTCTCCCCACGTGAGCAAAGCTTTAGGGACCCAAACTCAAGGCAGAAGGTTTAATAATAGAACAGTAGTGCAAAAGACAGGGAAGGCAAGGAAAAGGAGATGGGCATGTTTAGATACACTGCCATTTCTATACACTCAGTGTTCTCAGAATTAAAGGAATATGATTGAACACGTGTCTTATTATGTATATGTGTATACCCACATGTATGCATATATGTATACGCTATAATATACAAATATTCCATGCAATGCTCACTCTGCATGGTGGAATTTTGCATATTTTCTTCTCACTTGAATCTATACAATGTCATGTCTTATTTTTGTGACTAAGTTTCCCTCTGCTGACACCAGCTTCAGGCCTCTCTGTCCTTGGCTGGCTTGGGGTTCTGGCAACTGCCTCCAGACTGCTAACTTGGAAGCAGAAAGAGCAGAGCCCAAGTCATGTGAGTTCTAATTGAAAACATTCTTCAAGGGCTTTAAAAGCTTTATTGGCTCACCGTTCCATTCTGAGGAGTCAGGAGCCTACATCTCAGGGACCAGACCATGCAAGGTGCAAGCTCCTGTAAAGAGGGGGGCTATAAACCAGAAGGGAAGAGAAAGGAAGGGGAGGAGAGGGGAGGGGAGGATGGAGGGAACACAGAGAGGCAGCGCTCTCCTTGCTCTTCCTAAAGCAGAAAGTAGAATCTGTGGACAGGCTGGCTGGCTCCTGGCCTGTGGTATACATGATGCCTGGTTTACAGAATTGTGGTAAGGAGTCTTCAAGACTAAGTGTGGCTTCCTGGAATTGCCCTATAGATCTCAATACATGTGCGCCCAAGGCTGCGGAAAAGGCATCAACGGATTGCAATCGCCAAACCAAACTAAAGGTTTCTCAAGGGCAGAAATGTGAAAGGTGGGGGAGCCTGGGGACCAGTGTGGGCTCTGTACTAGCAAGCTCTGGAACTCGGAGCAGACTCCACCTTCAACACACCTGAGTCCCCTGGAAGGCAAGGCCGAGGCTGGGCTGGATCACTGCTTGTTAGGGTCAGCTATGAGAAACCATAAGAGTCCCTGTGGGACTGGAGGGGTGCCAGGTGGACAACCCCTGAATAGTTGGTTCCCTCTCTTTCCCTGCCACTCCCCCTCTTGCTCTCTTTCCCCCTTCATTTAAAAACAATACTCTCATAAGAATATTTCATATATTTTTCCTATAGCAGAAAAATAACCTAGTGTGGTGATTTGAAAGAAAATGACCCCCAAAAGGAGCGGCACTATTGGGAGGTATGGCCTTGTTGGAGGAAGTGTGTCACCATGGGGATGGGCTTTGAGGTTCCCTGAGCTCAGGATAGCACCCAGTGTGTCGGCCAACTTCTTGTCCCCTGGAAGATGTAGCACCCCCAGCCTTGGCACTGCCCCTGTCTGCACGACAGCACACTCCCTACCCTGATGACAATGGACTGAACTGAAGCTGTAAGCTGCCACCTCGATTCAATGTCTTACCTTGTAAGAGTTGCTTGCTATAGCCATGGTCATGGTGTCTCTTCCCAGCAATAGAAAACCCTGACTAAGACACTTAGAAATGGTGGGACTTGATTCCGTACTTCCTTTCCATTGAATCAGTTGACGACTTTTCTTTTTGGCCATGGCAGAAGCAAAGGCTAATTCTATACAGTATTAACCACTTTCTTCATTGACATGACCAAACACCTGACAAAAAGTAACTTTAAACGGATATATTTGGCTCATAGATGGAGGGGATCCAGTCCATCACAGAGAGGAAGGCAGGGTTTGTGGCAACATGAGAGGACAGCTTAGACAGCCTCATGTCTCAGCAGATCAGGAAGCAGAGAGGAAGGGCAGGAAGTGGGACCAAACTGCAAACCTCAAGTCCAATTCTTCCCTGCCCCATCCTTGCTTCCTTCAGCTAGACCCTGCCTCTAAAGTGTTCCACAACCTTCCCAAAACAATGCTACCATCTGGGAACCAAGTATTCAGACACACAAATCAACTGGGGACATTTTACGTCTATACCACAGCAGCTACGGAGGTTGGACGAACACATGAGGCAAAGAGCTGCACAAGACAGGCGCCTGTCTGGGCTCAGCTTGCTGCCACATTATCTCTGTCTTCTTATTTAAAAGAAACGAAGATGTCCCCTGGGCTACCACAAGGTGATGGAGCCTGCGTACCAGGTCCGTGTGCTACACGGGGAGCCAATTCTACCTCCCTCTACCCTGGCTGTGTCTGCAGATTCCAGACTGAGCTTTTTCCTCCCTTGCTCCCAGTCCTGATGCAAACGCCCCAAGGAAAGTGTCTAGTTTTTAAATGTCAGGGAGATAAAGAGTTAAACATAATCTGCTGTAGGAATTCCTAAGGTTCTGGGGGGTGGGGGGAAGCAAAAAAAATGTGAGCTAGAAACAGCAACTAAATCTGAGTTAGCAACCCCCCCCCCATTCCTCTTCTCTGTATTTCACTATCATGGAGGAAAATATAGGCAAATAAATAAAAAAATAGTTTGGAAGAAATTAGCAGAACATTCTCTCATGATTTTGCATGGTTTCTGCAATGTGCATTGGAATTCTTTCCAGGATAAGATGCAATTAAGTACTCCATGGAGACAAACGGCAGAGAGCCTAATAAACAGAAACACAGGCCCGGGTACCAAGCGGGAAGACACCGGGAATCATAGTGGGGTTTTTTTTTTCCCAATACTTGAGCTCGGTCCAAGTACCTAACACACAAAATGAGCTTGAGCCTCAAATGGGATTTGTGGAAGGTTCACGAGACAACCAAGGGTGATCAAAGAAGAGCAAAAAGAGAGCGTCAAAGACAAACAGGAGTGGTGGGCGGGCTGCAAGTCCCATGCCCTGCTTGAGTGTCTAAGGGCATGGGGCGCTTGGGCTCTGTGCTTTTCCTATAATGCCAAAGAAGAGAGGGAGGTCGCTCTTCTGATGGAAGTGGCCTCTGTACTACGTGGAAAACAGGATTGGCAAGGGTTGTTAGTCTCTCTCTCTCCCCATCTCCCTTTTTCCCTCCCTCCATCACCTCCCCTACCTGAATGACTTCACACAAGTTCCCCATTGCATGTTGCAGTGCGGTCATTTCCAGACATCGCCACGAGCCAGCTCTGACTGTCCTCCACGGCTGTCACACTGTACCAGCGTCCACCCAGCCTCGGGCTCTGCCCTGGCTCCTCAGCCTTCTGGAAGGCTCTGAGCCCTGAAAGCAGGAATCTTATGACCTACGAGCATAAAGAGAAAACACCAGAGACCTAACTAGGAAGAAGACGAGATACTAGGGCATGTCTCAGTTGTCCCTAAGAAAGTCCTGGGCCAGTAAGGTGCTGCTGCCATCCCTCATCCAGCTATCTCTGTCCCCCTCATTCCCTGGATCTGTCCACCCACCCTTCCTCAGCTAGTCTCCTAGCTGCTAAGCTGCTGGGCTTTATTTAGATGCTTTCTGTTTGCTTTTCCTAAGAGTCTGACTTTCCACTTTCCTTCATTACTTGCTTAGCTCTAGCCCTGTGTCCTGCTGTCATCCACAGTCTACCTGTCCTGAAGCTCACACCACCACCAGCAGCCCAGATCCACTGTGCACTCTATGGCGGCTGAGGTCCACCATGTATTCTATGGCAGCCGAGGTCCACTGTGTACTCTGTGGTGGCCAAGCTCCACTGAGTGCTTCCAAGCAAGGGACTGTTCTGAGCACCCTCCAGCGACTTTCGGTCACCTCATTCACAAATGATGGCAGTGAAGCTTAGAAAGGTTGCTCCTTACCCATGGTCACCCAGCAGGGATGAGTGGAGGCAGAACTGAAGGCTGTCTGGGGGTGTCCATGCCTTGGAGCACTGCCCTCTACTGGGCCGGTGGACGCAACTGAACACTGTGTAAAGAGGTGGGCCGCTGGTAAAATCTAACCAGCTGAGTAGTCAACACAAGGCTGTTTTAACTCCATCTGGCATGCAGACTCCCACGGTAGGACATCAGAGGACTGGACCTGATGAGATGCTAGGACCTGTATTTGGTGAGGGTGGAAAGGGCTGGCAGGCTGAACTTTATATAACAGTTAGGCTTGAAGAAGCAAGAACAGGATCATGCTTTGAGTACACACACATAGACACATGGCACATGCACACACGCACACACACATGTACGCACATGTGCACATGCGCGTACACATGCATACATGCACCTGCGTGCGCAAGCACACACTCACATGCTCAGACCCACACACCAAAACAACCCCCTGAACCACACGAAGTCCAAGCCTTCTGGCAAGAATTGGTGAGTTGTTAAGAGTAAGCACAGATACCCTGAGCATCACAAAGCGACCAGAAGGAACCTCTTTGCAGTTGAGCAGAGGCCTGGCTGTGACGGCGCAGGTCCCCCCAGTCAGAGTGAGACCACATAAACTCAGAGCTTGGCTGGAGTCCAGGGAGTGAGTACTGGCTGGCCCCGGGGCTCATAAGCATCCTATCCCTTCTCTGCCAGGCAAAACTGAAGGGCATTTCCAGTGACTGTGGACCCTACCAGCCAGGAGTTCTCCCTGTCACTCTCCTTGGCTGATGGGTGGCACTGCCTTCTGCTAAATTCTCCCCAGAAGAGAACAAAGCTACCCAGTCCATCCACTTAGGGTCACCCATTTGTCAATCAACTCTCTCCCCCAACTCAGAAACCTGACACCAAATGAGATTATTGCTGTCTTCTTCTAGACCAGGAGGAGGCCTGGTCTTTGTATCTTCATGATCTCAAATGGCAGGAGGTAGCTGATCCTGGGCACACAGAGGCCACCCGGCTCTATGAACTTGCAGTTACCTCCAAGTCTTGGCTCAGAGCACTGAGGCCATCTTCTATAGAAGGGACCCCTCTCCACCACCTCTGAGTAACTGGGCACAGTTTCCATGGCCCACCTCGAGACAGACAGGCAGCTCTCCTGGACAGTCCCTGGATGGCTCTAGTCGCCTGGGTCATGCTGGAAACCAGAGAACCTGGGCACTCTCTAGCTCTAGCCCGGAGGCAGGAAGCCCTCCCTCATTCTGTTTTCTTTGCATCTCATGGGCAATGAGATTCATAAGACATGGGTGGAGCTCAGGCTACCCAGCATTGTAGGGGCCCCAAAGAGGCCTTTGAAGGGGTTCTGCCTTTAACAGGTTTCTCTGTCCCCCAACAGATTTCACTGTCAGAAATTTCGTCTGACAGAAGAACTCGAGGATGGGAAAGGGGAAACCACTGGGCCTTGTGGCCACTGCAGCCCCGTCCAGCTGTGACATTCCATCATCCGTGGTAATTCCAGGCCCCAGGTGTGGAGGCCCTGCAGGAGCAGACTGGCTTTTGTTGTCTTCTGGCCTCCTGCCAGGAGCTGCCCCTCCACTCACAAACTCCCCAGGGTCCCAACCCCCCCCCCCCCCCCCCCCCCCCGTGAGGGAGGCTTCAGTTGCACTTCTGGCTGACGGACCACACCTGGCCAGGTGCTGGAATCAGCCTCTCGGTGCTGGCATCTCCTTTTCATCCTGCTCCTTACATTTGGGACCTGGTCCTGTCAATTAGCCCCCAAAAGCCCAAGCCAGCTTCCTTTGTGGCCTATAGAACCCTGGAAAAGCCAGAGAAGAACAGACTTGGCTCTAAACTTTCTGTGTTTGCTACGAGTAGGCACTGTACCCCTAGGAGGAACAATAAATCTAGAGGAGTGGCCTGCACACAGAAACATGGTCACACAACCGGCCGGGCTCACCACTGTTCTCAGTAGGTCCCAGTCTGTGATTCTGGTTGAGGACAGACAAGGGCTGGCTCTTCCTGCTGTTGGCTCCTCACCTGCACCCCAGCAAGGCTGATGCTAAGAAAATCATGCGGTTGCTCACCTATGTGAACTCAGTCGGACACCCCTTCCCCACAGAATTAGAGCCCGGTTTACTGGTTAGCGCTTGTTGGATCTGTCTGCTTTAGCTTCCTAACCTGGAAAGCAGAGGTAGTGGTCCTACCTATTGAAGAGCAAAGAAATCATTGTAACAGCAATAACACAGTAGCTGCACAAAGTGTGGTGTTTATCCTGGTAACGGGTAGAAGAGATGTGGGTGCTCATTTTGTTTAGGCTGCTGTAAAATGTCGTCATAGACTGGGTACCTTAAATAGGGCAACGTTTCATGCTAACAATGCTGTATGTGGGAAGTCTAAGTCTGGGGTACCAGAATATTTGATGTATAATGAGGGCTCTCTGTTGCATGGATGATCACTACTTGCTGTGTCCTCACACAGAGGAAGGGGGAGGAGAAAGGAGACCATGATGCCTCTTGTATAAGGGCACTAATCCCTTCTTGAGGGGATCACCCTTATAATCCGTTCACCTCCCAGAGACTTCCTCTTACTTAATACCACTTAACCCAGGTTAAGGTCTGGGTTTCATGGTACAGACATTCAGATCTGATGAAGAGCATTTGATCCTGCTCAAATTTCCCAGTCTCTATCCAGATAATAAAAGGACCTAAGGTGTTGAGCTGTTGAGTTAATTTTGGATTCATTGACTTTGTGTATATGTATGTATATATGAACACATTTTTAAAACTATGTTTGAGTGTTTTGCTTCCATCTTTGTCCACACACTACTTGCATGCAATGCCCACAGAGGCCAGAAGAGGGCATTAGATCTCCTGGAATGTGAGTTACAAACAGTTGTGAATTTTCGTGTAAGTGCTAGGAACTGAACCCTGGTCTTCTAGAAGAGCAGTCGGCGCTCTTAACTGTTGAGCTATCTCTCCAGTCTTGACTTTTGATTCTTACTAAAGAGAGGCCACAGTGTTGATTACACAGCAGGATTGCTTACATGTAAGCATGTTACATGGTTGATGCACAGAGCTGCATTTACATTATGTATGCTGATACATAATACGTGTGATGTATATTCTAACACAATGCCTAGGAGACGAAACACGCTCAGTAAATGTTATTTCTGGGCAGTTCTGAAGTTCCTAATCCTCTACCATAGACAGCATTTCCTTCATTATCATGAACTTTTTGGATACCTTTTCTGGCTCGCCGGCCCATTTCCACCCCCAGGGAGGCATTACTCCTTTTGAAAATAAACTCTCTATTCCTAGTGCTAACCATGTGTCTCTGGCTCACCTCATGCTTCTGGGAAGAAGAGACTGAAAAAGCTCAGCAAGTGCAAGTCAGACTCAGACCCACGTCTGTGAAAGGTGACAGCCAACCAGGCAAGAGGTACACAAACAGCCCTGAACTTTGCTCTCTTCCTTAGCAAGGGAAGCCCTACCATTCCCGCCTTCTGGTAGCACTTGGAAGCTGTAGGCAGATTTCTGCATGAGGCCTGATTCTAGCCTGCAGGGTCCGGTTTAAACCCGTCATACCTCCAGCTCCTACATCACCGCTACTTGTGGGCTGAGGTGTGTTTCTCGAAGCCTCTCTCATGCTCTGCGTGATATTAGCCGAGCTTATGCAGAAAAGCAACACAATGACAGTAGCTATTGAGTCCAGACTCAAAATCCAGAGGCCGGTGACAATCCCACCAGTGAGCCATGGCTCACACCCGTACAGAGCTGCCCTCCAATCACAGGCCAAGAGCCTCAATCACATGGGCCACAGAGGTGCTGGTGCACCCGACAGCCACTAGGAAAGGCAAGTATGCCAAAGCCACTCAACAAGCAAGCCTTTCTTTCTGAACCCAGCTGCCTACTAGTGCAAGCTTTTTCAGAGGGATATCATAGGAGAAAGGGTAGAAAAATAATACATTTTGTGATCTGAAGTGGATAAACCTAAAGGAACAGTTGTTCGTGTAGGCAGGAGTAGCCGACTTACAAAGGGTCCCCTGAACATCACTGGGCACCTAGTGAGCACTCAATGGTCTCATCTAAATCCGTTCCTTTCCCTGATTTTCCCTTGCATTATAGGGACTCCCCAAAGCCCAAATTTCTTTGGCCTAGGATACAACAAGCCCTTGCGCCCCTGTTACGTTCTGGTTTCCTTTTTACTACCCAAAGACTTCCTAGAATTCACCGACCCAAACTAATATGCTAGTCCAAGAGCCTCTAGTCATGCAGGAGCCTCAGACCCGAGTCACCCAGAGGACACTGCGGTCATGACGTCTGACATATGAGCTAGAGGTATTCCCTGACAGACAGACAGATGGATGGGTGGACTGATGGACAGACAGATGGACAGACAGGCAGACAGAAAAACGAGAGCCTTACCAGTGTGTCTTAGCTAGGGTTTCTATTGCTGTGAAGAGATACCATGACCACAGCTACTCTGATAAAGGAAAACATTTCACTGGGGCTGGCTTACAGTTCAGAGGTCTAGTCCATTATTGTCGTGGCAGGAGACACAGCAGCACACGGGCAACAGGAAGTGGCCTGTCTCACTGGCCATGGCTTGAGCATAAATGAGATCTCAGAGTCGGCCTCCACAGTGACACACTTCCCCCAAAGCCACACCTTCTAACAGTGCCACTCCCTTCGGGGAAACATTTTCTTTCAAACTACCACACCAGTGCACAGAGAGCTAATTTTGTTTACTCCAGAGATGGAGGGGAAAACATCGTTTTACTTTGTCAATGTATTTGTGTCTTGCGTGTTCACAGCGATGGTGGTGTGATCATTCATAAGTCAATCTCTGTTAGACAGCATGGGACAAAACCCAGTCTGTCCCCAAAACTCTCCAACATGACTCGGCACAAAGCCTGTGACCACATCAGGCTTTTTCCATTCATTTTTTATTGGCTGCTTAAATTATTAGTATTTTATTCCTTGGCATGCCTACATTAAAAATGTGTGTATTCATATGTGTACTGTGGGTGTTTGGGGCATATATTAAAGGTCCTGATAAGTGCAAACTTCCTTATAAATTCAGGCATTCTTGACTTCTTAAGACCTATTAAAATAGTATCTTGGGGGTCTAGTAAATGCTTCGTGCAACCCTAAAATGCTACTTGTTTATATAACACAGCATTCACTAGAGTCATAAGATGCAAGTTTCATTAAGTTATGAAATTTCGACTACAGGAATTTTAGGATAAGGATTCCCTTCTCGATCTGGCTAAAAGGGGGAAAAGAGTTAATTAAAATATTATTGCATAGCCGGGCGGTGGTGGCGCACGCCTTTAATCCCAGCACTCGGGAGGCAGAGGCAGGCGGATCTCTGTGAGTTCGAGGCCAGCCTGGTCTACAAGAGCTAGTTCCAGGACAGGCTCTAAAAAAGCTGCAGAGAAACCCTGTCTCGAAAAACCAGAAAAAGAAAAAAGAAAAAAAAATATTATTGCATGAGTAACAAAAAGAAAACATAAAATGCTTTATCCTAATCAAAATAGCTCAAAGCGATGAGCATAAAAACGTTAATAGATTAATTGCCGTGAATAGAAATTCTGCTCGGGAATATTCTGATTACATCCACGGTAAGCATAAGATCTGTGCTAAGGCTGTTTGGGTCGTGATGGCACACACCTTTCGTTCAGCACTTAGGAAGAAGAGGCAGGAGGATCCAGGTGAGCCTGAGGCTAGCCTGGTCTACACGCCAGAGTTCCCGGCCAGCTAGGACTGCCTAATGAGGCCCGGTATTCAAATAAAAGTGATGGTGCATGGAGAATGGTGGATTCAAACCTTTATTTTGAATTTCCTCTTCACGGTGACAATTCCAAGGGACACAGTGGCAACCAGTAGTGACATCCAGAACCCAGAAACACGGGTAGCGGAATGGCTGTTACTAAGCCAAAATAATAATAATAATCAGCGCCTTACATTTTAATATAAATTTTAACTTACACTTGTGTCACTAAGATGCAAAAAAAAAACTATTGCCTGTTTATCCATTACTTCTTCCACCAACAAGAATCCAGAAGAAAAAAATTTTTCAAGGTTTTCGTATTGTCCAGTTTAAAACTTAAAAGGGGACCAGTACGATGGTTTAGCTAGTAAAGGTGCTTTCATCCAAACCTTATGACCTGGGTTCAATCCCCAGAACCCATGTGGTAGTAGGAGAGAACTCAGGAACTCTTGAAGCTGTCCCCTGACCTTCACAGGACCGGGCCTCCCCACAACTATATAAATAAATAAGAAATAAATAAACAAAAATAAATCAATATTTTGAAGGTCATTTAAACAGCAAACAGTGGAGCCTGCTCAGCCTACTGGAGCTGTGTCAATGATCAGGTGAGCCTCGGTGTGTCTTTAAAACCAAAAATATTCTACATTACTTATATTAAAAATCTTGTCTTCTTAAGTAAGTACATAAATGAATCGAGGATTGCTTAGCAGTGTGAGGAGAAAAGAAGGAACTGACAGCAGTCTAATCAAGCGCTGAGGAGAATCACAAAACCTCCGGTTATGCTTCAATCTATGTATGCAGGTACCCTCTGCACTGACTTGTTTCTGCTTTGTTCGTGTTTGTGTGGTATCAGATTAGCTCGCATGCGCTCGTGTGAATTACAGGTATAAATTATCCCTCCATCCCTTCAGTTGGCAGTGGCGGAGCGGCTTGAGCCACGGCTCCAGCAGCCACAGCTCACTAAGTTCTGTCACCTGCTCCAGATCCTAGTTCCAGAGATGGAGCAATGGGGTTGGGAGATGACAGACCGAACCAGCGTTGTCCTGTTGCCCCCGATGTGATCTGATGACCCCAGGACTTTAGTCAATACTAAGTTTGAAATTCAAGTAAAGACAAACAAAGAAACAAAAGCAAAAATGTTTTTGAAGTCTCTTAACTAAGAAAGATGCTATGAAAAAGTTAGAAAAGTACGCTATGTGTTTTGCTAAAGAATGTTTTTTTAAAAATAGAAATGTTTTCAAATGAAAGGATTTGTAAAAAAAGATTTTATCCTGAGGTAAAGGATTGCTCTACAATAAAAATACAGAGATTGGGACAAAACTAGAAAGTTAAAGAATGTCACAGAAATGTTGATGGAAATTGAAACTTTAAAATAATACTATTTGTAAAATAGAAACTTGCCAAATGCTCAAGTACCATTTAATTTTTATTTTTTCACGTTTATGCATCTATGAACATGCACGTACACCTGCTCAAGTTCCCTGGTGCCGTGCACAGGTCAGAGGACAGCCTGTGGGAGTCAGGCCTCTGCTTTACCCATGTGGGTTCCAGGTCGTCAGTATCAGCAACAAGAACCTTCTCCAGCTGAGCCACCCTGCAGGCTCAGCGTCTAAATTTGAAGCCACAATTCCCTGCTATTATAAGTGCAATTGACCATCTGGGTGTTCAGTAACCATACCTGGGGAACAAAGCTAAAGAGAACATAAGAGCTGAAAGGACAGCAAATGTTTTGGTTTCTTTCTCCAGGACAAGTTGGTCCCAGATGGTAAGGGGACATCTCTGAAATCAATCACATCTGAATTACAGAGGCCATAGATGCTCCAGAGTCGGGATTCTTTTTTTTCCTTTGGTTTTTTTGAGACGGGGTTTCTCTGTGGCTTTGGTGCCTGTCCTAGAACTAGCTCTTGTAGACCAGGCTGGCCTTGAACCTCAAACTCACAGAGATCTGCCTGCCTCTGCCTCCCGAGTACCAGGATTAAAGGTGTGCGCCACCACTGACCGGCCAGAGTCTGAATTCTAATCAGTGCTAATTCTACAAATAGAAAAGCCAATATAGAGAAAATTTTCCTCAGGGCTTCCAATGGAAACCACTGAAACAGTAAGCTCCTGATTCATTCCAGCAGATGGCACTGAAGAAGCCATGTCCCCAACAATGGCCCCTCAGAATCTCAATCTTAAGAGTTTTTTAAAATGGGGTATTACCTTTTGGTCACCTTGGTCTTAAAGACCTAACAGAAAGGTATAGCCAAAAATGAAAAAATTGCTTCAGAGAAAAAAAATACTAGACTGAACTTTAAATGGAACAAGCAGGGATTTTGGCCTTCCCATTAAACCCCGAGTGTGGGCTACGCACCTGCCAACCAGGCAATCACGGCCACCCCAGATACAGTACAAAGATGGGCTCCATCTCCAAGCTTACCAACCTTATATGTTGATTTCCTTCCTTATTTTACTATTGACACTAACGATACTCAATTGTTTCAACCTCACTCTATCTGCCTTTT